>NC_048298.1:132698359-132827091 GCF_013100865.1 Trachemys scripta elegans
GAGTCTGGTGGCACCTTAAAGACTAACAGATTTATTTGGGCATAAGCTTTCGTGAGTAAAAACCTCACTTCTTCGGATGCATGCATCCGAAGAAGTGAGGTTTTTACTCACGAAAGCTTATGCCCAAATAAATCTGTTAGTCTTTAAGGTGCCACCAGACTCTTTGTTGTTTTTGTAGATACAGACTAACACGGCTACCCCCTGATATTTAACAAGAAGTAACTCATAAGCTGAAATGTATTGGCATAAACCTTTGTGAAAAACAAATGCATTCACCGCAATACAGATAGATTTTAAAAGGATTAGTGAACAGAAAAAGAAGCATTAATGTATTTCCAATTAACTGTTCCAACATTTCCATCAGTACCAGAATGTACAAACAGGAGTTTTCCACCACATTTCTTATCAAAATCCCACACATCCAATGATACACACACACAAGAGTTTATATATGAAGCCTTCTAGCCTTCTGACATGCTAATTACACCCTCTAAATTTGGGACTAAGCTGTGTTTCAAGACCAAATTGCTGTCTTGCATTTTTAGTGAGCCTAGTGTCAAGAGATGTTTCATGAAAGCAACTATGAAATCTTATTTCAGATACACAGAGGTTCTGGAACAGTCCTTACATTATACATATCAGGCATTATACCATGTCTTGCTCTCAACATAAGCTGAGCAAGGGAAAAAGCAAAAAGGAAGGTGACCATGATGTTCACTGTGCAGTGGGGTCCATTATTCATTAATTAGCTTTTGTCCAATTAAAGTTAATAATATCATATTGATTGCCCAGATGGTAAAGCTGACATTGTTCTCTGGTGCATTAGCACAGAGGGCAAAGGTTACCATCAAACTTTCTGTTTGAATCATCACCATTTCTTTGACTTAGGACCAGGCCTGTAGTTGCTGAGAGAGACCTCACCTTCATTAGCCTAAAAAGCTTTGTTTTCCTCAAGAGGGAATGTACAACACCCCCATCCAGTTCATCTGCCCAACAGCACAGGAGCAACAAGGACTGAAATCTTCAGGGTCTCTCCATCTACTGCCATGTGTAGGGCCTTACAAAATTCAGGGTCCATTTTGGTCAATTTCACGGTCATAGGATTTTAAAAATAGTAAATTTCATGATTTCAGCTATTTAAATCTGAACTTTCACGGTGTTGTAATTGTAGGGAACCTGACCTAAAAAGGAGTTCTGAGGGGGAGAAAGGTTGCAAGATTATTGTGGGGGGGGTATGATACTGCTACCCTTACTTCTGCACTGCTGCTGACAGCAGTGTTGCCTTCAGAGCTGGACAGCTGGACAGTAGTGGCTGCTGGCTGGAAGCCCAGTGCTGAAGGCAGAGCCACTATCAGCAGCAGCACAGAAGAGGATGTCATGGTATGGTTTTACCACCCTTATTTCTTCGCTGCTGCCTGCAGAGCTGGGCCCTGAGTAAGCAGCTGCCACTCTCCACCCTCACAGCTTTGAAGGCAGCAGCGCAGAAGTAAGGGTGGCATGGTATGGCATTGCCACTTTACTTCTGTGCTGCTGTTGGCAGGGTGCTGCCTTCAGAGATGGGCACCTGGCCAACAGCTGCTGCTCTCTGGCCACCCAGCTCTGAAGGCAACACAGAAATAAGGGTGGTGATACTGCGAACCCCCTGCAACTCCCTTTTGGGTCAGGATTCCCAATCTGAGAAAAGCTCATCTCCCCCCATGAAATCTATACAGTATAGGGTAAAAGCACACAAAAGACTAGATTTCATGGTCTGCGACACGTTTTTCATGGCCATGAATTTGATAGGGCCCTAGCCATGTGCCAGGGAACAAGATTGACAGAAAGGACCCTCTGGCCTACCATCCTGACAAACAGCAGAAAGACCTTAAGACTGTCTCCAGACAGGGGCTTAGCTCCCAGCTAGTGAAACACTCTCCTGATGACAGGCTACCTCAGCCCACTCCAGCACCAGAACAAGGTTGTCAATCCAGCAATCAAGGAATATGTGTGAGAGAGTTCAATGTACCTCAAGTCTAGCAGCCAAACAACAGGTAATAAGGACCTCCATCTTAAGGCTACATCTCCCATTCCAGAGAGACAGGCAGGTAGGTGGTGGAAGGATGGGCAGGGCACAAGTTCAGTATCAGAACACAGCTTGTGGGTGATGTCCAGGAGTAACTCTCAGACCTGGGCTCTCACCTAAGGTCAGAGGACCAGGCTGGGGGATCCCAGCAGGCTTGAGAGGGAGCTCAGCAGCTTTGTGTTCACCATATTGAGATTCTTTCCAATACTCAGAGCTCCTTCCTCCTTCTCATACTCCCCATAAGCAAATCTACATACATATGGACAGAACTCCACGTATTCCATGATTTCCCAACTGTGGAATTCATCCCTTGCCACAAAATTTTGCTCCAGGAGCTCAGCTTTTATTTTTAAAACAAATATGGTTTTAGCCGTTAGGATTGCAAAGATAACTTCAGAAATGTGAACCAAGCACGAACGGATGTACTGCGGCCTGCCTTAGGGCTTATCTGCATGGAGAAATTTACCGGTATAATTATATCACTACCAATACAGTAGAACCTCAGAGTTACAAACACCAGAGTTACAAACTGACCGGTCAACCACACATCTCATTTGGAACCGGAAGTACACAATGAGGCAGCAGCGAGACAAGAAAAAAAAAAAAAAAAGGGAAATACAGTACAGTACTATGTTAAACGTAAACTATTAAAAAGATGAAGGGAAAGTTTAAAATAAAGATTTAACAAGATAGTTAAAAGCAGCATTTTTCTTGTATGTAGTAAAGTTTCAAAGCTGTATTAAGTCAATTTTCAGTTGTTAACTTTTGAAAAAACAGCCATAACATTTTGTTCAGAGTTACGAACATTTCAGAGTTACGAACAACCTCCATTCCCAATGTGTTCGTAACTCTGAGGTTCTACTGTATAACCAGTATAACTAGAGTGCTATAATTATTTTTCCCTGTGTTGACAGGCTCTTAGACTGCAGACAGCCTGAAATGATAGCTCTGAGAGGTGTGAACTCATTGCAGCGCTCAATTCCTACAAAAAGAAGTGCCGGAATGCACAATTTAATTGCAGAGGTGCTGGCTACGCATACTGCAAAATACAGAGGGAAATAAATAACCAATAATCATTAGTTTACTTAAAATTTATCAGAAGCACGAATGCTGTTCCAGCTCCCCAAAAAAGTGCTTGGATGGCATCTGGAGCATTCTTGTATGCCTTGAACAGTGATTCAGTGCACTCATTAACTCTGTTTTTCCAAGATGCAACAGAATTCAGCAATTTTGTCACATAATTTGCCATTTTGTTCCAGCCAGGTGCCCAACATTTTTGTTTTTGTTATTGTTTGTCTCCCTACCCTGCTGGGACTTGCCTGCAGCTGTCTCTTGCTCTTCAGCTTTCCCCACAGCGGTGAATTAAATGGATTATATAGGACATCTTTCCTGTACTGCTAAATGGAGCAAGGCAGCAGGATGTCATGGAGACAGAACTGGCATCCAATTTGCAGCCATGGAATAGGGGAAACTGGAAGTGTAGGCAGGCAACCTGGGCTGTCTGGAGAACAGTGCTTCAGATGAGGCCTGGGCAATTAGGGAGATAGGCCACTGAAGTCAACTAAGCTCCCCTCTTCTATGTCACACATTT
The DNA here is from genome assembly GCF_013100865.1 of Trachemys scripta elegans. Lineage (NCBI taxonomy): Eukaryota > Metazoa > Chordata > Testudines > Emydidae > Trachemys > Trachemys scripta. The sequence goes on from NC_048298.1 coordinate 132,702,013, forward strand.
GGAAGGAGGTTCTGAGCCAGATTGCTTGGACAACAGCCTGGGAGCTGAGGCCTGGGGAGTGGAGCCAGGCTGCTTTGGAGAGCCCAGCAAACAAACATCCTCAAAAAATCACTGTTGAAAATAATCAACAATGTTTACATCAGTGAGTATTTTTAACTGTGAGCCATACATCTGGCCGGGGGAGGCAGGGCAGAAGGGGCGGGGCTAGGAATAAAGGGTATTACATGGTAGTAAAATAAATTTGCATTGCAGTAGAGTTAGGGGTTTCTGCCAGATAATTTGGGGGTTGCTGCTGCAGAAAATGGGCCCATCATGCCACAGAGTACATCGGGTCTTTTGTATGGAGTATGCATGACACACCCATATCCAGGCAATCCCTGCGGCTGCAGGATTCACAGCTGGACTGGCTCTGGGCGTGTCATATGTGCTGATGGTATGTGGAATGGGTTTTTCATCCATGGGGACATAGACAGCATCAGTCATTCACGTGGAAGAGCAGAGCACTTGGTTGAGATGGGTCTATCACATACTTGGGAGGGGGAGAGAAGCAGGTTGGGCATGTTACATGCATGGTAGTGTGGCTGTTTGGGTGTATCACACATTGTGGACAAGGAATTGAGATAGGTATGTCACATTTGTGAATGCTAGAGATGGCAGTTATGTGTGTCACAGGCAGTGGAGCCAGGCAGTGATTGGGCATACCTTAGAGGGTACAGGTTGAGAGTATTACACATGCAGGCTGGTGGGTTGGGAATGTCACACATGAGAGCAAAGGGCGGTAAGTTGGGCATATCAAATGTGTGGTGATGAAGGTCAGCCATCTGGATGTGTCACATGCAAGGGTGTCCAGAGGTAGATTGGTAGGATTGTTATCTCTGTGGGAATGTGGGGCCGTGGGATGGGTGTGTATGTCATGGTTTTGATAGTGTGTTAGATGTTAGACACGAGTGGCCAGTTAAGTGTATCATATACTCATTGTGATGCAGTGCAGTGTATTGGATGTTTCAGATGTGAGGCAGCATGGGACAGCTAATGTTTTGGGCATGTCACACATGTGAGGGAATGGAAGGCAGCATTCATGTACTGGATGCATCACACATGGGATAAAAGGTATAAGGGAGGGATGTTACATTTGTATGGATGGGCCTGGGACAGTATGTTGGGAGTATAGGTTGGTGTGAGTGGGAGTGCATGGGACAACAGATGATGCATTAGGTGTGTCATGTGACGGCAATGGGTGTCTGATGTGTTCATGTTTGGGGATATGGGTCAGGACAGTCAGTATGTTAGGTGTGTTGTATATATAGGGTAGACAATTAGGTGTATCACAAGTGTGGGTATGAGGGGAAGCATGAGAGGTGTGTCACACATATTGGTGGGCAAAGGGTTGGCTGCTGTGCTGGGTGTGTCAGAACCATTTTTTTTTTTGTATATTATATGGAGATATACTTATCTCATAGAACTAGAAGGGACCTTGAAAGGTCAGTGAGTCCAGTCCCCTGCCTTCACAGCAGGACCAAGTACTGCCCCTGACAGATTATTTTTTTGCCCTGGATCCCTAAATGGCCCCCTCAAGCATTGAGCTCACAATGCTGGGTTTAGCAGGCCAATGCTCAAACCACTGAGCTATCCCTCCCCCCGCAACAGTATTACTGTCTGACACATGGGGGAGGTGGGACGGGGTCTGTGTGTCACACCATGTCACCCAGTCTGTGTGATGGCTGTGTCAAACATGGTGGTATGTGGTGGCAGGTGTGTTGGGTGCGTCATTCACGTACAGGTAAAGGTGAGTGTGTGTCATGTCAGGGCAGCAGGATGGGTCTCTCACACTTGTGTTGGCCATGCAGGGTGGTGGGTTGGGAGTGCCCAACACTCAGGACAGTGGGGATTAGTGTGTCACATGGGACAAAAGTGTCACACGCACTTTAGCCATGTGTCTCGGTTGAGTTGGGTCAGATGTGTCCCACATGCGCAGGGCGTGCAGGGTAGCATGTCACACGCACTTAGCCTGGCGCCTCACACTCAGAACAGGCCTGTGACAGACAAGTGGGGTGACCATGAATACCATGGGGCCCGGCTACCTCTGGCTTTGCAGCTGGTGAGAGGAGAGGGGAGGGGCAGGAGTGGGCACGGCACAGAGTGACGGTTATTCCCGCCCCCGACTCTGCTGCCCTGGCGCAGTTTGGCGCGTGGGCTGTTTGAGGCAGCGCGGGCTGGCGGAGGGGGGCGGGGCCCTTTGCGCGTCTCGCGCAACCTGAGGCAGCAGCAAAGCCGCCGCTGCGCCGAGGGGGATTCTGCCCAGTGCGCGTGCTCGCCCGGCGGCCACCCCTTTCGTATGTTAGCGATCGGGGCCTCGCGCACTCCCCCTGGGCTGGCTCAGTCGGGCAGCAGCAAGCGCAGGAGGCGGCGGCGGCTCTGCGAGTGGAGCATCCGCAGCAAGGGGAGGGGGGGCGCAGCAGGGAACAGCCGAGTCCGGGCTGTCTCCTCTCCCCGTCAGAGGGGGCGGGAGACAGGGGAGGGAGGGGGCCGAGGGAAGGGGCGACCGTCACCCCCTCATCCAGCGGCGCCGAGCGACTCCTGCTCGCGGGGGGGGGCGAGTCTCCACTGGGCCCCCTCCAGCAGCCCGGCCCCCGCGCCGCCCCCCAGCCTGGAGTGCGGGCTGGGCCGGTGGGCACCTGGGGGGGCGGTTATTAGTTTCAGCGGGTGTGAAGGCCGGGGCGTGTGTGGCGGGGAGCTCAACTGCTTACTAGATGGGGGACGTTGGGGAGGGTTGATTAGCTGCCCTAATTAGCATGAATAATTTGGGGGGCTGCCGTGGATAGCTATTGCTGGGGGCATGGTCGGGAGCCTCCTTTTCTGTGGGTGGGTTAATTAGTGGCCCATTTTCTCGGGATTATCTCTCCTGTCTCTCCATCCCCCCCTGGTTTCCACTGGTTTAGTTGGGTCCCATATGTATATTTTACACTGTCCCTGGCGGAGAAGGGGAGAATTTTAAACCCTCCATCCCCAACTTTCCAACCATCACACACAATCCTGCCCGGGAGGACAGAAGCAGCGGCCAGGTTTGTGTCTTTAAAAAAACACGTTTCTTCTGGTTTGAATTTGAAATCATGCTGTGTCCTCCACCCCAGACTCGTGTCTGCTGTGATAATTCTGTATCTGCGTGGTATTTATTTGTGAACGTTAATATCTGCATTTACACACTCGTGCTTGCAGGCATCTGTGTATATTCACATGCACCAACGTGTAAACAGATATTAAAACCTTTTTGTACATAAAGATATGCAAAAATTGGGGGTGTTTTTGTATGGTTTTAATATGTTTGCATTGTATCACATACTCCTAACAAAACCCTTTTAACTGGGTTTCTTTTTCTCTTTTGTTGCCTTTTTGATTTTTAAAAGGATAATTGTATATTGTTAACTTCTGTGATCAGGCACTTATGATATATAGTGCCAAGGACGATTAAAGTGCTGTACAATCATTAATTTTATAATAATTAAACGTATTACATCATGGAAGCAAACACCTTTTAGAAATTGATTTTATCTTTTGGTTATTTGCTTCTGTTTAGAAACCACTGGGCTTTAGGGGGCTGTGATTTCATTCACATGTGCATGCTTCTGACCTTAAACATGGTTCTGTTAATCTCATTTTTGTCTTTATTACGTTTACTATGTGATATTTAAAGTGTGTAGAATAAAATTTTATTCTTTTAAAGCATAGAATTTTCTGCCTGTATTAAGATACAGATATTGACTCATCTGTATTAAACACACAATTGCCCAAGTGTAACCTCTTTGAAGACTTTTTCCTTTTAAGACTTCTAATTTCATATATTTTATGTAAATTACTTTGTTTTACTTACAGTCCCCCCAAAATTATATCCATCTGATTTTTGCTCTGCTTTTTCTTACTGTCTTGTGTGTCTCATTCTCTTTTCTCCAGGTTGCAATCTCATTCCCTGTTTAATAGGTTGAGTTTTTTAATGTCTAATATGTCTTTCTTTCCGTAGGTGTTGGTGATTCCAGACTCAGACAGTTAGGGGTTCAGTTTTGAGGAAGCAGAGACGCGAGGGGCTTATTGGATTGAATCTATTTTGCGCAGACTGCCACAGCTCTACATCAATATCCTCACTTCTCTTCCCCACCCTCCTCTCCCCCGAGGGGGGGGAGGAGCTGGGAATCACTTTTAATATCCCCCACCCCCTTCCCCAACACACCTTGGTCCCTGGGGGCACAAGCCAGGCATCACCCATTGTAGTACCAGGAGAACATAATCCTCATCGCTCCTTTCCTGGCCTTGGGGGCTCCAGCAGGACACTGCTCTCTCCCTTGGAGTGCAGATCAGAGAGGCCCTGAAAGGACTTCATTAGCACCCTCTTCTCAGGGGGCACCAAGGAAAGAAGGGTACCAGCAAGCCTTCACCTCACTGAGAGAGCCAGGACTGAAGCTCCAGTTACTGGGGGCACTGAAAGAAGCACCCATCTTTGACATCCCTTCATCTCTTACCCCTTGCTCCCCAAACCTCTGGTAAGTCATACCACATTCATTCATTCATTCAATGCTTTTTTCCCCTCCCCCACTGCTACAAGAGAGGCATGCACAGAGATTGAGAGCAGGGTGGGGGAAGGGATCTGAGAGAAGTGGCTATGTACATGGATCAGGAAAGGGGGGTTTATATCACACACCCACTCTGCAGGGGGGTGGGGGCAGGGAATAAGGACAGAGGCATGCTGGCCTCAGAGAAAGCAATGGGGAATTTATACATTATGTGCACACTAGAGAGGAGTGTAATAGCTGAGTCTATGAGAGAAAGGAGATGGATGTAACATTTTTACAGATCAAGTGGTGGGGGGAGTTAATGTTGACCAATATCAGCTTTGTAAGGCAGGGAGGCAAGGGAATGGATTCCTCACTGGAGATCAGAAACTGGGGTGTATGGGTGAAGAATGTTATCACCTACTTGCAAGCCTGGAGAGATGAGGAAAGAAAGGGGGCGGGGATGTCTGTGTCTGAGGGGGATTGTGGAGAAGGGCTGGTGATATCTTTAAGATTACTCAGTTGAAGGGAAGAGATTGAGCAGATAAAAGTAGTATGGGATTCAGTCAGAGGATCCAATTGAGTATTTGCCTATCTGCAGGAGAGGGCATACTGGGAAGGAATTGGGGGAAGGGGGTGCAGAAGGAAGATGATTTTATTTTTTATCTTGCTGCAGTCTGTTTACCAATATGCTTAATATATTCCTTCCTCCCTTGACTGCAGTGGTCTCCACAAATATCCAAAGGGGATGGGGAAGAGGGGTGTGTGAATACAGTGCTTATGCTTTCAGAGAGATGTACTTTGGATTCACCTGCCTGCATTTAAATTGTATAATGTGTATATGGGGAAGGCAGATGACATGCGGGAGTGATGGACACATTGCACTGCTGCTGTTCAGGATACCATGGACTTTATTTTTTTTTCTGATTCCATTGTTTTTGTAGTCTTTTGTTCTCTCTAAAGCCCTTGTAGCAGTCATGTTTGTACATGATGTTCTTATAAAAACTGCAACCAAGTCTTATTTTTGTAATAAAGGGACTCTACTACTTGTGGTTGTCCCTGGGCATGCCTGTTTAGCTGTAGAGACAGGAGACAGGGTTGCATTTTTTAAATTTTATTTTTAAGTAATAAATGGTCAAAAGCTTTCTTTTTAAAAAGTCCTTATCTGTGTATATATCTCTCTTATTGGATATACTCTCAATACATAACTATTTCTGTAATTTTTTTCTTGGGCGCTGATTGCCTTGGTATCTATGCACAGAAGGTAGAATTAGCTGTGTTTTGTACTTCAGTTTAAAATTGTTTTTGATAGTGTTCTCTTTTCAGCATGACATAAGGAGCAGTTCTGGTTCCATAATGTGGTCAAATACCAATCTGCTCCCCTTGCACAATAACTGTAAAATTCAGTCAGAGTCTTTCCCACCAATGTATGATGGATGGCATTTTGCTAACTGTCCCACCCTATCTTATCCCCTGACAGAGCCATAATAATGCTGATGAACTATGGGCTAACGATCTTCCTTACTGCTATTTATGACAATCTCTCAAAGGTCCTTTGCTAGTCTTGTAGCTATTGATCCCACTGTCTTAAGGTGTGGCCTCCGAAATAGGGTTGCAGAAATTGCCATCATGGAACAGGCACTTGTTCTGTTTAAAGTATAGTCCAGCATCAGCTAATTCATGATGATTTTGTGGAAAGTAAAATACCCTTCCTCTCCCCAATAATGTGCCAAAGAGAGCATAGGTGCTTTGTTAGAAATCATAAACAAGAGTGCAATGCTGTACATAGTAAAGGGCGGTGGGTGGGTGTTTTTTTTTCCTGATTACCTCCTCCTTGGGATGATCAGATTTTTCCCCCCCGTTATTGATTAACATTAAATCCCTCAAATCTGAACTGGCAGGGATCAAACAGACCTGGAGATCTATTAAAAATAGATTCTGCTCTCCAGTTATTAGCTCTGGAGTTGCTTTGGATACATCATGATGTAACTGAGACCAGGATATAACCCAAAGACTAGAAAAGAGTTAATGTGAGAGATCTTCTCCAATATCTTGTGCCCCAGACCATTCTGTAGACAGTAGGAATATACCATAACTGCAGATCACAAGCCAGATAATTGAGGCTAAATGACATTGAGTCCTAATGTTGTGAAACATCTGGAATTTCATTCAGCATTCTTGCAGGGAAGAAATTGTTTTTTTTGTTTGGTTGTTTTTTTTAATGCAGCAGCTTTTGTGACAATGGCACTTTGAGGAAAAGGGCTATGGAACAGTTTACTTCTTCACTTAGACAATCAATTCTAATTCAGCTATTTGTCAGTAATACCTAAAGGAGTTACTATTTTGACAGTTCAGTTTGCACAATATAAAATGAGTTGTTGGATTCTCATCTTCTAAAGGAAAACTCTTCACATAAAAAAAAAAAAATAGAATACCACAATTGTCCCTTTTGTTGGCTATCACTAGTCTGGAGACAAGGAATGAGTGGTCCATGGAGATTGAACTCCCCTCTTGCTCCTGGAAGTACTTCCTTATGTGCAGGGCAAGGGTGTATTGGTGGGGATAGGAAGCTTTTGCCATACCTGTTCTGAGTGTAAACAGAGGACTTCAGGTTTCTAGGACCTAAAGACAGACAGTCTGATCTGCCTACTTTCTCTTCATGCTTAGTGAATAAAAACCTTATGTGATTTGAGACAGAATAGGTGTGTTCCACTAGATTGTTGCAGGGAACAAGATGACAACCAGGGTATGTTTACACAATTAAACACCTGCGATACAGCCTCATGGCTTTTATTCCAGTTTAGAGATGTACTCTCAGGAAGACTGCAAATGAAGAGAAAAGGAGCTGGTGTGGAGTACTAGAGCTAAAAGTTGAGATGGCACTTCCATTCCATCCATAATCGAATCACTGGAGGGTTTGTAACTGATTTAATCTCTGAAGCAGATGCAGTCTGTGATTGCAGGGGTAGTCTAACTGACATTCAGTTAGCTGTTGTCCTTGATGGGTTTTTTGTTGTCACTTTTGATCAGGTAAGTGGGTTGAGCACCTGCTGAGAGATTGTTCCCAGTTTGGCCATTGTGGCTTTTAGTGCAAAGGCTTTTCAGCCACTTCTAATCTCTGAAGATGTTTAACTATCTTCTGTTTCACCTCCCCTCTCATGCATGCATATTTTGGATTTGGTACTCCCATAGACACTGCGAAAATGTTTAACACACACCCAGCATTGTCTCAGGCTGCGTGTCTGTTAGATCCAGGGGGGTGGAGTTAGTTTCCGGGGAGTAATTCTGGAAAGCATATCCTACTTAGAAGCTGATGCTGCATGTTACTGTCTGAGGTTTGGTCTACACTAGTAACTTATGTCAGTATAACTGTATTGCTCAGGGAGTGGATTTTTCACAGTTATATGCAATTATAGTGACCTAGTTCCTGGTATAGACAATGCTGTATTGATGAGATGGCTTCTCCCCTCTACATAGCTGCTGCCTCTCTGTGAGGTGGATTTCTCCTACACTGATGGGAGAAGCTCTCCCATTGGTGTAGGTAGCTTCTTCACTGAATCAGTGCAGCATGAAGCTGCATTGGTGCAGCACAGCTGCATCAGTGATGCTGCAGCCTTTTAAATGTAGACAAGCTCTGAGAGGCACATTTTCCTCAGAAAGAATATTTTTGAGAATATGGGCAGGACCCTTGAGATGCTGGCATTAATAGAACAAATTGTAATATTTTCAGTGTGTCCCTAATAACTAATTTTGACTGAGTGAAGAGTTCTAATGAGAGCTTGAAGCTGAATAGTCCAGACTGTCTTTCTGATCAGAATGCTGAAGTAATGGTGATAAGATATCTTTACACCCCTGCCTGGCCTACTTAGGATGGGAAAGAGGTAGTGATCATGTGGTATAGTGCTAGCAGAGCAGAGGACTGGGAGCTAGTATTTGTAAGTTCTGTTTCCCATCTCTGCTGGTGAATTGCTTTCTGGCCTTAGGCAAGCTACTTAACTTCTATGTCCCAGTCAGTAAAGTGGGGCTATGTCCTGCCTGCCTTACAAGGATGTGAGTCTTAATGTTTATAAATTTTATAAACCACTTTGAGATCTTCAGATGAAAGATACTGTAGAAGGAGAAAGTATTGTTTCTAGCAAGGCTGATCTATATTTGTGTAAACAATACTGCAAACTATATCTGTCTAAGACATTTCTGATGTGTATATCATCTTAATAAATAAGTGACAGTATCTAGATGGCTTTTCTCCTTCCTGTTCATGCTGCAGCTCCGCATGAGAGTTTCTTCAGGGTTTTTTTTTTTTTCTCTGCCAGCCTCAGCTTTCTTGAGAAAGGAAGAGCTGAAATAATCAGGGAAGAGATGGCTGAGTGTCTGCAGCTTTCAAGGGTGGAAGGGGTGTTAGGTTGGGAAGAAGAGATTTGAGAAACTTGGCAGAGGAACTGAGGGGCACATTGTTGGCAAGAAGGAGTAGGAAAAAAGCACAGGTGAGAGTACTTGACACTGGTTTTGATACTGGGGCAAGGGGATGAGAATAGGGTATGTCTATGTAGGGAAAAAGAGTGAAGTAGCTGGTGCATGTTAGATACTCTGTACTAACTTACTACGTGGACACTCTCACTGCATGGAGTGTCTTTGTGCATGTTCGCTTAATGCACTTTGGAAGTGTACTAAGCTAAACTGCCTGGGAGCACTGTTAGTGTGTAGTAAGTGTGTCCATATGGGGAATTAGTGTGGGAGTAACAAGTGCGCTTTAAATTCACACTCTAGCTTAGTGTGCACTAACTTCCCTGTGTAGACAAGTCCCTTGAAACACATGCTGAAGATCTGTAATGGCTTCTTATTGACATGGTCTTTAAAATCCAAACATTTGTCTGTTGTATTCTTTACACACTTAATGCTCTATGGCTGGATTTAAAATGAGATGGGTTTGCATTTCTGATGGACATAGCATGCTTTTGAGGAGAGAGACAGTAAGTGGTCAGTTTCTGTCTGTCCATAGTAAGGACATGTTTGTAGGGAGCAGAAAGGAGGATAAATTGACTAGAAACCTTCTGAACTTGGCTTTTCCTTTGTTCTTATATTCTGCTATTTCTGAATAAGCACTGGAAGAGGATATATAGTTAAGTACGTAGCCAGCAGAGCTTCAGTAACCTGCTAGCCATAGAAGGAAACCTTAACCTACTTCCCAGAGGCTAATATGAAAGATAAAGTAGGGCAGGGTTGGGGAATTGTGAGCCAGTGAGGCCCAGGCATAAGCGCAGACCTCCCCTGCCCCTTGCACCTTTTGGTGCTTGGAAGGAGAAATTATTGTTACTGGGGTGCTGCGGACACTGCTTTGGGACTTTTGTATTGTAACTTCTATCTACCAGGGGTATAAAACTTGAATCCTGCCCCCTTCACTCCAAACACCTTTTCACTGCTGGAAGGAGAAGGTGCTCCCTCTCTCACTTCTGCAAGAACTTCTTGTCTGCCATAGGGGGAAGGTCTGCTCCTTTACTTCCCCTCCCCCAGCAGTTGGTTTTGTCCTTTCTCCTGCATAAAGAGCTCTGGTCCTGGACGGTGCTGCTGATCTTAGGTTTCCAAAGCAATAGCAGTAGTGTGATGTTGATATGGTTCTTGACAGTTTCCTTGCTGTCCCAATGGGTTCCAAATAGAAGGTGAAAATGGCCAGTTTTAATTTCATCCTGCTGCTGCTTGGGAAAGCTTTGAGTAGCAGCTTTGCCTGTCTACACTTCGAGTGTCTACCAGTTACTGGCCACTGATGGCTGTTTCCAGGGAAAATCTCAGCATAGGCAAGTCCATGGGTAGATAGTAATTCAGAAGAGTTTTCTTTCCTTTTTTTTTGGCAACCCTGGGAACAGGAAACTTCATATTTAAACAAATGAAAGTCTAGGTTTTCGTGAATTCTGCTGCTTACTTCATGCTTCCTCATATTCCTCAAGGAAGGTTTCTTACACACCAGTGCAGTGGATTTTTCAGTCTTCATATCAGTTTTTCTTGATTGCTTTGCAGTTTTTAATGATGTTGGCAGGTGGTAAAAGGTCACTAGAGACTGATGTCCTCTATGTAGCCAAAGCATGGGGAGCAAAAACAATGCAAATCCATACGGCCTCACTGGTCACCTGGCGGGATCCTCTCCACCAACAATGTTCAAATTCAGTACTTTGTAGCACTTGTGGGAGTGGGTTGGAATCCATTGATATTTTCTGTGTATGAGGAAGGATGGCCTTGTGACTAAGGAACAGAACTGGGACTCAGACCTGAGTCCTGATTCTGACACAGGCTCAGTGTATTGTCTTGGGCACATTACTTCATCTCTGTATGCTTCAGTTTTTCCATCAATAAATTGGGATAATATTGAATGTCCTCACAAGGGAGATGTGAAGCTTAATTAATGTTTATAAGACATTAATTGCATCCTTGAGATCTTTGGATAGGAAATGCTATATAGACACATTTTTTTTTTCCCCCTCCCCTCTGAACTAAGGACAGAGTTGTGTGTACAGGGAAGAGGTTTGAGGGGTGGTGGGAAGCATGTGGACAGAAACGTTTGTACTATGATTTCTTATCTTCTCCTTTATCTAGACTTCCATTAAAAGGAGATCCCAGAGGTTGCAAGACTAGTCAAGCAAGATGTGCAGCTCAGTTGCTCCCAGGCTGTGGTTCTTAACAGATCGTCGTATCAGGGAAGACTATCCTCAACAGGAGATCCTGAGGGCGCTCAAGGCCAAGTGCTGTGAAGAGGAACTAGACTTTCGGGCCTTGGTGATGGATGAAGTGGTACTGACCATTGAGCATGGAAACCTGGGTGAGGATGAGGTCAAGGTCAGAGTGTGGGCTGGGGAGGGGATCTGACAAGGAGATTAATGCAGGGGTGGCTAACTTTCGTGACAATGTAGTGCACATATGCCAGGATCAGGACACCTAATCTAAATTAATATTGCATATAAATGCATCGCTTATGGGTACTTGATCATCAAATAGAAATTGTTGATTGGCAGTTGGATAAGCTTTGTTCTCCCTCTGCAGAATGAGGGGAGCATTTTAAAGCTTTGGGGTCATGCTTTGGCAACCCAGCCTTACTGTATGAGGGGGTTCTCTCCAAGAGACAATAATGAACTAATACAAGTTTAACTACCTCCAGGATTGCTGGGTTAAAGAGAATTGACTTCATTTAATTTTGTGTGGGCTTTGTAAGTTGATTACTTAAGTTTAGGGAAAGCTGTGAAGGTAACACATCAATATCTCTCTGCAGGTTGGGTTCTGAACTCAGCCTAGATAGCCAAGCAAGCAAACAAACTGAAAGGGAATTTCAGAGAAGAGTAATATGAGTAGTCATGGGGTTGGAAGGATTGATTTATATTGCGATTAAAATAGTTGAATATCTGTAGCTTAGTTAAAAGGTGACTAAGGTGAGTCCCCTTCAAATATGATGAGTGTAAACACCAAAATGAAAAGGTATCTGGAAGAAGTGCGTGGTCAGGAAATGAAATTTCAACAATGCATAGTTATTTAAGTTAGTCAAGACTTAAGAAGACAGGACTTAAAAAACAAAAAAATTTGGTGAGTGGATGAAATTCAGTGTTGACAAATGTGAAGTAATGCACATCAAAATAATTTGAACTACTGCTACACCTTAGTGGGTTCTGAATTAGCTGTAACAGTTTGGGAAAAAGTTGTTGGTGGTGTTGTGGACAATCAATGAATACCTCTTCAATAGTGATCAAAAGGAAAACAAGATGTTAGGATGTATAAAGAATGGGATGTAAAATAATATTGAAAATACAATGCCACTATTATAAGAGGAGCAATAGTGACACTTACGTAAAGTTGTCTAGGAGTTCCCATTATCAAAATCTTTCCAACCTTTAAGATTTCTAATGCTCCGAGATTTGTATGAGGAATGTGAAATTTGTCAAGGAAATGGTCCTGTGGTCAAAGAGGTGTTTTGTGTTTTCTTCATGAAGTCTGTTCAGATTTGGCAGTTTTAAGTTGTTTAACATGTGAAAGTTGTGTTACTCCACGTTTATGACAGTCTTACTGCTAAAATTTCAGAACATTCTATCTGCGCCGAGCATGCTTCTCCATTGTCCCTGTGCCGGGCTAAGGCAACACAGAACCATAGGCACAGCTGCTGGGAAGGATGGACAGAGTGGGAAACGTGTTCTGTCCCCTACTTTTAAACATTTTTACTTTGTTTCTCCTTAGTGATGCAAAATACCCTAAATAACATTTATATTTGTTTAAATGAGTGGTATAAAATGTGCTGGAAGGGTGGGAAGAGAAATTTGCTTAGGCTAGCCGTGTCTGCCTAGCCTTCCTCTTCCTTTCTCCTCATTTTTGTCTTTTGTTGAACCACATTCTACCTCCTGGTCATCTCTTCCCCCCTGCCATGCAGGCTTTTCCCCCCCTGTGGTTGCACCTATATACAGAACCAAATCTCCAGATGGGACACAGGCAAAATGAATCTGTTGTCTTCCACTGTTGCTTTTGCCACTTTCTACTCATCCCCATCAAAATACCTTTTGGCTTAGGAGGGGAAGGTGCACTGGAATAGATCCAGTATAAATGTGTTCTGTACTCATCTCTTATATCAACTGGTGTACAGGGTTGTGAAGTGCACAGAACTATTATTGAACAAGGCATCATACTCCACTAAGAAGCTACAGAAGGTCACTCTGACAGCTGGGAATGGAATCCACATCTTTAATATGGCAAACCCAAGCTCATTCATTTTATTACACTGCCTCTGAGAAAGAATCTGCTAGTGCTGTGTGCCTAGCTACACTATCTGTAAAATGGGGCAACTCTATATCCTAGTAAAGAGGAGAGGATAGAAGTTGATAAAGTGTACAGGTAGGAGTTGAAGAGAGAGTCCCATTCAATTAGATCACATGAAAGTAGACAACTAAATATAGACAAATTTTGTAAGTGCTCATTATACAACTGCTAGAAGTCCAAATACTAAGATAGGTGAACTTGAGTGCCTGGTGTTAAATGAGGCTATTGATATAACAGGCACCACAGAAACTTGGTGGAACGATGATATCAATGGGACATGGTAATACCGGGGTATAAAATGTGTAGGAATGACAGAATAGGTTGTGCAGGTGGGGGAGTAGGACTATATGTGAAAGAAAGCATAGTCAAATATAGTAAAAATCTTAAATGACCCAAATTATACCATAGAATCTCTATGGATAGAAATTTCATGCTTTAATAATAAGAGTATAGCAGTAGAAATATACTACTGACCAGGATGGTGATGGTAATTGTGAAATGCTCAGGGAGAATGGAGAGGCTACAAAAATAGAAAACACAATAATGGGGATTTCAACTATCATCGTATTTACTGAGTACATGCCACCTCGGAATGGATGCAGAGATAATATTTCTGGATACCATTAATGACTGCTTCTTGATGCAGTTAGTCCTGAAACCCACAAGAGGGGGAAGCAATTCTTGATTTAGTCCTGAGTGGCACACACGATCTGATCCAAGAGGTGAATGTAGCTGAACTGCTCAGTACTTGCGACCATAATGTAATTAAATTTAACATCCTTGTGGGAGAGAAAATACCAGAGAAGGCTACCAAAGTATTATTTAACTTCAAAAAGGGGAACTACACAAAAATGAGGAAGGTCATTAAATGGAGATTAAAAGGAACAGTCACAAGAGTGAAATGCCTGCAAGTTGCATGGAAACTTTTAAAAAACATCACAATAGAGGCTCAAATTAAATTTATACCCCAAAATAATAATAATAATAAAAAAAAAACAGTAAGAGGGTCAAAAAAAGGCTACCATGACTAAACAATAGAGTAAAAGAATTGGGGCAAAAAGGTGTTCTTTAAAAATTGGAAGTAAAATCTTACTGAGGAAAATAGAAATGAGAGGGCAAGGAAGAAGGGAAGAGCAGCTAGTCCTGTAAGAGGAAAGAAAGAGTCAATGGAGATAACACCACCAAACGTGAGCCCCAGGAGGATATGGGATGGGTTGCGGAGGATTGCAAGGGTGAATAGGAATAGAGAGGACTTGCAGCCAGAGGGAACAGGGGATAGACCGGAGAATCACCGTTACCAGGAAAAGGCAGGTCTACGGATTGGAGACTCCTTACTGAGAAGAATAGACAGGCCTGTAACCAGAGCTGATCCAGAGAACAGAAGGGTGTGCTGTCTGCCGGGTGCTAAGATACGGGATGTGGACCTGATGCTGAAGAGGATCCTAACGGGAGTGGGAAAGAATCCGCTGATTGTCCTTCATGTGGGAACAAATGATACAGCTAGATTTTCGCTGGAACGTATCAAGGGAGACTATGCCAGACTGAGGAAGACGCTTAAGGAAATCGAGGCTCAGGTGATCTTCAGTGGGATTCTGTCTGTTCCTAGAGAAGGGCAACAGAGGTGTGACAAGATTGACGATCAACAGATGGCTCAGGGAGTGGTGCTATAAGGAGGGCTTTGGAATGTATGGCCACTGGGAGGCATTCATGGACAGAGGACTGTTCTCTCGGGATGGACTTCACCTGAGTAGGGAGGGAAATAGACTTCTAGGATGGAGGCTGGCACAACTGATTAAGAGAGCTTTAAACTAGGAATTGGGGGGCGATGGTTGGGAGATGTCCAGGTAATCTCCACACCGGATTTTAACATTGAGAGGGAAGAAAACGAAGAAAGAAAGGATACAGCCTGGATAGGAGAATGGACATAGGGAGGAAGGGTAGTGTAGATACCATTCTAATAGGTGATACTGGTGGTAGAATGTCTGAGCTTAATCGGGTAAAGGATGTGAGCGAAGCCAAACAGCAAGAATTAAGATGTTTGTACACCAATGCGAGGAGCCTAGGTAACAAAATGGAGGAACTAGTGCAGGAAGTGAAACCGGATATTATAGGGATAACAGAAACATGGTGGAATAGTAGTCATGACTGGAGTACAGATATTGAAGGCTATGTGCTGTTTAGGAAAGACAGAAATAAAGGCAAAGGTGGTGGAGTAGCATTGTATATCAATGATGAGCTAGACTGTAAAGAAATAAGAAGTCATGGAATGGATAAGACAAGCTGTCTGGGCAAAAATCACATTGGGGAAGAAAGCTACTAGAGCATCCCCGAGATGGTGCTTGGGGTGTGCTATAGACCACTGGGATCTGATTTAGATATGGATAGAGACCTCTTTAATCTTTTTAATTAAGTAAATACTAATAGGAATTGTGTGATCATGGGAGACTTTAACTTCCCAGATATAGACTGGAGGACAAGTGCTAATAATAATAGGGCTCAGATTTTCCTAGATGTGATAGCTGATGGATTCCTTCACCAAGTAGTTGCTGAACCAACAAGAGTGGATGCCATTTTAGATTTGGTTTTGATGAATAGCGAGGACCTCGTAGAAGAAATGGTTGTAGGGGACAACCTTGGTTCGAGCGATCATGAGCTAATTCTGCTTAAACTAAATGGAAGGATAAACAAAAATAGTTCTGTAACTAGGGTTTTTGATTTCAAAAGGGCTAATTTTAAAAAATGAAGGAAATTAGTTAGGGAAGTGGATTGGACTGAAGAAATTTGGGATCTAAAGGTGGAGGAGGAGGAGGCCTGGAATTACTTAAAGTCAAAATTGCGGAAACTATCAGAAGCCTGCATCCCAAGAAAGGGGAAAAAATTCATAGGCAGAAGTTGTAGACCAAGCTGGATGAGCAAGCATCTCAGAGAGGTGATTAAGAAAAAGCAGCCTACAAGGAGTAGGAGTGATCAGCAAGGAAAGCTACCTTATTGAGGTCAGACCATGTAGGGATAAAGTGAGAAAGGCCAAAAGCCATGTAGAATTGGACCTTGCAAAGGGAATTAAAACCAATAGTAAAAGGTTCTATAGCCATATAAATAAGAAGAAAACAAAGGAAGAAGTGGGGCCGCTAAACACTGAGTATGGGTGAGGTTAAGGATAATCTAGGCACGGCCCAGTATCTAAACAAATACTTTGCCTCAGTCTTTAATGAGGAGCTTAGGGATAATGGTAGGATGACAAATGGGAATGAGGCTTTGGAGGTGGATATTACCCACATCCGAGATAGAAGCCAAACTTGAACAGCTTAATGGGACTAAATCAGGGGGCCCAGATCATCTTCATCCAAGAATATTAAAGGAACTGGCACATGAAATTGCAAGCCCATTAGCAAGAATTTTTAATGAATCTGTAAACTCGTGTTGTACCATATGACTGGAGAATTGCTAACATAGTTCCTATCTTTAAGAAAGGGAAAAAATGTGATCCGGGTAACTACAGGTCTGTTAGTTTGACATCTGTAGTATGCAAGGTCTTGGAAAAATTTTTGAAGGAGAAAGTAGTTAAGGATATTGAGGTCAATGATAATTGGGACAAAATACAAAATGGTTTTACAAAAGGTAGATCGTGTCAAACCAACCTGATCTCCTTCTTTGAGGAGGTAACAGATTTTTTAGACAAAGGAAACACAGTGGATCTAATTTACCTGGATTTCAGTAA
The DNA here is from genome assembly GCF_013100865.1 of Trachemys scripta elegans. Taxonomy (NCBI): domain Eukaryota; kingdom Metazoa; phylum Chordata; order Testudines; family Emydidae; genus Trachemys; species Trachemys scripta. Next base: position 132,719,053 of record NC_048298.1, read on the forward strand.
GGCATTCGATATGGTTCCACATGGGGAATTATTAGCTAAATTGGAAAAGATGGGGATCAATATGAAAATTGAAAGGTGAATAAGGAACTGGTTAAAGGGGACACTACAACGAGTTGTACTGAAAGGTGAACTGTCAGGCTGGAGGGAGGTTACTAGTGGAGTTCCTCAGGGATTGGTTTTGGGACCAATCTTATTTAATCCTTTTATTACTGACCTTGGCACAAAAAGTGGGAATGTGCTAATAAAGTTTGCCGATGACACAAAGCTGGGAGGTATTGCCAATACAGAGAAGGACCGGGGTATCATACAGGAAGATCTGGATGTCCTTGTAAACTGGAGTAATAGTAACAGGATGAAATTTAATAGTGAAAAGTGCAAGATCATGCATTTAGGGATTAATAACAAGAATTATTGTTATAAACTGGAAATAACAGAGGAGGAGAAGAACCTCGGAGTATTGGTTGATCACAGGATGACTATGAGCCGCCTTGATATGGCCTTGAAAAAAGCTAATGCGGTCTTGGGATGTATCGGGTGAGGTATTTCCAGTAGAGGTAAGGAGGTGTTAGTACCGTTATACAAGGCACTGGTGAGACCTCATCTGGAATACTGTGTGCAGTTCTGATCTCCCATGTTTAAGAAGGATGAATTCAAACTGGAACAGGTACAGAGAGGGGCTACTAGGATGATCCGAGGAATGGAAAACCTGTCTTATGGAAGGAGACTCAAAGAGCTTGGCTTGTTTAGCCTAACCAAAAGAAGGCTGAGGGGAGATATGATTTGTAGAGAGCAATGTATCAGAGGAATAAATACCAGGGAGGGAGAGGAATTATTTAAGCTCAGTATCAATGTGGACACAAGAACAAATGGATATAAACTGGCCATCAGGAAGTTTAGACTTGAAATTAGATGAAGGTTTCTAACCATCAGAGGACTGAAGTTCTGGAACAGCCTTCCAAGGGGAGTAGTGGGGGCAAAAGACATATCTGGCTTCAAGACTAAGTTTGTTAATCTTATGGAGGGGATGGTATAATGAGATTGGTCTTTGACTATTAGCGGTAAATATGCCCAATGGCTTGTGATGGGATTAGATGGGGTGGGATGTGAGTTACTACAGAGAATTCTTTCCTGGGTGTCTGGCTGGTGAGTCTTGCCCACATGCTCAGGGTTTAGCTGTTGGCCATATTTGGGGTTGGGAAGGAATTTTGCTCCAGGGCAGATTGGCAGAGGTCCTGGGTTTTTTTCGCCTTCCTCTGCAGCGTGGGACACGGGTCACTTGCTGGAAGATTCTCTGCACCGTGAAGTCTTTAAACCATGATTTGAGGACTTCAGTGGCTCACACACAGGTTTGATACAGTAGTGGGTGGGTGAGATTCTGTAGTCTGCGTTGTGCAGGAGGTCGGACTAGATGATCATAACGGTCCCTTCTGACCTTAAAGCCTATGATTCTATAAACTCTGGCAAGTCAAGTGTAAAAATATAATTAGGCAAGCCAACCAAGAATTTGAAGAGTAGCTACTAAAAGACACTTAAAAAAAAAAAAAAAAAAAAAAAAAAGTATATCAGGAGCAGGAAGCCTGTCAAACAATCAGTGGGACCACTGAATGATAGAGGTGCTAAAGGAGCACTCAAGGAAGACAAGACAGTTGCAGAAAAGCTAAATGAATTATTTGCATCGGTCTTCTCTGCAGAGGCTGTGAGGGAGATTCCTACACTTGGGCCATACAATTTAGGTGACAAATCTGAAGAACTGTCCCAGATAGAGGTGTCAATAGAGGAGGTTTTGGAACAAATTGATAATTAAAACAGTAACAGGTTACCAGGACTAGATGGTACTCACCCAAGAGTTCTGAATGAACTGAAATACAAAATTGTAGCACTACTAATTGTGGTATGTAACCTATCACTTAAATCAGCTTCTGTACCAGATGACTGGAGGATAGCTAATGTAATGACAATTTAAAAAAATGGGTACAGAGGTGATCCTGGCAATTACAGGCTGGAAAGTCTAACTTCAGTACTAGGCAAATTGCTTGGAATTGTAGTAAGAAATAGAAATATCATATCATATATCACAGAGGTGAACATGATATGTTGGAGAAGAGCCAACATGGCTTTTGTAAAGCGAAATCATGCCTCGCCAGTCTATTAGAATTCTTTGAGGTGGTCAAACAAACATGGGCAAGGGTGATCCAGTCACATTAGGGTACTTGGATTTTCAGAATGTCCTTTGACAAGGTCCCTCACTAAAGGTTCTTAATCAAAGGGAGCAGTCATGGTATCAAGGTCCGCTCATGGATCAGTAACTGGTTAAAAGATAGGATACAAAGGGTAGGAATAAATGCTCAGGTTTTAGAATGGAGAGAGGTAAATAGTGGGGTCCCCCAAGGATCTGTACTGGGCCCAGTGCTGTTCAATATATTCATAAATGATCTAGAAAAAGGGGTAATCAGTGAGGTGGCAAAATTTGCAGATGATTCAAAATTACTCAAGATAGTTAAATCTAAAGCATACCATGAGAGTTAAAAATGGATTTCACAAGACTGGGTGACAGAATGTTAGATGAAATTCAAAGTTGATAAATGCAAAATAATGCACATTGGAAAGCATAATCGTAACAATACAGATGAAATGATGGGGTCTAAATTAGCTGTTACGATTCAGGAAAGAGATCTAGGAGTCATTGTGGGTAGTTCTCTGAAAACATCCAATCAGTGCGTGGTGGCAGTCAAACTAACAATGTTAGGAACCATTTGGAAAGGGATAGATAATGCCACTATGTGAATCCATGGTACGGCTGTAACTTGAATACTGCATGCAGTTCTGTTTTCCCTGCCACTCTGTACTTTTTCCAATTGTAATATCTTTTTTGAAAGGCAACAAAAATTATTAGGGATATGGAACAGCTTCTGTATGAGGAGAGATTAAAAAGACTGGGACTGTCCAGTTTGGAAAAGTGACAACTAAGGGGGGATTTAATAGAAATCTATAAAATCATGAATGGCATGGAGAAAGGGAATAAGGAAGCGTTATTTATCCCCTTGTATAACACAGGAAGCAGGAGTTGTCCAATGAAATTAATAGGCATAGAGTTTAAAACTAAACAAAAGGAAGTATTTCTTCACGCAACACACAGTCCACCTGTGGATCTCATTGCCAGGGGTTGTTGGGAAGGTCAAAAGTATAACTAGGTTCAAAAAAGAATTGGGTAAGTTCATGGATAGGTCCTTCAATGGCTATTAGCTAAGATGGTCAGGGACACCATCAGATGTCCACAGGTCTCTGACTGTTAGAAGCTGGGCCTGGATGACGGGGGGATGGATCACTCAATAATTGCCTGGTTCTGTTAATTGCCTCTGAAGCATCTAGCATCAGCCACTGTCAGAAAAAAAGATACTGGGCTAGATGAACCCAGTATAGCCATTCTTATGTTCTAACTCCCTGCAGATATAATCCACTGTTTCTTCTCAAGTGACTGGTCCACAGAGGATAATGACCTACTGTTGCTGCCAGCTCATATTATTTTAGCACAAATCATAGATGTCTGTTGCAGGGCTGGAGGTGTAGGGTTCAAATGCTGCTAACAACCCATGATGTGGGGAAGGTGGTGGTTACAATTGTATTTAATGGAGTTTGTTTGCCTTTTTTCTTTGTTAAAAACTTAAGACATTACATTTGAAAAGCCAAGAACCCACAAGTTAGGAAGTGCCAGAATTAAGGTTGCAACTTTAAAAAAATAAAATAAAATAAAAAATCTTTCAGCATGTTATTTTGTATAATCAGTGGCACATTGTCACTCAGCTTGTGTGCAGTTGTAGTTGTCCTGTCTCAAAAATCTGGCAGAAACAGCAGAAGTTCAGAGAGAAAAATGATCAGCAACAAGAAAAAAAACTTACATATGAGATTAAAAAGTCTAGGATTGTTTGGGGTCAGGAAGGAATTTTCCTCCAAGGCAGATTAGCAGAGGCCCTGGGGGTTTTTCGCCTTCCTTTGCAGCGTGGGGCATGGTGTCACTTGCTGGAAGATTCTCTGCACCTTGGAGTCTTTAAGCCATGATTTGAGGACTTCATTAGCTCAGACATAGGTTAGGGATTTGATACAGGAGTGGGTGGGTGAGATTCTGTGGCCTGAGTTGTGCAGGAGGTCAGACTAGACGATCATAATGGTCCCTTCTGACCTTAAAGTCTATGATTCTGTGAAAAGAGAGGAATAACAGAGGATATAATAAGCTGTCATACAAAACAATGAATTCTACGGAGAAAGTAGATTGGACCTTCTGTTCACTGTTTCTCACAAAACAAGAACAATGGAGCATTAAATGAGATTGAAAGGCAGCAAGTTGAAAACTGATAAAAGGAAATACATTATCCGTTTACGCAGTGCACTGTTAACAGTGGAACTCCTTGCCATAAAATACCGCTCAGGTCAAAAAGTTAGTAGGACTCAAAACAGGATTGTATATTTATATGGAACTCGAGAACATCCAGAATTACGGGGGGGGGGAGGGGGGAGGGCGGGGATTTTTTTAAGTTTGGAAGGGATAGAAACCTTTCATGAGTTGGGGCATAAACCACACTATAAAGGAAGTGGAGGGTGATTTTTTCCCTATGGGCAGGATACTCCATAGCTTGCAACTTCAGGGTTCTTGTACCCTACATGGAAGCATCTGCTGCTGGCCACTGTTGGAGATAGAGTACTGCATTATTAAACTAGATGGACTACTGAGCTGATCTGGTATGGCAATTGCTGTGTTCCTCTGAAAGTGACTAGAAGTAAATGGGATGAAATTGAGCAAAGCTGTGACACTTTAGTCTGGGTATTAACACTAAGAGTTCTGCTAAACTGTGGAATAGCCTTCTCCAAGGGTAATGACGGAACATTCCTCATGCCCAGCTTGTTCCTCTTTCGTTTGGCTGGGACATTTAAAACTAGACTAAATAAAGCCCTGAAGAATAGACTATAGGGAACAATTTTGCTATGAGTGGAAGCGGGAGATGGACAAAGATATATAACCCAACAGTTATCTGTATAGAATTGAGTAGGTTTTTTGTCCCTTGCCTGTGCATAGGTCTTGCATGACTTTTTAAAAAAAAAAAAAAAAAAAAAAAAAGGCTGGCCAGCAGAGAAATGGAGCATAGGACCTAGATGCTGGTGAGAGCATCACTGAGGAACTCTGAATTCCTCTTTCACCAAAATTGTTCACCTGAACATCCATCTTTGAAAACCTTGCTCTGTAATTATTAGTAGTTTGAGAGTAGTAGCTCCTCCTTGCCTCTGATATTGGAGGAGAAAGGTTGTGAGGTAAAACAGAGAGGCTTTCATGAGCTTTTCAGCAGTTAGAGCTGTTGGATTGAATGGAGGTGGTGTGTCCTAAAAAGTGTTTGGTCATAAAACTAAGACTGCAGTCTTTAGAAGATCTTCTGGGCTCTCCCACAATTGGGGATGCAAAAATGAATGAGAACTTGGATTAGGGATTACAGGAAGGGAGAGTAGTGGTATGTGCATAAGTGAAAAGACCCAAGCTATGGTTAGCTAGCCTATTTGTTGCCAAGTGGATGATGTCTGGGAAATGGCTAGGGGTTTTTATTTCTATATTTTGAAAGGGAGATATTAATAAAACAGAGATGTTGGGTTGCAGAGAATGGCTTGCCCCTACAGTCAATAGAAGATGCTAATCCAAGCATCTGAGGTTTCTCTAGACTGCATCCTTCCGGGTCGTAGCTGCCAGTGCAAGTCCACCCTGACCTCTCTCTCCACCACATCCTGGGACCTGATTCATTTCCCCTCATGCAACCTGCCCCTTGTTACTGATTCAGCCATTGAGTTGGAAACCAGTAGTTGAGGTCCTGTCTCGCCAAGTTCCTGTGGTGGCGGGTGAAGATGCTAAAGGGAATAATGAGACCAGGACATGTGGGCATATCTTCCGGTTGAGAGAACTGGAAGGAACAATGAGGATTAGAGGATGACTATCCTCCTTTTCAGTACAACAAAAGGGGTGGCTCTGGATCATCCCTGGTGGAAAGATGTTTTCTTGTTGTGTTTTAAAGAGCTGCCATTAAATCTACCAAGAGATGTTTTCATTTCTGCCCCTTTTTCAGTTAGCTCGATGTCCAGATGTTTTGCTACTGGTCCCTTCAGCATCTTTCTGGTATTAGTCATACAGCTCTGTTTGAGAGCCCTCCCTACAGTATGCAGCAAATGGTTCTGGGAATGATGGAACGGAGGCCAGCAGCCTTGTCCATCCTCGCCCAGCACTGCAGAATTGGCATGTCTCCTTCTGCTGGCAGCAGCCATCACAAACTCTCCTTGATGACGTGTGGATAATGTAACTCCACACTAGAGGCTGGAGAGAAAATTGCAATGAGCACAAAATACCGAACAGTGACTAGAAATTAGGTGAATTTAGTGCTCATGAAAGGTGCTGAGATGGGTGCCTATTAGAGCAGCTGTAGTCTTTATTCCATGAGCAAGAACAGCAAAGGTGCAAGAGTTCTGCCCTCCTCCCAGTGTGCCTCAAATTTGACTAGTTAGGGCCATCTCTAGGAGGAAAAGCAAGGTTAATCGGTGGTTTATTCAATCCTTGGTTTCTCTGCTGACATTACCAACATTTAAAAATTCAATTTAAAAATTGCTTCTTTCTTTGCTTACCTGATGAAACCTGGTATTTGCTTTTCTGACAACTATATCTCAAAATTGGAAAATTAGTAAAGCAGTGCATTGGAGAGCAGGTTCCTTTGCTGCTTGTTACATCAGCAGTTGTGCAAGACACTTGTAACTACTGACTTGGGTCTTGGCAAATAAAAAAGCCATTTCAGTTTGCCTTTTAGTACTAACCAATTTCTATCCAATTAACTTTGGCTAGGTCTACACTACCTGCCTGAATCGGCGGGTAGAAATCGATCTCTTGGGGATCGAATTATCGCGTCTCATCGAGACGTGACAATCGATCCCCGAACTGACGCGCTTACTCCACCAGCGGAGGTGGGAGTAAGCGCCGTCGACGGGGAGCTGCAGAGGTTGATTTTTGCCGCTGTCCTCACAGCGGGGTAAGTCGGCTCCGATACGCAAATTCAGCTACGCAGATAGCGTAGCTGAATTCGACCTATCTTAAATCGACCCCCCCCTGTAGTGAAGACCTGCCCTTTGTGTCTCTTACTCCCTCTAATCTGAATTTCCAAGGACTTGCCAAATTGATTCAGGTTGAACCCTAGGGGTGATTGTCACTACTTGGCAACTATGGACCACAAGTAGTGGGGTTTGTAATAGTAGCTGCTGAGTATTGGCATGAGATTATTGAACAGCAGTAAACTTTAGGTGCCAGGGCCTGAATGACCAAAGAAGCTGCAATTCGAACCCCTCCATTATTATATCAGGTACGTTTTTAATAGCTGCCACATGAAGCGGTGAACATTGCTGTTTCTCTTCATGCTTTCATCATCATGGCATTGAACATAAACTTTCCCACGCTGAACATACAGACAAGAGAGCCTTAAGTTGTGTGCCAGAATGTTGCTGTGGTTGGCAGTTTCCTTACTTGCAGGTATTGGAGCTCACAAATGTGGTATTCTGTTGGGGCTAATTCCACATGAGGGCTAAAAGTGTGCATAGCTATTTTAAAGTTCTTCAGTGACTCCAGAGGATCTCAATAATATCCCACCAATAGTAGAACTGGCCTCACCCTAGAGTATCATCTGTGCATGATTCAGTTAAGCAAGTTAGAAGGACAAGAATCTTTATGTGGGGAGTTTTTTCTTCAGACATTACCTCAGAAATGCTCTTAGAAGTCAGGCCATTCTGTTTTACTCACCTTTTAGACCACTGAGCAAGAAAGTCAGAACTGAAGGAAGCTGCAGCTTGAACCTCCAAACAGGTCACTGTTTGAAAATGCTGAAGAACGTGGCTGAATTTTGGGATCACTGCAAGGAATCCCAAGGCTGGATGTATTGGGGAAAACAATCTTGTGTCAAAATGGATCAAACCTGGATGCTTATCTACGTCACATGCAGAGGGTTGAATTTAAGCATCTCACTAGATTTGATCAGAAAACAACTCTACCCCCAGTCCCTTCAGGGAATGACTGCGGGGTATCTTGGATTTACTTTCACCTTTCCCTAGAGCAGTGCTAGAGGTCATCAGTGCACATCATTTGATTACTGAGTGGGATTGTGGGTGTGGGGGACGCTGGATATTAGGATATCTTGGTTAGGTGGAATACGATGAAACAAGGTCATTTAGTGCTTAAAGCACAGGATTGGGCATTAAGAGACATGGGTTCTGTTCCTAGAAGTTCCACTGACTCACTGTTTGACTGTGGACAAGTCACTTCGCCTTTTTGTGCTTCAGTTTTCCCCAGAAGTAAAATGGGGCCAAAATTCTGACTGACCTCATAAGGTTATAAGGTTTAAAGGGATCTTAATCTCATTAATTTCAAAGGCTGAATTAAAAATAGGATGAGATCTGGCACCTGCTCCTGAGTCACTCTGTCAATTTTTGTTGTTTTTACAATAACATTTTCCTTTAATTTATTTCCCCATTACTGTATGAAACTGGCATAAATAAGGGAAACTGACTATACAGGGGGAAACTGAAATTGACTAGACTACTGTCAAGTACACAAACTAATATATATGTATTTTTCCTTTTTTTTATCTCTTTCAGCTAGATATTGCAAGTGGTAATAGCATGTACAACATTTTCAGACAGAGTTGTGATTTTTTTTTTTTAACTTGACACTGCCCTTTTAATGTTTGCACAGCATGTTGAGCTTGGATAGAAGCCACTTTCTAAACATCATGATAGGCAAAATGTACTAATGTTACCTAAGGATGGGAGGAGAAATAGTCTGCTCTCAATGATCAAGAAAACTGTACTGGATTACCCTCACTACTGGAACTGTTTCAGCCATAATGTAGAAAAGGCCTCTGATTCAATCACCTCCACTACAGACACAGCCATTCTTGCCATATATTGCAGATACTGGATTGAAACCACACTCTGGTTTAGAAGAGAGACAGACTCATGCATTCTTATAATGAGCAAGTCATTGGAATGAATGGGGAAATCTAGTGTGCGCGCTTGCTCTGTAACTGTATGTTTTATATCCTTAGGGCAAAATTAATCCCTGGTTTAACTCCTTTGAATTGAATGGAGTTGCACCAGTAGTGAATTTGGCCCCTAAATTCCAGATCCATATGTTCATTGACAGATTGGAGGGTAAGAGGAGAGTGTTCCTTTTTGAAGGCAAGATGAGAGCTAATCAAATCTCATGCTTCAGCTGATCACTTGCATTAAGAAACTCCCCTTCCTCTTCATATACACACTCTCCATCACCTAATTATACGGTGTTACACAATATATCCAAGTGTATTATGGATTTCTCCCCCCCCCCCCTTTGCTAAAAATATCCAGCAGAGGTTGGATACTGGACTAGATGAATCAGAGGTTTGATCCACTATAGCAGGAAGTGGCTAGATGGACCAATGCACTCATCTGGTTGCTGCATTGAGAAGGTAAGAAACTGGACTAGATAGGCATCATGCTTCTCTAGATTAAGCTCTTTTAGTGTTAGTAGGAGTTTTCTTAGGATTTAAGGACTTTCGGATGCTGCTTTGGCAATTTCCCACCTACCAGCCCCTCTTCTCTCCCTGGCACCCACGCATGGGTACTGGATTATGCCAAAGATCTGCGCTTTCCTGCCCTTGCTTGTTTTCAATCAGCGACGAGCACCAATGCTGCCTTTACTGCTTGGAGGAAGCCCATGTTGCATGCAGGTGCAATATCTACCTCTCCTTCTCTGCCTATACGTGGGAACGCCAGGCTCTCTGCCTCAAGAAGCACCTCATGGAGGTCACCAGGAGGCTGCAGTTGGATCCAGGCTGGAGAATCCCCCTATACATCCACCTGAGCAGTCAAGGAGTGCGCCTCCTATTACAGAACTACAGTCCGGTTCCACCAGTACCAATGCTATGGATCCCGTGCCAGGGCCTAGCTGTGCGCCTAAGCATGGCTGTAAGCCTTCCTCAAGGTGCAAGAAAGAACTGCACCCTCCAGGAGTTCCAGCCACAGAGAAGCAGCGGGTTCCAAGCCCCACAAACACGACAAGAAGTCACATAGAATGCTGGACCCTCTGGTCCCGGTTGCTGAGCCTCACACACTTTCTTCATCGGTACTGCTGAAGCCATGGGAATCGTCAGTTCTGAGAGTCTCCTCTGTCCCTGTTCCGGCTCTGGTTCCTTCTGTGGAATGCGTGCTGCTGACACTGGAGAAACTCAAGTCGGACTCCTGGACCTCATAAACTGTTTGCCTTAGATGAGGTGAGAGCCCCATGTTTTCCGATGCTTAAGCTTAGGACTTGCCACCTTCAGGTCATGTCCCTGAGCGCTCCTCTGCGACTCACTTGGCTCTGCGATTTGAACAAGGATCCGACTTCTTGGCATTGGAGGACTCAGAGGGTGAACATGGTCCACCGCTCTCGTAGTGACGGCAAGAATATCTGAAGGCTCTGCTGGTCCATTGGCAGTATCCTCCTGTAGCGGAGTGGTTACCCGTTCCTGCCCTGCAGGGCTAGAAACAGTCTCTCTCTGCCTTCAGAGAGAGAAGGGCCTGGCTGCTGGGAAGCTCAGGGTACCTAGAGTGAGGCAGGGCTGAGGAAAGGCCAGGAGGGCTGGGGAGCTCTAGGCTGCCAACTCCCCAGGCTGCAGGGCCTTGTCCAAGGCCCCAGAGAGGCACTGGGTTCCAGAGAGGGGCAGCAGGTCCAGACCCAACCTTGCCTATGATAAGTGGCTTATACTGCAGTTTGCCCCAGGGAGTGGGGCTAGATGGTGATTGGCAGTAGCCTTACACTGAGGCGAAGTGGGGTTAGTGGGTGGGGGTTCCCTGGGGAGGGGAGACCCAAAGAGAAAGGGGTTACTGCCAGGGGCAGCCCCCCAGATAAAGGGGCACCGGGTCCAGGAGGGACACGGGGGCCAAGTGGCGAAGCGGTAGTGGATCACCGGCCTGCAGAGGGCGCTCCAAGGCTGGCAGAGCTAATTCCCATGGATGACCAGCAGGAGGCGCCGCAGGGGTGAGTCCACACCCTTACACCTCCCTAATAATAATAATAATTAATAGGATATCTGCATATATTATCTCATAGAACTGGAAGGGACCTCAAAAGGTAGCAGGACCAAGTACTGATTTTGCCTCAGATCCCCCCCTCAAGGATTGAACTCACAACTCTGGGTTTGCAGGCCAATGCTCAAACCACTGAGCTATCCCTCTCTTCCCTCAGCACAGGAGCCAATGGTACCCAGCTCCATGGGGACCACCACTGCAACTGCTGGATCTGCTTGGTTGGCCATACTGGGGATCTTGGCCCCAGAATCTACCTTTGGAACCATCTCGATCTACCCAGGAGGAGTCCCCCACTTCACCACCCTGGCCTTTGTTGAGTAGATGTTCAGCACCAGGGTTGGAGGGTGCACCAGTTAGCCCAACTTCCGACTGCCGGATCCGGAGTGGTTCTCTCCTCGTCTCCAGATGTCGTACTGCAAGATCTGGAGCGTTTTCTGCCCTCCCCCCCCCCCCTTCCCATATCTCTGGGTGCGGCAGTGTTCTCGACTCCTTCCTCCCCCCTGGAAGACTGTCATTTCCAGGAGTTAAGGAGGGTGTCTGAGGCCTTCTACGTTCCACTGGAGGATGGGTAGGTATGGCCAGCATCTAGCCATGACTACACTCGAAACTCCAAAGCGCTGCCGCGGGAGTGCTCCTGCAGCAGTGCTTTGAAGTGTGAGTGTGGTCGCGCGCCAGTGCTGGGAGAGAGTTCTCCCAGCGCTGCAGGTATTCCACCTCCATGAGGGGATTAGCTTACAGCGCTGGGAGCTGGGGCACTGTTTACACTGGCGCTTTACAGTGCTGTAACTTGCTGCGCTCGGGGGTGTGTTTTTTTTTCACACCCCTGAGTGAGAAAGTTGCAGCGCGGTAAAGCGCCAGTGTAGCCATAGCCTCAGTTACTGGACATTCTGCATATATTGGTACTGGACAGAGAGGTGCTACCAAGCAACAGTGTAATTCTCCAACTGGCCCACACCATCTGGCATACCCCAATAACTTGTGCGCCCACTCTGAAGGGGGCGAAAAAGAGAGATTATGTACTGGTAAAGTGTGTGTGTCTGTTTTCTCACCCCCCTCCCCACCCACCCAATTCCCTGGTTATTCAAGCCACTACTGAGCAGGCCAGGCAGCAGCACCCACATTCCACTCCAACTGACAAGGAGGGTAAAGAGGCTGGACCTTCTGGGTCGTAAGGTCTGTTTGCTGGCCAGCTTTCAGTTCCACATCTCTAATTACCTAGCACTACTGGCAAAATATGACTTTTTGAATTATGGCCAGTTAGCAGAATTTACAGACAAGCTCCAGCAGGACTGTGCCCATTTCCAGGTTGTTTTACAGGAAGACAAATTGGTTTCCAGAACGACACTCCAGGCTGTGGTGATTCAATGGACATGTCTTTGGGCACTATGGCCACAAGGATCGTTATGAAGAGGGAATCCTGGTTACATTCCTCTGGTTTCTCGAGAGAGATACAAAACACAATTGAGGACCTCCCCTTTAATGAATCTCACCTCTTCAACTGGAAGATTGATGATTCTTCTTCGAGTGCTTGCTCATATCCATTCCATTAGGTGTGTGCGCGCCGCGTGCACGATCGTCGGAAGATTTTCTACCCTAGCAACACCGGCGGGTCGGCTGTGGAGCCCCCTAGAGTGGCGCCTTCATGGCGCTGAATATATACCCCAGCCGACCCGGCGCCCCCTCAGTTCCTTCTTACCGCCCCTGACGGTCGTTGGAACTGTGGAGCGCGGCATAGCTGATCTCCACTCTCCCTAGCTTCATTTGTTATAGCAGTTAGATAGTTTTAGTGTTTATAGTTAAATAGTTAATAGTTAAATAGTTAATAGTTGTAAAGTTGTTATATTAGTTCAGGGGATTAAGGGGGTCTCTCCCCCCTTTTTCTCCCCCGGCACCGGGACCGGGCTCATGCCCAACGCTCCCGGCTTCAAGCAGTGCGCCTCCTGCGCAAAGCCTATGCCCACGAGTGACCCGCACGACTCCTGTCTGAAGTGCCTGGGAGAGTCCCATCAAACAGATAAGTGTAAGATCTGTAAGGCCTTCAGACCTAGGACCAAGAAGGAGCGGGACTTTCGGCTCCGGCAACTCTTAATGGAGGCGGCACTGAGTCCATCCACTACTCAGGCCCCGGCACCTAGCGCCTCGGTGCGCAGTGCCCCGGCGGCGCCGGCAGCGACGACCACGCGAGAGGCGTCGGACAAGCCTCCCCGGCACCGGACCTCGTCGGCACCGCAGGTACAGCAAGTGCCTCGGCGCCGTTCGTTATCCCCAGGGCATAAAAAAGCCCATAAAACGGGGACCACCGTGCCGAAGACGCCGGCTCCCCCAGTGCCGGGGGTAGAGCCGCGTCCGCCGGTGGAGCACCGGAAACAGGTGCCTCCAGCACCGTCGACTCCGGCGCCGAAGCCGTTGAGTCCGGTACGGACAACGTCTCCACCGAGACCGGCGGTGATTCAGTGCCTCCCGTCGACTCCTGAGGCCTTCGAGGCGGCGAGAGACTTGATAGCTCTCACGGAGCCGGCACCGCCCCAACCACCGGCACCGACGGCACCAACGGCACCGTTGACCTGCCCGATCCAGTCGAGGGGGAAACCTGCCTTGTTGCGCCCTCCATCGCAAGGGCTGGAACCTCGGCACCGATCCAGGTCCCGAAGCAGGTCCCCACGCCGCTCGCAGTCCCGGCGCCGAATATCACCTCGGCACCGGTCGTACTCGCGGCCAAGATCATCTTCGCGGCACCGCTCGACGTCTCGGCACCGGTATGATCGTCGGCACCGATCAACGTCGAGACGCAGTTCTCGGCACCGCTACGGTCGACGTTCGACGTCGAGAGGCCGCTCCCGGCACCGGGCATACTCCAGGTCCTCGTCGAGGTCCAGATCCGACTCCCGGCACCGACGAGGTCATCGGCACCGGTCACGGTCCCGGCACCGGTCGCCGGCACCGCGTGGAGATAGAAGATCTCCGGACCGGCACCGTGCGGCACCGCAGCCCACGGGATTGGTCCCGACTCTCTCGGCACCGCCATGGCCATCGAGATCGGTGTCTCGCTCATCAGAGGACCTGTCGAGATCGGCATACCCTCCTCAGGGGCAAGCCGAGGAACAGGACTTGGGCCATTGGCAGGGGATGCCGGAGGACCATTCCCATGGCCCATCTCACTGGTCGTTTTGGACCCCGTGGGCGTACCACCAGGAGCAAGGGGCTCCAATTCCCTCGACCTCTCGCTCGGGTCACTCCGTGAGAAGGGCCCCGGAGTCCACCATCTCTCGGCCTCCGCCAGGGGACACGGAGGCTTCCGTGTCCGTCGCACCTGACGCCCTGGACCCAGACGCGGGTGATGCTCCAGCCCGGGAACAGGGAGACCAGGACCGGCCCTTGGATCCGGTTCCACCGGAGGCATCTTCCTCTTCTTCGCCAGACGAGGCAGTGGCGGGCACATCCTGCACAGGCCCTCCTCCGATAGATCTTCGGGCTCACCAGGATCTTCTGCGCAGGATGGCCCGTAATATGGACCTGCAAGCGGAGGAGGTAGTGGAGGTACACGACCCGATCGTGAACATCCTTGGAGCGGATGCCCCATCGAGGGTAGCGTTACCCCTGATCCGCACGATACAATCAAATGCGGATACGATATGGCAAACCCCTGCCTCTATTCCACCCACAGCGAGAGGGGTGGAAAGAAAGTACTTTGTCCCGTCAAAGGACTACGGGTACTTGTACACCCACCCACAACCGTGTTCACTGGTGGTAGCATCGGTGAACGCACGGGAGCGCCACGGACAGCAGGCGGCAGCGCCTAAATCAAAAGAGGCCAAGCGCCTTGATTTGTTTGGCCGTAAGATTTACTCAGCCGGTGGGCTGCAACTCAGAGCGGCAAATCAACAGGCGCTCCTGAGCCGTTACAATTTTAACTCCTGGAACTCTATGGGGAAGTTCAAGGAGTTGATTCCCCAAGAGTCCAGGGAAGAGTTTGGGGCCATGGTAGAGGAGGGTAAGAAGGTGGCTCGGACCTCCCTACAGGCCTCCTTGGACATAGCGGACTCGGCTGCGAGGACCATGGCCTCGGGTATCGCTATGCGGAGGATCTCCTGGCTTCAGGTTTCGGGTTTGCCTCCGGAGCTGCAGCAAACCCTACAGGATCTCCCCTTCGAAGGGCATGGATTGTTCTCGGACAAGACGGACTCTCGCCTACAGAGCCTCAAGGACTCGAGAACAATCATGCGCTCCCTCGGGATGCATGTTGTGGGCCCTCAGCGCAGGCCATTTAGGCCGCAGCCTCAGCGCTTCTACCCCCCCCCGCCTCGACAGAGACAAGACTCGGCCCGGAGGCGAGGACGAGGTGGTAGGAGAAGGTGGACCGGCCCTCAACCTGGTCAGAACCAAGGGCCACCAAGACCACCTTCAGGTCCTAGACAGAACTTTTGAAGGTGCGGTCGAGGACGGCGCCCCAGTCATTCCCCAGGATCCAACCCCCTCCTTTCGGGATCGTCTCTCCCACTTCCACCGTGCTTGGTCCCTTATAACTTCGGACCGTTGGGTCCTCCGCACGGTGGGGAGGGGATACGCTATCCAGTTTTCTTCTATCCCCCCCTCCTCCCCCCCCTTCCCCGTCCCTCTTCAGGGACCCTTCTCACGAGCAACTTCTTATACAGGAGGTTTCTACGCTCCTGGCCATGGGGGCCATAGAGGAGGTTCCGATAGAGTTAAGGGGCAGGGGATTTTATTCCCGTTACTTCCTGATCCCCAAGTCCAAAGGAGGTCTGCGACCCATCTTGGACTTGCGCGGACTCAACAAATTCGTAGTAAAGTTGAAGTTCCGCATGGTCTCTTTGGGGGCCATTATCCCTTCCCTCGATCCTGGAGACTGGTTCGCCGCCCTCGACATGAAAGACGCATACTTTCACGTTGCAATCTACCCGCCTCACAGACGCTTCCTGCGATTCGTGGTAAACACGGTGCACTACCAATTTGCAGTCCTTCCCTTCGGCCTATCCTCGGCCCCAAGGGTGTTCACGAAATGTATGGCGGTCGTGGCAGCGTACCTTCGTCGGCAAGGGATACAGGTGTTCCCGTACCTAGACGACTGGCTGGTGCGCGGTCGCACCAAGGAGCAAGTTCAAGCTCACGTCCACAGAATAGTGCACACATTCCACGAGTTGGGCATCCTACTCAACAAGGACAAATCCACTCTAGAACCTACCCAGAGAATAGAATTCATCGGCGCAGTTCTAGACTCCAGACGTGCACAAGCCATCCTGCCAGACAACCGCTTTGGCACCATCACGAACCTCATTCAAGGGCTCAAGGCCTTCCCAACTACCACGGTGAGGTCGTGCCTTACCCTGCTGGGTCACATGGCTTCCTGCACGTACGTAACCAGGCATGCCAGACTTCGGCTTCGCCCACTTCAAACCTGGGTGTCATCAATATACCGTCCACATCGGGACAGCCTGAACATGGTAGTCACGGTCCCGAACTCGGTCCTGGCCTCCCTCACCTGGTGGCTAGATCACAATGTGGTCTGCGAGGGGATGCCATTTCACGCCCCACAACCCTCTCTGCACCTGGTCACAGACGCGTCATCTCTGGGTTGGGGCGCCCATCTCAACGAACACCATACCCAGGGCCTGTGGACTACACCCCAGCTAGCCCTGCATATCAATGTTCGGGAACTGATGGCGGTACGCCTGGCGTGCCAGGCATTCCTCAATCTCCTACGTGGCCGCTGTGTGCTGGTTCTCATCGACAACACCACGGCCATGTTTTACATCAACAAGCAAGGAGGAGCACGTTCGTCAATTCTATGCCAAGAGGCCATTCGCCTGTGGGACTTCTGCATCGCCCACTCGATCCATCTCACGGCATCGTTCCTCCCTGGAGTCCAGAACACTCTAGCGGACCGACTCAGCAGGTCCTTCCAAACGCACGAGTGGTCTATCCGTCCGGACATCATACATTCCATCTTCCAGAGGTGGGGGTTTCCCCAGATAGACCTGTTTGCATCCCGAGACAACAGGAAGTGCCACATGTTCTGCTCCCTACAAGGTCGAGCTCCGGGCTCCCTCTCGGATGCGTTTCTCCTTCCCTGGAAAGATCACCTGTTTTATGCCTTCCCTCCGTTTCCTCTGGTCCACAAGGTACTGCTCAAATTACGCAGAGACCAGGCACAGGTAATTCTGATCGCTCCAGCGTGGCCGAGACAACATTGGTACACCACACTGTTGGAGCTCTCGGTTCAGACACCGATCACACTTCCATTATGTCCGGATCTCATATCTCAGGACCACGGTCGGCTGCGTCACCCCGACCTGCAATCACTCCACCTCACGGCGTGGCTGCTCCATGGTTCACCCAGGCAGAGCAGCAATGCTCACACTCTGTCCAACAGATCCTGCTGAGCAGTAGGAAACCCTCAACACGGACCACGTACCTGGCCAAGTGGAAACGGTTCTCCTGTTGGTGCGAACAACGAGCCACGTCCCCGTTGCAGGCACCCATTCCTCTCATATTGGAATATCTCCTCTCCCTAAAACAACAAGGGTTGGCGATATCTTCAATTAGAGTTCACCTGGCCGCTATATCGGCCTTTCACCCAGGGGAACTCGCGTCCTCGGTATTCTCTAACCCGATGGTTGTTAGATTCCTCAAGGGCTTAGACCGGACGTACCCGCAACAGCGTCATCCCGTCCCGACGTGGGATCTCAATCTGGTTCTCTCCAAACTCACAGGTCCTCCATTCGAACCACTAGCCACCTGCTCACTTTTGTACCTATCCTGGAAGACAGCCTTCCTCGTAGCCATCACCTCAGCAAGGCGCGTTTCTGAGCTCAGGGCGCTTACATCTGAGCCCCCTTACACAGTCTTCCATAAGGATAAAGTGCAGCTTCGCCCACATCCTGCCTTTCTCCCTAAGGTGGTTTCTACATTTCATATTAACCAGGACATCTTTCTCCCGGTCTTTTACCCCAAACCACATGCCACTCGCCAGGATCAACGTTTGCATTCCCTGGACGTACGAAGGGCCCTGGCCTTCTATATTGACCGCACAAAGCACTTTAGAAAGACGACGCAACTCTTCGTTGCAGTAGCCGACCGAATGAAAGGCTCACCGGTCTCCTCACAACGCCTATCCTCCTGGATTACGTCTTGCATCCGGACTTGCTATGACCTGGCAGGTGTCTCAGCACCGCACCTCACCGCTCACTCCACGAGGGCCCAAGCTTCCTCGACTGCTTTCCTGGCACATGTTCCGATACAGGACATCTGTAGAGCGGCGGTTTGGTCATCAGTCCACACGTTTACAGCTCACTATGCACTAGTGCAGCAGTCCAGGGACGATGCTGCATTCGGGTCAGCGGTTTTGCACACAGCAATGTCTCACTCCGACCCCACCACCTAAGTTGGGCTTGGGAGTCACCTAATGGAATGGATATGAGCAAGCACTCGAAGAAGAAAAGACGGTTACTCACCGTTGTAACTGTTGTTCTTCGAGATGTGTTGCTCATATCCATTCCAAACCCGCCCCCCGTCCCCACTGTCGGAGTAGCCGGCAAGAAGGAACTGAGGGGGCGCCGGGTCGGCTGGGGTATATATTCAGCGCCATGAAGGCGCCACTCTAGGGGGCTCCACAGCCGACCCGCCGGTGTTGCTAGGGTAGAAAATCTTCCGACGATCGTGCACGCGGCGCGCACACACCTAATGGAATGGATATGAGCAACACATCTCGAAGAACAACAGTTACAACGGTGAGTAACCGTCTTTTCACTATACTCAAAGGCTAGAGTCACCCTGCAATCGCTAGATATTTATACATCAGCACCCAAATGCAAATTTCTATCTGCCACCTCCTGCACAACTGTACAGAGCCCCTCAGTTTTTCCATCAGCGGCCCTGTGAGCCTCCTCACAAGTGTCAAAATCCTCAATGATCCCATCTGCCTGGCCTGTCGCCACACGCTCAACCCTCACATTAGCAATATTTCTGATTGCAAATAGAGAACTGTCAACCACATTGCACCCTACTGTTCTTGCACCCCATCACCTTGCTCTTTCTACCAGTCTGGGGTGTGATAACAGATAAATGGGTCCTGGATGTCATTCAGCATAGCATCGTGAACTCGATCGTATAGCCATCTCATTCCCATGTCCTATCACGCTTCTGGGACCACTCTCATGACAGTATCCTCGTCTTACAGGTGGACTCCCTTCTGCAGAGAGGGGTGATAGACCCTGTGCCCATGGCCTTTCAAGGCGCAGGGTTCTACTTCCACCTACTTACTGGTACTCAAGAAAAAGGGAGGATGGAGAGCAATCCTAGATCTCAGTCGTCTCAGCTGCTTCATACACAAGCCAAAGTTTTGTATGGTCACGCTCGTGGCCATCAGACCTTTGCTAGAAAAAGGCATGTGGTTTATGGCTCTCGAAATGCAAGATGCTTACTTTCACATAGATATCCACCTGACCCACAGATGATTCCTGAGGTTTACAGTGGACCCTTAACATTTCCAATACAGGGTTCTACCGTTCAGACACACCACTGCCCCCCAGGTCTTCACCAAGGTCGTCTCTGCAGTGGTGGCCTACCTCCAGCATCAAGGGGTCCTCATCTTCCCTTACCTCAACGACTGGCTGCTGTCAGTGCGATCCAGAAGCAAGGCTCAGGCGTCAACTTCCCTGCTGCTTCTATTCCTCTCCTCCTTGGGTGAGTGTAAATGTTGAAAAATCGACATGGACCCAACACAGTCCCTCATTCATCAGGGTACACCTCAATGCAGTCTCTCTGCGTGCCTACCTACCGCAGGACAGGTTCCTGACCTTGCTGGAACTGATTGTTTCGGTGACCTCCAGTCCTTTGGTTTTGGCCAGAACTTGCCTTTCCCTTCTTGGCCACATGATGGTGTGCGCATACATCACTGCCTTCGCTCGTCTTCGCTTCCACTGTCTACAACTGTGGTTACAGAGAGCCTGCTCTCTGATGCTCCATTCCATGGACATCCTACTGACTGACTCCCACCCCCCGAGTTTCTTTTCTCCCTTCAGTGGTGGATGGACCCAGAACAGTTTTGCACTGGAATGCTGTTCCTTCTTTCCTCCCCAAGCATGACGGTCATTATGGATGAACACACGATGCAAGGGATTTAGTCCGCTTGGGAATCCAGGATGCACATAAATCATCCTAGAACTTCGGGCAGTACTGACAGCGTGTTGCACATTTCTCCTATCCATATGCTCCCGCTATATTCTCATCATGTTGGAAAATATCACTACAGTTTACTACATAAACAAACAAGGGGGCAGGAGGTTGCCAGCACTTTGTGCAGAAGTGAATTGCTTCTGGAAATGGTGCATTGCACACAGTATCATGTTGTCAATGGCTTTATCTCCCAGGGACTAAGAAAATGATTACAGATGCTCTCAGCAGGAATTTCATGGCCAACCACGAATGGGAGCTGCACGACTCTGTGGTCATAGACATTTTTCACCATTTGGGGACTCCGATCAGAGATCTCTTTGTCCCCCGCACTAATACCAAATGCACCCAGTATTGTTCAAGGGGCAGGCTCAGAGTCCGCTCCCAAGATGACCCCCTAGTCATTGGCTGATTGGACCAGAACAATTATGCCTTCCCTCCCTTACCACTCCTTCCCCACATTCTTCAAGATTTGGCAGGAGACAGCAGCGGTCATTCTGATTGCACCATTCTGGCCTCGCTAGTTTTGGTTTCCTTCTCTTCTCTGCATGTTGAAGCATCCTCCTCTCCTGCTAGTTACATTCTCAGAACTACTCAGGCAACACAATGGTGGGATCAGACATCCCAATCTGCAGATACTTCACCTGAGAACCTGTTTTTTGGATAGGCATCTTCGCTAGCATGAGAATGCCCGTCGGCAGAGTGAGACGTCCTCTCCGGTAGCAGGAAGTAATCCATGTAACGGTCCTACCAAGCCAAATGGAAATGTTTTGCCTCCTGGGCTCAATGCAAAGGTTTTGCTCTTGAGACCATAAGCATTTCTCTCCTTTTGGATTATCTCCTATCCCTGAAGGCACTGGAACTTGCTCTCAGCTCTATCAAAGTGCATGTGTAGTGGTCATTAGTGTTTTCCACCCCACTGTGGAGGGGCACTCAGTTGTCACTCATCCATTGACTGTTTGATTCTGGAAGGGCTTAATGGGGACGTGTCTTCTCATTCAATCCATTGCTCCCCAGTGGGACCTCAACCTTGTCCTCATGGCATTGATGAAGTTGCCCTTTGAACCTCTGGCCTCCTGCTCCCTTTCCCTTCTTTCCATGAAGGTCGCTTTTGTGATAGCTGTTACCTTGGTGAGAAGGGTGGGTGAATTGGAGGCCATGAGGGCAGACCCCTCCTGTCCCCCCCCTTCACAATGTTCCATAAGGATAAAGTTTTCCCGTGTTTGTATCCCAAGTTTCTGGCAAAAGTGTTTTCCTGCTTTCATCTCAACCAACCCTTACACTTATCTACCTACCTACCTACCTACCTACCTTTTTGAAGCCGTATGCCTCAGAGGAGGAAAGGCGCCTTCACTCCCTCATTGTCTGTAGAGCTCTGGCCTTTTATCTGCAGAGGACAAATCTGTTCAGGAAGTCTCCTAGGCTATTTCTTGCTATAGCAGAAAGAATTAAAGGGCAGGCCATCTGTGCTCAGAGAATTTCTAAGTGGGTTTTAAAATGCATTACGCTCTGTTATCAGTTATTGGGACTGTTTCCACCCCTTGGAGTACAGGCCCATTCCACAAGAGAGCAAGCAACAACAATGGCTGCACTTCTTGATGTGCCGTTCACAGACATATGTAGGGGGGCCACATGGAGTTTGGTACTCACCTTCTCTTCCCATTATGCCCTAGTGCAAGACACTGCAACAGATGCCTCATTTGGTGTGGCTGTCCTCCATTCTACTGTTCCATCATCTTCCCTGCACCCTCCTTCTAAAAAGGTACTGCTTGTCAATCACCCTCAGTGGAATACAATAGGGACCATCACTCCAAGAAGAGGAGGTTACTTACCTGTAACTGGAGGTTCTGCAAGATTTGTGGATTTGATTGATTTGCGGTAGCGAAGGAACTGAGGGGGTGGTCGGTCCCCCCACCCTTTATCACCTAGGTTGAAACCATGAGGAGGAGCAAGGGCGCATGTGCGGAACAATGGACTACTACAAAATCTCTAGCTCTGGACGCATGGTGCATGCATATACCTCTCAGTGGACTATAGATAGGGACAACGCCTCAAAGAACCACCAGGACTTCATCTTTGAGTCAATCCTGTTTTCTTGCAGTGCAGCATTTAAAATGATGAATTAGCTCTAGCAAGTGAGGGTATGGGAATTCACAGTATGTCTACTCTTCCCCCTTAGGAGGTCTCAGAGCCCAAGCTGTGCCCGAGCCCGAATGTCTACACTGCAGTTAAACAGCCTTGTAGTTTGAGTCCCAGTCAGCTGACACGGGCCATCTGCAGTTGTTTAATTGCAGTGTAGATATACCCTCAGAACGAAAATGCCCAGCTAGGATTATAGGAATTTGTGTTGGAAAGGAACTGTAATTGGTCATCTAGGAGTCTATTTTCTTGCCTTGTTGGGACAATACCACAGAACTTTTGACTTGGGGCAAAAGGATTCTTTTCAATATCTTTGCACTGACATCACAGAAGTAGGTGGTGTTTGGATTGAGTTGCATAGTTAATCTCAATTCTGAATAAGGAAAATTTATCTAACTTTGAGAGGCAATTTAACAAATGGAGATAATGGTGTGAATGTCATGGGCAGAGCTTGAATGTCCAGGCTTGTTTCTGCTTAACCATTGGTGTAATCTCTCAGGCCAGTCTGTCCAGATTTGATGCCTGCAAAGCTTCAAATGCATTACCAGCCTGGTAGGCTCCCTCCTCCAGAGTGACTTATCTGTTGCAATCTATGTGGTGCATTTCTATGTGGGCAGTATACTGGGAAGAGGATGTGACAAACTGACCTAATGTTTGTTTGACCACAGGAAATCTGGCTAAATGTAAGAAATATAGGTTTCTTTAAAAAAAAATCAGTTATTGATTAATTTTGGGCAGATGCAAATTGTGTGCCTCTGCACATAAACATGTAGCCTTCAACTTGGTTATTTACAACTATCCCTTAAAACTGTTCAGAACAGGTAATCAGCAATAACCTAGGGATTTGGTTACAAAAGGGAACATTACATGGCTGATTAGAGCCAATTAGACTTTGTCTGTAATGGGGTGGCACCCACCTCTTGTGAGTGCCCCCTATTCGAGTGTGTGCATGCCTACAGTTCTCAATTTTTCCAATGCCCCCTGTTGGCTGCTGCACCTGTCAGGCAGGTCTTCAGTGACTCAGGCTTCTGGCCAAGTCATACACAGTCCACGTGCAAACAGACAAACACCCTTTCTGGGGTATAAGTCCAAAATCTCCTGCAGCCCTTCCCGGGCTCAGTCCTTTGTTCAACCGGGCCCACCACAGTACCCTTCCATTGACTACGTTTCTTTAGCTCTCCACTGGCTCAGGCCCTGTTCCTCAGATTGAGGACCGATCTTAGTGCTGTAGTTGGCCCACTCGTGTGTGAAGGTTTTTGCTCTGGGATGGAGCAGCACCCCCAGGGCTTCCTCCCTGGAAGTTCTTCACCTTCCCTTTAGTCCTCTAACTCCGTCTCTTTCGCTGTGTCAGTTCCAGTTCAGCCTCCTTCCAGAGAAGCGGGGGTAACAGGTGAACATACAGTCCCTTTCTTGGGCCTGTCTAAACTTCCTTCTCTCGGCACAGCCACTTCCCCGGTGGCGGCTGGGTGGAGGCTGGGGGACTCGGGTCCTCCCACTGCTCTGGGTCCCAGCTTAGGGGCGCTCTAAATGTCAGCACGTGCCACGTTCTTTTAACTAACTGCATTCCCCTGGGCCACTTCCCTGTAGCCCGTTTTAATTGAGTCCTGGCAGCCAGCCAGAAGCTGTTCCCTTGCTTTACTGGTCCCTAACAGCAACTACCTGCCTTAGCTTTTGCAACCCCTGTAATCAGCCAGGAGCACCTCTTGCTCCCTGATCCTTGCAAGCAGACTGAACTCACTTTGGCCCTGCAGCTCTGCACAGCTGCTCTAGGCAGCTTGGAGGACCTCTTCACTGCTCCTTTGCTGAGATCAGTGTGACAGGACCATGAGGCCGCCAGCAGGGGGCCTCTGGGCCTAATCCACCCCCTCACAATGACACTCAGAAGAAAGTTGACACACACATACCACTCTGTCAGGTTGAGTAAATTGGGAGAATCAGTTCAAACTCTATTCCAACTTGATAGGTGATGGTACTGAATATTTATGTTGGATCAGAAGTGTAAATATCATAGGCGCAGAAGAGTTTCGGTGTTCTGTCAGTAGTAGATGCTTGTGTGACTTTTTGGAAGTTGAAGATCATAGGATCTTCTAGGTTATTAGCCACAATACTCCACGTTTATATAGCACTTTCCATTTCAGGGTCTCAGAGCTCCTTCCCAGTGTTAATTGATTAAACCTCCAGATACCCTTGTAACACAGATCTGCTGGTATTCCTGTTTTCCCAGTGCAGAAAATGAGGTTGAGAGAAGTTATGGGATTTGCCCAAGGTCACAAAGTGAGTAAGCGGCAGAGGTGGGAATAGAAAATCGTCCTTCGTGATTCCAGGCATTTTGCTTCTAAATACTAATATCATTCATATTTTGACTTCTGTATAAGTGACCTAATTTTCAAAGTTGCTGGGCATTGGCAGCCTCAGATGCTTGTCAGGGTGAAAATCAGGCTACTTACGTAGGTGCCTGATTTCAGTCATTCAAGATTTAAAAGCATAAAATGTCCTAAGCCCAACACTGCCATCCTCTTTCACTTCTTAATAAGAGATGAGAACATTGGAATCAAGTCCTTCCTTCCCCTCCCATGCATCTTAAAAAAAAAAAAGATTAGGGTAGCATTCTTTCTACATCCCATATTGGAGGACACTGATCTAAACCGAAGCTTTGCTTAGTTTGAGCGAAGGGGTCCTGGGTTCTATTTCTGATTCTGCTCTTTGTGACTTAGTGGACTCCATGACACCTGTATATTATAGACAAGCAGGTAGCACCATCTGTTATCATGGTTGCCTAAGCAAAGGGGTGGGTATCTGGTCTATTTTAGATCTAAGACAGCTAAACAAGTTCCTAAAGAAAATAAAATGTTGACTGGTCACTCTAGCTTATGTTATCCCTTCCATAGATCACAGGGACTGATATGTTGCCCTTAACTTAAGATTTTCACGTGGCAATTCACCAGAATCCCTGAAATTTCCTCAGGTTGATGGTCAATGGATCCCAGTATCAGTTCACAGTGCTGCACTTTACCCTGTTAGTAGCTCCTCACATATTCACAAAGTGCATGGCTATGGTAGTGAAGTTCCTGTGAAAGTCAGGAGTCCATGTATCCACTTAGATGACTGGTTAATGAGAGGTTGATTCAGGTCTGAGGTGTACTGTCCAGTGTGGCCACTAGACTGTCCAGATTCAATGTGCAGGGGCACCTGATCAATCAGGATAGATTTCTCCAGTACAAAGAAAAAGAATTTATTGGAGTGGTCCTGAACTCTACAAAGGCCAAGTCTTTCTTGCCAAGATTGAGATTCCAAATGATGTGGGTCATTGCTCTAGATCAGGGATGGGCAATAATTTTCGCGCGGGGGGGACGGGGACTCCACAAATTTGGTAAGTCATTATGGGCTGCACATTTTTACTATATTAATGGAGCAGGTGTGGGGTCTGGGAGGGAGTTTTGGTGCAGGAGGGAGCTCCGGGCTGGTGCAGAGTGTTGGGGTGCAGGAGAGAGTGTGGACTCTGGGAGGGAGTTTGGTGCAGGAGGGGGTTCTGACCTGGGGCAGGGGGTTGAGGTGCAGGAGGGGGTGCGAGGTGCAGGCTCTGTCCGGGAGGCGCTTACCACAGGTGGCTCCCGGCCAGTGGTGCAGCAGGGTTCAGGCAGTCTGCCTGCCTGCCAGCCATAGCCCCATGCTGCTCCCAGAAGCGGTTGCAGCCAGCCTGTGCCTGCAAGCACTGCTCCCACAACTCCAATTGGCCAGTTTCTGGCCAACGGGAACTGTGAGGATGGTGCTGGGGGTGGGGGCAGCACATGGAGTCGCCTCCTTCTCCCTCCCCTCCCTCCCACCAGGGGTGCACAGAGACGTGCCATCAGCAGCCGGCCACTTACGGGAGTGGCGTGAGGCCACAGTAGGCCGGCAGCCTGCCTGAGCACCCCCCCTGCGCCACAGGACTTTTTAGCGGCCTGGACTCTGAGATTGTGAGGTTGCAGAGGAGGCCGGACAGAAATGTTAGTCATGGTGGGCTGGACAGAAATGTTAGACGGGCCAGATCCAGCCGGTGGGCCATATTTGGCCTACCCTTGTTCTAGATCTAAAGATGCATCCTGTTATTACAGCACAAAACTGCCTTAAATTTCAAGGGCACAAGGCAGCATGCACTTAAATGGGTGCAGCATGCCAGGCTGCACTTCAAAAAACTACAAAGCTGGCTAGCCGCGGTGTATTCACCAGACCATCATCAAGTGGTTATCCTTGATACAAAGGTACAAATCCTTCTTGAAGAAGACTTATAGCCCATCTCCAGTTTGAACTGCTTGTGGGTAACCTACAGTGGAACGGACATGTGCAGTCACTTGAAGAAAGGTTTACTAACCTTTTTCTGTAACTGTTCAAGATGTGCTGCACATGTCTGTTCCACAACCTTTCCTCCTTCCCCTTTCTATCAGAGTCTTTCTGTTCGGAAGGAATTGAGAGCGTGGGGATGGCTCCGTCCTTTATACCCGCACACAGTGGCGTGAGGCACAGAAGGCATTCACACCTCCCCAATGGGTACTGCTGAGGGAAAAGTCTCCAGCAACTGTGCACAAGATGTGCACGCACCTACAGTGGAAGGGACTTGAGCAATGCATTTTGAAGAACAGTTACAGAAAAAGTTTAGTAACCTTTTATTTTGTGTTTTTAGGTAGTTGTTAGTTTTCAGTTTGCTTTTGATTATACACAGAACTATATTAAAAGGACATTAAGATTGCAAACTCAAGCCCTCAGATGTTAAGGAATGGCAGAATAAAGCAGTGTTCTTCACTGCAAGGCCCGCGAGCCAATGGCGACTCCTGTGGTCCCTAAGTGCGGCTCTCTGTCGATTGCGCTCTCTGGCAGCGCAGTGGGACTGCAGCTAAGGGAGGCTCCCTGCCTATCCTGGCCCCACGTCGCTCCTGGAAGCTGCCAGCATGGCCCCGTGGCCTCAAGGGATAAGGCGGGGAGCAGAGGTCTCTGCTCACTGCTCCTGCCTGCAAACACCGCCCCCGCAGCTCCCATTGCCCGGGAATGGGGAACTGTGGCCAATGGGAGTTGCGGGGATGGTGCCTGCAGAGAGGGGCAGTGTGCAGAGCCATATGCCCTCCCAGGAGCCGCAGGGACACATTGGCCCCTTCGAGGAGAGGCGTGGGGTTGGGGCTGCCCAAAGTAAGTGTTGTTGCCGCCTTCAGTGGGCAGGTTCTGAATAGCTCTTCCACCACCCAACCTGCAGCCTCCCAGAGCCTGCACCCCAAGCCCCTGCCCCAGCCCTGAGCCCCTCCCAGAGCATGCACCCCATAACCCCTCCTGCACCCCATACTCCCTCCTGGAGCCAGCACCCCCAGCCCTGAGCTCCCTCCCGGAGCCAGCACCCCATACTCCCGCCTGCACCCCAAGCCCCAGCCCTGAGCCCCCTCCTGGAGCCAGCATCCTGTACCCCTCCTGCACCCGAACACTCTGCTCTAGCCTGCAGTTCCCTCCGGCACCCAAACTCCCTCCCAGAGCTTGCATCCCTCACCCCCTCCTGCACTCCAAGCCCCTGCCCCAGCCCTGAGCCCCCTCCCAGAGACAGCCCCCCATATCCCCTCCTGCACCCCAAGCAATATTACCAATAATGGTAATATTACCCTATCAGCCAACAAAGAACTTGGAGTGTTCAACCGTCTGTGTCATGTATGTGTTCAACCATCTGTGTAGGGTTGATGTGGCCCTCATATTGAAGGGTTTTTGCCAAAGTGGCCCCCACTTCAAAAATAGTGAAGAGCACTGGAATAAAGGTTGCCTGTGCAACTTAATTTGGCTTCCTGGTGAGTATGTATTGAAATAGACTTTAATTATATGATCAAATACTATTTTTTTCCACAGAAGCAATGCCTCATTCAGTACACAGAATTGGACGTTGCTCACTGCTTAATGAGCGGTTGTTCAGTATTTTGTTTTCTTCTCGTTGGTCGGCCTGTGACCCTATGGTTTATTTACTGCAACCCCTGTTTGGAAGACAGAATTATTAATTTATTCATGGTCTTTCCCATTGCACTGATCACTTCAGTATCTGAGTATTTTACAAACATTAATGAATTTGTCTTCACAACACCCTGGTGAAATCCACTACATATCTTCCAAGTTCTGCAACAAATGCAACAGGGGGCCTACAGACAAGTCTCCTTCTCTATGCAGCCCTGATTCATCCCCAGAGCACATCCGTCCCTGCACTGAATAAGGAGAGGTATTGTGAGAAAAATAGTTTGTGATCATGTAATTAAGACTATCATAATGCATGTGCAAAAGGAGGCCGAATTCCCTTTGCCCAGACAACCTTAATTCTGCCGTTTTCTAACTGTTGAGGGCTTGCTTGCAATCTTAATATTCTTTTCACATATTTTTGTGTGTAATATCACTGTATATATTTTACATGCATGTTTAAATAACCAACATGGTATTAGGGCTTTGAAGTCTACAGAGACTTGCTTGAAAATGGCTTAATATGTAAGGTGCACCAGCATGGTCTGGCTTTACAATGATTATGTAAAAGTGGGGGAAGTATTAGCAGTGGTCATTGAAATGAAGACCTACCATGGGTTAACCAAATGATCACCGACTGTGCTAATAAAGAGATGAGCAGCTGGGGCTTTATAGCAGTTACATTTGCACAGAGCTGTACTGCCTGGAAACATGAGTCACTCTTTATACTGATGAACGTGCTTTCTGCTCTGGGAAAGGTTGCATGGCCAGGAGAGTGAAGGACAGTTGGAGGGAGAGATGCTTGACTGACCATTCTGTTTACAAAATGGATCCTGGGCTAATGCAGTGAGCATGGATCTGTAAACATAAGGGAGAAGAGGATGGTAAAATCTCTCTGCAGAGATTTGTGGTCTCGTGTCTGATTCATTTAGTATCCTTTCCAAATAATTCCTAAAGTATACTCCCCGCCACTCTTCTTTTTGCTGGCTTGACTCTTTCAAGATATAAAATGTGCTGATAAACACTGTTGGAGGAAAGGGGCATAATTTGTTAAGAATATTTAGTATTGTGGGCACATACTGCATGAGTGAGTATATCCAATTCTGTTGGGACTGGGTCAAGGGCGGGATTCTTTGTGGGTCAGATACTGTGAATTTGAAGCTAAACATAGTCAAATACCATGGTTTCTGTACGTACTGTCAAGAGCTTTGGCATTGTGAGGCATTCAAACTGGCAGTTAGTGGGTTTCATCCAAAATGCTGCCAAACAAGGGAGGTCATTGGAAAAATATATAAGCATCAGATGTTAAAATGAGCTTCTTGCAGAGCTGGGGTCTTCTGTGCAGAACTAAGGCATGCTGGCTGGGGAAGCTTATGGTACCTGATGTGTGTAAACAGAGAACTTCTATCTCTGGGATTCTCCCATTGTCTTGTTTGTGTGACATTGGTCAAATTGGTGACCTTTCAGTGCTTCTGTTTCCCCATCTATAAAATGGGGATAGTACTTCTCCATCCCCCAAGAGGTAGGTAAGGGTGCTTGTAAGGCTTAAAATGCATATATAAGTG
This sequence comes from Trachemys scripta elegans, assembly GCF_013100865.1. Lineage (NCBI taxonomy): Eukaryota > Metazoa > Chordata > Testudines > Emydidae > Trachemys > Trachemys scripta. The sequence goes on from NC_048298.1 coordinate 132,749,010, forward strand.
TTAATTTAGCTAGCTCTACAAGTTGATACTTATCAAAACCACATTTTCAAACTTGAAGCCTGGCTGCAGTGTGTCCTCCTGTTTTGAACATGATATCTTCAAAGGCCAAAACTAACTATTTTTGGAAACTAGAGGTTTGGACAGCAGAGAACTTTCCTTATGCTTACTTTAATTTGCTGTCTTTGGAGTGGAGTAATAATAATCTCTGAACCTTTTTCTAATCACAGTTTGAAGAGCTGTATTCAAGTGTAATACTACGGACGGGGTTTTTTTTTTTTTATAAGATAATCAGGGGTTGTGCCAAGTTCTTAATTACTGACCTTTGTGTACCTGGTGTGCGTTGGAAGATCCTGCAGCCAGATCAGATTGAGATCAGTAGTATTGGGGTCACTTGTGTTTTCTTTATAGTTCTGGCAGGGGACCCTGTGTGTGTGTGTGTGTGTGTGTGTGTGGCTGCTGCTGCACTGCAGTGTAAATCATGTAACTTGTTAGGGAAAACAAGCACATCTTAACAGGGCTGGAGAAAGCTGAAGTCCTTTTGCTGTTTGCTTCATCTCCTGTTGCAAATTCTTAATTCCTGCCAGTTGCCAATAATCAATTTATAGCTCATGGTCCTGAGAGCTGTTTTCTCCAAGATGCGTGTCCTATGACAAGTCCCAAATCCATATGCAGTGCACATTTGGGTGCATTGAGTGGTGCGCACATACATTCCACTGCAAGGGTGTCGGTCGGTGTGTGTGTGTGTGTGTGTATACACACACACCCAATGCACTTGTGTCAGAAACTTTTGCCAGTAGTACCACAAAATGGCATGTGCACTCCTGCTTTCTTTGTGCTCTCAAATGAGGGCACAAAAGGGGCATCTCCCATCTTCCTCTCAGTTCCTTCTCGCCACCCATGGTGAAATTAGGAGTGGTTGCATTAATCCCATCCTAAAGCCACTCCCAAAAACAGGGAATTCAAGAGATGGGATTTATGTGTTTAAAAGGCTTAGCCTCCCTCGTGTGAAGAGTAATGGTGGAATAACTGTTGGTCTCTCTTGTCTAGATATATTTGTATTAATTTGTGTACAGTTTCTAAGTTTACTGACAAATTGCAAGAGGAATATAAGAGTTTCTGGCTCTACTTTTAGAGGGGCAGCTCATGGTCAGAACATCTCTTCCAGCAGCTATTGAGGCCACTGTTATGGCCTCTCATTTAGTAGCCATGATTTCCATGAGATACTCTTCCTGGCTTCAGGCTTCTGGTGTTTTGGAGAAACTATAAAATACAGTAGAAACTTTACCCTGTGAAGGGTCTATACTAGTGGGTCTCAAACTTCTTTTTTTTTGCGGACCACTTGAAAATTGCTGAGGCTCTCAGCGGACCACTTAATGATCTTTCCAAATGTTGTTTGTACTGTTAGATAACTATTGTAAAGCGCTTTGGATAAAAGCGGTATATTAAAAACTTAATAATTAAAATTTTTTTGTTCTACAACTCATATTTTAATATCAGTAGTCTTAGTGTTCTAATGTGATGGATGTGCCCTCTCTCCCCCGCCGTGGCAGCCCCTGAATTGGGGTTTGGAAGGAGGGGGGGCCGCAGCCCTGGAGCTGGGGAAGTCTCCTCTTTCTCTGGCTGCCGCAGCCCTGCATGTCCCAAATTCCCCCCACCCCCTCTTATCACCCCACTGCCCCCTCCCACCTACCCTCTATTCCTCCCAAGGCCACCACCTCACCGTCTTCTCCAGGGTCCAGGTGTGACGTTCCCCTCTGGTGTTATCCGAACTGGTGATCTGCTAGGTCACTCCAATCCTTGACTCTGGGAGCCAGCCTTACAGTGCTCTGCTGTGAGAACCCCTACTCTTGGGCTGTTCATGCACAGCCTCTAGCATGTAAGCTGCTCCTTGGATTGTGCAACCGAATGACATTAGCCAATATCTCCTGTCCCAAACACAATCTTAGGAACCTCCGTCTTGCAGTGTCCAACTGGACGCAGCAAGCTTATATGAATTCATCAATTTAACAAAGAAATTGATATGTACCTCGCTTATTATCCCAAGGGGAGTCTCTGACACACTTCAAACCAAACGCACTGCTTCAGGTAGAATAAACAAACAGATTTATTAACTACAAAGATAGATTTTAAGTGATTATAAGTCAAAACATAAGTCAGATTTGGTCAAATGAAATAAAAGAAAACTGCATTCTAAGCTGATCTTAACACTTTCAGTGCCCTTACAAATTTAGATGCTTCTCACCACAGACTGGCTGATTGCCCTTCAGCCAGGCTCTCTCCTTTGATCAGTGCTTCAGTCTCGTGGTGGTGGTGTCTGTAGATGTAGGTGGAAGAGAGAGAGGAAGAGCATGGCAAACGTGTCTCCCTTTTATCATGTTCTTTCTTCCCTCTTGGTTTTGTCCCCTCCTCCCCGTTCAGAGTCAGGTGAGCATTACCTCATCACAGTTCCAAACTGACCAAAGGAAGGGGGGTGACTCAGAGAGTCCAACAAATCCTTTGTTGTTGCCTAGGCCAGTGTCCTTTGTTCCTGTGAGCTGGGCTGGGTTTGTCCCAACATGCCCTGATGAGGTGTGAACTGACCCTCTACTTCTGGAGAGTTTTTGCCTGGGTTTGCTTTAAGCCATGAGGACACATTTTCAGCCTCATAACTATATACATGAATTACAACTTATAACATTACTATAACAACGATTACCATAATATTATCATAACAATGCTCAGTACATCATGAGCCTTCCGAAGACACCAACATGACAAACTTTGCATTAGATACCACACAATAATATTCTAAGGATGAACATGGGGGTGTAGGGTGTTCCCACGAGGTACAGCGTGTCACACATGGGCATCTAATTTGTGGAGCCACACCTGCGCGGCTCCACTGATTAGGTGGGTGGCCTTCATTCTCTCATGTGTGGCCGCCCAGACGCGCATTTTAGAGGGAACTATCTGCAGACCACCTGAATGGAGGTTGGTCCACAGTTTGAGAACCTCTGGTGTGTGCTATTTTTCAACAAAACCGACGACGATGCTATGCGCACCCTGCAAGACTCCCATACAACACTTTGTTCACTAGGAGTTTACATTCCAGTTACAAAGAGGAAACTGTTTAGGCCACACTCTTATTGTAAATCCTCTTTCCAGCAGAGGATGCAAAGATTCCTCGAACAGCAGGTCAAGGCCTCCTCCATGTCTCCCGCTGCCTTTCTCTCCAGCAGGCACTTCTCACCAGACTACCCCAACCTCCAAGCAGCCATTTTGACTGCTCAGTTGAGGACAGCAAACTAAGCGTATCTCCTCCCTTTGGAATACGCCTGTCCCTCTTCCACTGTGCTTTGGAAGACAGCACATCAGACAAGTGGATGCTCAGTGCAGAGGGGTACATTATCCTGTGCATCTCCCCGCCTTTTTCCAGCTCACCTTCTCCATCCCTTCTCAGTGGGAAATCTCGTGAGACTGTATTACATCAAACAGTACAGAGGAAGTTCCTTACCAACACAAAGGGAAAGGCTTCTGTTTCCAGTTCTTCTTGGTCCTGAGGAAATCTAGAGTTAAGGAAGCCAAAAGTTTTCATCAAGAAAATCAAGTTCAGGATGAACACCCTTGCTTCCATTATCCCTTCTCTGTCAATTGGAGATTGTTGTGCTGCCCTGAGTTTGCAGGATTCATACTTCCATGCAGCGATGCTTCCTGTGGTCAAGATACATCTTTAATTCATTCCATTACCAGTACACAGTACTTGCCTTCAGGCTGTCATCAGCCCTATGGGCCTTCACCACGTCGTGGCAGTGGTAGAAGCCCACTGGTGCTGTGTTTGTTCAAATATTTCCTTACCTGGACAATTGGCTAGTTCACAGAGCATCAAGCAATGGAGTCCCAAACAGCATCCTTGTCATCAGACAGTTCTGTCATCTGAGCCTGAAACTAAATTTGGACAAATCACAATTACAACCAACACAGCGCATAACTTCATTGGAGCTGACCTTGACACTATGATCCATTATCGTACAAGGAAAGGTTTTAGTCCACAGCCTTTCTTTCAGAAAGTCCCAAATCCAACCCAGCAACATCACTACGTGCCTGCCTATAGCTTCTGGACTACTTGGCTTTGTGCACATATGCAACTCCACATGCCAGACTTCACCTTTGCTGTCTGCAGGCCTGGTTCCATTTGGTTTTTCATCCTTCCAGGCATCCATGGACATGCAGATTTGTGCTTCAGTCTCCAGATTGGTGGTTGGATCCGTGGAATGTGTGCAAAGGAATTCCACGTCTGTCCCCAGAACTGACTGAGTCTAGTAACAAATTCATCTACCAAAGGTGGGGGGAGGGGGAGGCTCATCTCAATCAACTTCAGGCTCAAGGTCTTTGGTCACCTTATCAAGTTTCACTTCGCATAAATTTCCTGGCACTTCAAGCTGTTTGTCAGACCTGCAAGATGTTTATCATCAAGAACTAGGTGATACAAGTTCTTATGACAACACTACTGCCATGTTTTATCTGAACAAATAGGGAGATGCAAGATCATCTGAGCTATGCCAGGAAGCTATCGTCTTATGGAATCTATGTATAAGAAACTGTCTTTCCTTAAAGGCGTTCCACCTTCCAAGAGTGAGAGAGACAATTGCAGGTTCCCTCAGCAGGGATTTCCTGGACATGGTCAATCAGAAAGGATGTTCTCCTTCAGGTTTTCTATCATTGAGGGTACCCAGTAATAGACTTGCTCAAAAGCAATGTGAACAAGTGCAGGAAATTTTGCTCCAGGGCAGACTGCAGCCTGTGCTCTGTCACGACAGATATCTTCCTTCTCCCTTAGTCCTATCCTTTTCTATATGTATTCCCTTGAGTTCCTCTCATTCCAAGGGTACTCAGGAAACTGAAAAGAGACACAGCAACGATAATCATTGTAGCATCGATGTGGCCAAGACAGTTTGGTTCATGGACCTACATAAGCTCTCCGTCCAGACACAGATAACTTTACCTCTAGTTGAGGGCCTTCTGTCTCAGAACCAGGATATCTCTGAATCCCAACTGCCAATCTCTCCACATCACACCAGGGATGGTCTCTGGTTGAATTCTCATGAGGAATTGTACTCCCGAGTTGTACAGGCCAACTTGGTGAGCAACAGAAAAGAATCCACTGGAGCCACTTACACAGCAAAGCGGAAGAGAGTGTCGATTTTGGGTGCAATCTCAACACTTATTGCTCTATCACACAGAGATTAGACATGTGCTGGGCTATCTGAAATCATTGGGCCTTTCAGTCAGTCCTGTGTGTGTGTATCTGGCTTCCATATTTGCACGACATCACTACTAGATGGCTTCTCTCACACTCTGATTTCCCAGTTCTTGAAAGGTGTACTCAACACTTACACTCTTGTGTCTGATCCTGTGCCTGTATGGTGTATCAGCGTAATCCTCTCAAAAAGGATCCCTTTTTCAACCAATGGTGATAACCCACTGCCTATATTGTCTATGAAGATGGAGTTTTTGGTGACAGTCACTTCCACAAAGAGGGATTCAGAACTTCAAGTTCTCCTGGTTGACTCTCCTTTCACTATCTTCCATGACGTCAGTGTTTCCCTTAGGCCACATCCTAAGTTCATGCCTAAGGAGGTGTAAACTTTCCATCTGAACTAAACTGTTAATTTTCCAAAGTGTAAGAAGGGATTTCACACCTTAGATTTTTGTAGAGCTTTGGTGTTCTATTTGGAACACACACAATAGGTCCTTTTGTAGCCTATGCTGAGAGTATTACAGGCCAATTGATGTCAGCTCAGAGAATTTCACTTTGGATTTCCAGCTGCTATGAGCTCTGCTATGATCTTTCTAAAGTCTCTCCTCCACCTAAAATAGTCTCACTCCACCAGGGCTTAGTCCACTACGTCAGCATTTCTGATCAATACTGTGATAGCAGATATCTGCAAAACAGCATTGTGGTCGTCTGGACATACCTTTTCCAGACATTACACTATCCTGTAACCTCTCGTGACGATGCCAACTTTGGCAAGATAGTGTTACGGTCTCTGTTCAGATGATCCAAAGCCCCTTCACCTGTAAGGACAATTGTTTGAAGTTCTTCGAACTGTGTTTGCACATATATGTTCCATGACCATCATACCTTCCCCACTGCTTCAGACATTATTACATACAGCAGTGCAGAGGAAAGGAGAGGAAGGTGGCAGACACACCCCTTTTATGCTTTCATCTGAGAGCACAAGTAGGACAGGAGTGCATGCATCACCCTAGTGGCACTGTTGGCAAAAGTCTCTGACTCAGGTGCATTGGGCGCAGCAACTCGAGTCCTGAGCCAGGCTGTCCCCTCTTCCCTGCTTTGCGGAGATGAGGTACAGGGGTGGAGAGAGGGGGACACCCTGACATCAGCACCCTCCTCCCCAACCCCTACTCTGCACAGCCAGCAGGAGGGACCTGGGAGCAGCTGCAGGATGGAGCAATGTGGCTGCAAAGCAGCGGGAGGAGGAGCACCTGAACACATGCTGCTGGATGTGTGCGCTCTGCTAATCAACTGGGCAGCACTTGAATCTCTCCTAGGCAGCCGCCCAACCGCGCAGCTTACAGGGAACACAGGTGAGTGGGTAGGTTGGGATTCACTCTGGTTGGAGTGGGCGGGAAGTCCCTACCCTTCTCTGTTGTTGGAATCTCTTCTTAATTTTCTCCCACTGTTGGGAAAACCCTCTAAACAGCCAGATTTCAGGTGTTTTCAACTTGGAATGGGAACATTTTTTCTATCTGGTTTTCTAACAATAGCTGTGGTAGGGTGTGAGGAAATACAAACTGACTGGGGCAATGGTCTTTAGGAGGATTGAGCTTCCAAAATTTGTATTTAGATTAGCAGTATTTGTATCGCTAGCCTCATCCCACAATGCTGAAGACTCTTTGACACAGCAGTGGGAGAAGTATTTAGGGAGTAGCTTGTCAGTCCAGTTGACAGAACTTTCTCCAACCGGTACTTGAAATATCCATATCTGTAAAGGAGAATATTGCTTATATTTGCTTCAGTATTTATTACTGCTCATCAGGCTTTCAATTGTGAAGGGGTCTGGAAAGGGCAGAAGGTGAAGATCTGCTGAATGGGTTTTCTGTGTGTTGAATACCCTGTTACAATGTGAGTGGGAAGGTTTCTTAGTTAATGCTTTGAGATCTTCAGATGGAAAATACTGTAGGGTACTTTAGTGTAAAGGATAATAAACTGAACAGAAATCAGTTATGAGGTCCCCATCTAACCTACGAAAAAGCTTAAGATACTGGAAGAACTTGATCACAACATAGTGGTTCCTTCTGTACTCAAAATGGTTTTGATATTGATGTGTAGGCTGGTCTGAACAGTGGTTTTAATTCCTAGTTATATTTGAAAAATTAATCATTTTAGCAAGGAATGACAGAATTCTAATGGAAAAGAGAGAAGTAGAGTCAGTTGAAAGAAGTTCTTAAACATAAGCAGTTTAGAGATCCTGGTATCCATTATAGTAGAGCTCTTCAGTGCTTTCTTCAGAGAGGACAAACACCTTAAAAATACAGTTGTTCACCTAGTAGTGAAGAAGATTGTGCTTAATCTCAGTAACTTTATCAATTGTTAAACCAATCTCTAATCCCTTCTGGCTGAGGCGGTGTTGGTTTCCAAACTACAAAAGCATCTACTTGCCACCTGGATCCACAGTAAGTTTTTTGGACCAGTACACAGCACCAGTACACTGTCATCTCTATTTTTGCTGATCTGTAAACTTATCCTGGCCTTGGATAGTGAAAAAAAATCATCTGGTCTTATAATGCTAAATCTCTTTGCAGCCTTTGACATTGTTTATTCAGCACTGATGAAGTGCACGCACAATATTTAGGAGCCAAGTGGGGCAGCAGTACATTGGTTCTGCTCATTCCTGTCGGACATATCCCACGATGACCCCAAACTCCTTTCTTGTGGAGTTGCTTAAGCCTCACTGTTCCCTCCCTTTTCTTTCATATCTCATGAGATCCCAGACTGGCTCCACTAATATGTAGATGGCACTTACCTATATAGCTCCTCCTTCACCGATGTAGCTACTACTATTGCCAGGATGTCCCAATGCCCAAAAGAGATCAGAACGAAGAGCAGTTGGCTTGGGATCAATCCAGCGAAAATAGAGGTGACATTAGTGGAGAGGGGAAATACTTGGAGGAATTTGCCAGTTATATGACCTAACCAAAAGACTGCAGGAGTTGGACCACAGATAGTTGAGGTGGTGTGATATCTCTGTATTGTGTCTAACTCCTAGGCTTGCTTACTGCCTCTGTAGTGGGGAGTGACTTGTTCCCCTTTCATCTGGCTAAGAAGTTACACCCTTTCCGTTCAGACAAGGACCTAACCAAGGTGATACATGCCTTTATTTTCACTTCCAGGTTAGACTAATCCAACTTGTTTTGCTTGGTTTTGAATGTGACTGCTGCAAGAAGGTTGAAGTTAGTGTGGCACACAGCAGCAAGCCTACAAACAAGAAAGGCTGATATGGCCTTGTCTTTGCTTCACAAACTCCACTGGCTCCCCATTTGCAGAAATCCAAGAACTAATCTACAAAATCCTTTTTTGAAGTAGCCCCAGCTCTCAATCTGACACCACCTCACACTCTAGGATTTTAAAACTATGTTCCACAGGAACCGGGGACACTACTTGCACTATCAGGCACTGGGAACATCAGCAGGACCCAAACTATGGAACTAGTCAGAATAAATTAATCTGCACCTCAAGTCTGTGTTCCGTTCAAAGTATAGTCCTTTTGATAAAGCCTCTATCAAGTAATTATGACAATTTCTTAAAAATATGCTCCCATACAGTATACATTAATACACCTCTGTAGTGGAACCAACACGGCTACAGCAACATTACAAACACCCCTTTACTGGAATTCTGGGAAATGGAGAGGAAATACTAGTTTTTCAGGACTTTTTTTTACTGCTTTTCTTAAGTTTATTTGACACTTACTAGATAACAAGGTAATGGGGAATCTCTCTAAAGACTCTAAATGGTGGTAGATTTTCAAGGACACACAAAGCAATTGTGTCCAACCCTCGTTGGCAGCTGGGTGCCTAAATCACATTTGTGCTTTTGAATATTTCTCCTAATTAGAATAAACCTTCCATTCGTTAAGATGTTTAGTTGGACATTAGGTAGACCAGAAGAATCTATCAAAATGATTAATAATTGGTTAAAGTGCTTTGTAAAAGCATACTATGTTTTTTTAAATTCAGGAACCTCTCCACAATATCATCATGAAAACAAAATTCCCTCTGCATGCAGGCACTCATTAATGTAAGCTGTTAAAGCCTTGGCTTCATTATAATCAGCGAATCCAAATATATCTTGATCAGTAGATACCTTCAACTTAAATGAAAAATTAAATTCAACAGATTTAAATCAATCTCAATATTAAAAGCATTATTTTTGCAGACTTGAGTTCATGGCTGAGTCAAGAAATTGTATGCTTTCTTACTTACTTTAGAACTCTTTTGATTCTGTTGCTTTTGTAACTAGTTTCTGATTTTCAGGTTATGAGAAGCTAATTAAAATACATCATAAAAAAAATGATTTGTAGCAGTAGCCAAAATGGAATGGTTTCCAAAATGGCTTAGTTACTTGTAATTTGGCATTTGAATCTTTGTTTTGTTATTGTTTCAAATGAAATTATGTAAAAACACATTTAAAAGAAATGTGTGTTAATTGTTATAGCTCTGTAAAGTCTAAGGTGGTGCACTGGTTTGGGAACATGGTTAAACGTGATTTGGTCCCATCTGTGCTGTAAGAACCAACTGTATTTAAATATGTTCTGGAACATTATAGCTATTGATAGTGTAGATAGGACCTTTGTTTATTTTACTGTAACTTTTTTTTCTGCAAATGTAACAAGTGTATTTGTTTTAATATGGAGATATTTTTAATTAGGAATCCCATTTTTATTGCTACTGTAGAATTAATTCACAAGATGGAGGGAGGGGAGAGTGTTTTATAAATTAAACTTTTTTTCCCCTTGCAGCATGCCTTTAAAAAACTTAAATCAACCTGTGCATTTGTTTATTTGGGTCCTTTTACCACACAGAGGTTGCTCCTGATTCCAGATCACATCACTTACCGTATATACTCGTTCATAAGCCGAATTTTTTTTAGTAAAAAAGGGAAGCACCAGAGACGGGGGTCGGCTTATGAACGGGTACAGAGAGGGAGAGGTGGGACACAGCTCCTCCCCCCAACAGAGGGATCAAGGAGAGGCAGCACAGCCAGCAGAGCCAGAAGGGAAGAGGCGGGGCCAGAGTCTCTCCACTTCTGGCCACGCTGCTCTCCCCCCAGCCTCTGAAGAGGCTGCAGCTCCGGGGCTGGCAGGCTGCAGCTGTGCCGCTCGGCCCCGCCCCCCCAGAGCAGGCTGTGGCCGCGCCGCCCGGCCCACCAGAGAACACTGCGGCTGTGCCGCCCAGCCCACTGGAACATGTTGCGGCCGTGCCGCTTGGTCTGGCCCACTGGAGCAGGCTGTGGCTGCGCTGCTCAGCCTGCCAGAGTAGCTCCAGCCAGGCCAGAGACATCCTCCCCTAGCCCTCCCCCGATAAGGTGGGAAGGGATGGGATGGGGAGAGTGTGGGGGTCCCGGGCTAGGGGTGGGGTCATGTGGGGGGTGGTCACAGGGGTTACTCCCGTGACTTCCGGCTTCTCTCCCCTGCTCCCCCCCCCCAAAATTTCCCCACACGTTGCTGTCCCAGCCCGTCAGGGTAAGCAGCTGGCACGCCGGGACACTTTGTTTACTTAGGTTTACCACTGTGCCTGTGTACGCTTGAGGTAAACAAACCATCTCAGCCCACCAGCGGCTTATCCTGATGGCCCGGGAGCCAAAGTTTGCTGACCCCTGAATTATAGGGTCGGCTTATGAACGGGTTATACAAATTTTCCATTTTTACTTATCCATCTTCGGAGGGTCAGCTTATAAACAAACGGGCTTATGATTGAGTATATGCGGTAATTTTTTTTTCCATGGCTGGAAACCTGGCTCAGAAGCACAACTCTAACCGCTATCAAACTAACTATTTTCTTGGTATGAATGCAGTGCTGAATATTGGCATCTGATTTCTCCTCACACCTGAAATGAACCCCTATTCAGAGGGGCTAAAAAACAAAACACAAACTCAGTTACCTTTTTTCATTCCCGTAACACTCCACCCCATGGATTTTTAACGAGCATGTTGCTGTGCCTTGGTTTCCACAGGAGTGGATGCAGAGAACCGCCCCTACAATGGGGTGGGAGTAGAAAATGGAATTGTTGCAGCCAGGCTCCTTCTCTCCTATCTGGCCAGAGCTGAAGCCGAACTGAAAGAGGCCTTTTGTCAAGGTTTTCACAGCAAGTTAAATTTATAAACTTGTAAATTGTAATTGAAGCCGCTGCTGTCTCATTTTTCTCCCTTCTCCTCTCCTAGCCCCTACTTTAAAGCAGGAGAATGGAGCAGACATCGTACTAATGAAAATCGCTTTATCGCATTATTTCTAACTTTATTTGAGCCTTCAAATTATAGAAGTGCCTGCCTAGTGTTTTATAAAGGAGAGGGGGGAGATCTCATGCTCAAGGTGAGCTAAAAATGACACTGCTCCATGCTGAAGCTTTAATAAATAAAAGGGTGGATTGACATGGAAAGAGAAATCAAACTAGATCATCCAGCATTAAAGTATTTTGGAAGATCCCATTTCTGTGTACATTAGTCATCATAAATGGTGTGAAAGGCATGGGCAGGGGAGAAAAGAGCTTTAGGAGAGAAGTGAAACAAATTGCGATATTCTTGAGTTGATACAGTGAGGCTTTTCCAGATGAGAGGAGCTGCAGAGGAGAAGGTTCTTGAGCACTCAGTAAGGAATGAAATTTTTGGGAAAAGGTGGAAAGGGAGCCAGTACAAGATGACTGTATAAGGATAAGATAGGTGGAAATAAATCCAGAGAAGATTTCTAAATAAGTAATACACTTGTATGATCCCTTGAATTCTAACTAATACGTACCAAGTATCAGGGTAGCCGTGTTAGTCTGTATCCACAAAAACAACGAGGAGTCCGGTGGCACCTTAAAGACTAACAGATTTATTTGGGCATAAGCTTTCGTGGGTAAAAAACCTACTTCTTCAGATGTTTGGACAACTGGGTTTTTTACCCACGAAAGCTTATGCCCAAATGAATATGTAGTTAGCATTGTGCTCCTAGTAGCAAGTTCACATTTTTTCACCCTCTGCCTTGTGTGGTTTGCTCAGGAATCTGTGCAAGAAATGTTCTTTGGCCAATTCTTAAGGGGAGAGAGGAAAAACAAAAAAACCACAAGTTGTGAACTCTTGAGAACTGCAGCTTGAACTATTCACTTTACCAAGCACAAATCTCTCTTCTCTCTCATATCTTTGGATTTAATATTATTGTCATCGGGGGGAACTTTCTGTGGTGGTTCTGAATTGATTAATCAAAATTGACAAAAAGGGCCCAGTGCTTGACTGTGTCCAGTTAAATATACAACATAAGTGGACCTTTTTAAAAAAACTTCCATCACTTGAGTCACTTCAAATTAGTGGCAACCTGTGAAAGGTTTGGTTTAAGTGCCTTGGTTGGCTTCACATAGCAACTCTAAAAAGCAGGAGTAAAATCCAGTTCTTCAGGGCAGCATTCAACTGTCTTAACTATGAGGCCATCCTTTCTCTCCCTGCCTTTTTAACTACAAACCTTCCAACTTCTGCAAAAAATGAGGCAGAAGTCCTATAGCCAAAACCCTCCTTCACTATATAACCCTGATTCATCTCCAGAGCAAGTCCATCCTGTGCGCTGAGTGAGGCAGGATTTCTGCCCTTTCTGACTCTGATGCTTTCACTGGTAGTAAAGATGGAGTTTATCCATGGAACTCAAGAGCTTGTGTGCCTGTATCTTTTGTGGGCTTTGTAGATCTAATGGGCTTAAAGTCTAGTTTGGGTCAGTGAAGTTGGCAAATATATATATATATATATATATATACACACATATATAAGGTGCATTTTTGGGTGTGCTTATTTTATTGTTGTAATCGTCAACTTTAAAGCATTTTTGATGACTTTTCGGTGAGTCAGTCCTGTTCATAACAGGACAAGTGTCTGCATACTCATAATAATTAACACCTTCCCCTCCCCCCCCCCCCCCCCCCCCCCACACACACACCATTGCATTGGCACTTATTGGCAATCTCAGCAAAGACTCCAAGGATAGAACAAGTCATAGAGGCTGAACTCTGCTCTCACTCCCAAAGATGGTCTCTCCTGGGCAATGATCACTCCCATTGCTGGGATGGTATGGGAAACATGCACAGCTATACTATTCTGGGTTAAATAGAGAACTTCAATCATCCAGTTTGTCATTTGGGCACCTTTCATCATTGGTACATTCACAGATGAAATTTAGAAAAAAGTCTAGTTGGAAGCCAGCTGTAAAAAGAAAGGTCCAAGATGTTCAAATGTTCTGTGTTGCTGGATCAATTGCAGCATGCTAAAAAGGGAACTTGCACAACTATGCTCCTTTTGACTTGGTGTGTATGTCAGAGACTCCTCCAGGCTTGTTTACATGACATGGATTTTTTTTTTTAAGGAAGGCATTTTATTATCAGTTGGTTTGGGGCCAGGAATTCAGCGAGTTTGGCAATACCAAGCCAGGAAATCTTGTGTTGCAGATTTGAACGTTTTGTAAAAAGCAATTATGTAAGTTTTTCCTTCCTTGCCCTAAACGTATCTTACCTGTGTCTTCCTATACCCTAGAGATGTTGATGTTTAGAATTTGCACATAACTAGATGTTTGATTTATGTAACTGCATTTGTAAATATATGCCCATACAATACTCCTTGTGTATGTGTGTTAGAAATTATATTACATGTTTAACTTTATATTAAAATTCTAGTGGTCAAACACTGAACTCTTAGAGTCAGAAAACCTGGGTTTGATTCCTGAGTACCACAGACTTGGATATCCTGGCAAGTTTTGTTATAAATGTCAAGTATTTGTTATGATGAGATATAAAACTTGTTAAAATCTTTTGGCAATTTTTGCAAGTCCATGGGGGGTGTTATGCCCTTTTTCTGAATAGCTTTCTGCCTCCCTAAAATTCACTCCACTGTTTCAACTGAAAACACAATTCTTCTCAACAGTTTAGGACAGGAAGTGTAATGTTGTTGTGTCACATCTGAACAGCTACTGGTAAAGTGATTCTTGTAGAGTTTGTAAAGGATTTGGGGGGAGAAGGGTGGGCATAGTGAGCTTTAAAGATGTCAGACACTATCAAATACTTCTGAAGGTGCATGAATTAAGATGGTGATCAGACCTGGACGTGGTGTCTTGAAATAGCTTGATCCTTTTTAGTGAACTATAATGCCCTTAGTGCAAAAGTTATCTGCATTCTCAACCTACCCTGTTTCCCCAAAAATAAGACATCCTCCGAAAATAAGGCCTACTTACAGTTTTGCCTCTCGTTGTAATATAAGGCATCCCCCCGATAATAAGACCTCCCCGATAATAAGGCATCCACCGATAAGGCATTTTTCATTTCTGAAAAATAAGACATCCCCTGAAAATAAGACCTAGCGCATCTTTGGGAGCAAAAATTAATATAAGACACTGTCTTATTTTCGGGGAAACAGGGTAGCAGCTTCAGAAGCATGAGAGACACAGCTGGCTGTGAGGCTGAAACACTAAGGATAGTCGTTGAGCTTGGGAAGAAGGCGGGTACAGCTAAAGTTGAAACATTTAAACACTGATACATCTTCTTTGGAATAACGAGGAGTCCCGTGGCACTTTAAAGACTAACAGATTTATTCTGGCATAAACTTAGGTGCCACCGGACTCGTTGTTTTTGTGGATACAGACTAACACGGCTACCTCTCTGATACTACTTTGGAATGTAATCTTCCCTCTTTAAATATTTCATGTCTTAGGAACAGTTGCCTTTTCTGCAGAAAAGGTGGTTAATGGATGGATTGTCACAGTGAAACAGCTAGAGACCCCTCTGGTGTGAAGAGATAGCATTCTTTCCTAGAGAAATGCATAAAATGGCAGTCAGTCCAGCTTGTGGAGAGGAAGCTGTGTTCCCATCTATCTCACCGTCGAAATAGGGTTGGATCTTATGAGTGTGTTGGTGACTCAAGGAGTGCTTGTCTTACTCAGTTATCAGATGTTGTTTTGAGGGGACACCCTTCATATGAGAGTGTGAGAGAGCGAGAACTGAAGCTCTGGGGCTTTTTTCCCCTAAGAGTAAAGTATCCTGGCAAAATTCCATCTCAAGTAATTACATTGTGCATTGCTAAAATTCCTTACAGCATCATCTGGATACAGTGAATTAAATTCACTGAGTAGAGTTAGAGCTGCCACATTCTATTGTGAAGACATCTGCCTTGCAGAGGAGAGCTGAGGAATGGCTGTATTACTGAGTGTAAAACCCTATTTAAATGTAAGATTGTTGTTTTTTATGGTGCTGTTCAAGCTCGTGTAATCTTAGAAGCTCCTTGTGCCAAAGAATCCCAAAGTGCTTTATAATCATTACATATACAGGAATTGCTCCTTCCCTCGCTCCCCCCATTAAAGCGAACATTTTTGCTGACAAGAGGCCCCAAGTGGATACCAGTGAAGTACAGGAAGTGTCAATACAAGCTTCCCTCCTCCCAATGTGCCTAAACCTGCTAGGGCTGAGGATGAGTGGATAGCTATGTCTACCTGACCTATTCATTTGTGGGCCTCCACTGAGGCTATGTCTACACTATCACAGTAAGTTGACCTAAGTTACGCTATTCCAGTTACGTGAATAACTTAGCTGGAATCAACGTAGCTTAGGTCGACTTACTGCGGTGTCTGCGCCATGCTGGGTCGATGGGAGATGCTCTCCCGTCAACTTACTTTACTCTTCTCATTCCTGGTAGAGTACTGGAGTTGACTGGAGAGCGCTGTGCCATCGATTTAGCGGGTCTCACTAGACCCGCTAAAACAACCCCTGGTGCATCGATCGCAGCAGAGTTGATTCCGTGGTAGTGTGTCTAAGATGTATCCTGAGACTGCCACCAAGGCATCTGGTTAATCATGTTCAGGATTTTTTTGTATATGGACAGATGCCTGCTAAATGCTGGCCTGAAACTAATTCATTTCACATAGAATGTCAAATAGCCTGGGAAGTAACTTATTATTTCTGTCCAAAGGCCAGAATGGTACCAGTACCTTAGAGGTGAGATACTCTGCATACCGTTTGCCAAATTCTCAAGCCATTCAGTCACTTCCTATAGCTCTCTGGTATCTTGGTTTTTATTTCGTATCATATGTATAGATCTATTATTTGAAAAGCTAATTAGCCATATACATAAACATGTTACTGCATGCCCCACAGCCTAATGAGTGGATTTATAAATCGACGCATCAGGACATTCAGTTCTCTTGGACGTTCATTTGACTACAAATGACTGCATCTCAGGGCCAATGCTAAATAAAAGCTTATTTTTCAAAATGGCAGGATCTGGCTCTCCCATTTACCTTAATGGAACTGCCTCTCGTTGCAGTACTCCGTTGCTGGGAGACTGCAGCTAATTTTTATGGTGCGCGTCAGTAGCGGTGACTCAAATTATACATTTCATTGAATGCCTTTTTCCTCTTTGTTTTTAAACTATCTTCTCTAAAAAGAGAAAATGCTTTTTGTTCTGGAGAGAACAGTGTCCAGACCAGTTTGAATCTAAACAAAGAGCCAGATTATCCTCTTGGTTAAATCATTGTAATTCCAGTGTCACTCCATGGGAGCTGATGGCCTGACTGAATTTACACCAGTTGTAACAGTCAAATCTGGTCCAAAATATTTAGGAGGACATTGGAAGTGGTTTATACTTCTCCTTCAGATTGCTGCATCCCTTTTGCAAACTCCTGCATCCAAAACCT
Source organism: Trachemys scripta elegans (assembly GCF_013100865.1). Classification (NCBI taxonomy): domain Eukaryota; kingdom Metazoa; phylum Chordata; order Testudines; family Emydidae; genus Trachemys; species Trachemys scripta. Next base: position 132,765,927 of record NC_048298.1, read on the forward strand.
ACTCAATTTAGCATATTCCATTTTAAAGGGAAAATGCTAAAGAGGATTCAGAGTTTTTTTCTTCAGAAAACTGCATAATTCCAGTTCACAACACAAAAATATACAACGGCTACTGCTGAAAAAGCGCTTCCCACTAACAACTGTTACTCAACTTGCATGTGTCTCAATACATGCATATAAATAGGATAACGAAAAGTGGGTGTGAATGGAGATTTAGGCGGGGAAGAGTGTGTCTAATGGAGGATGCTACTATCTAATTGCTCTGACAACATCAAAGTTCCGTGCTTACCAAATCAGATTTCCTTTTCATGTTGAAGGAGATGGTAACCCTCTCCCTGATGTTTGCATCCCGCTTCGTTTTTTTGCAGTGGCTATTCTGAATCTTGTTTGAGAAAGCACTGTAAAATGGTGTGTGAAGCCTGCTTGCTTAAACACGCAAGTCATGTCAGCTGCAATGCGGCAGTGCTCTGTGCTAATGAGGTGAGCTTTCAGAGCAGCCTTCCTCTTGTGTGCTCGCGCTCTGTGTGTGTGTGTGTGTGTGTGTGTATACACACACACACACACACACACACACACAAGCACACTAGTAGGAGAGAGGATTGGGGAAAGGGATCTGTATTGGGAATGGCTCTTTCTGTTCTTTCCAAAAAAAAAAAAACAAAAAAAAAACGGGTTCTGTGTGCATGTGAAGGTGGGAGGGAATCCTTCTCCATGCATTGCAGGGCAGAGGTGGCTTCTCATTTCTATTAAAGGCATGGTCTGAAATGTATCTTAGGTGGGAGGAGAGATATGAGAGGAAGAGGAGCAGAAAAGACCTGTCTCCAGGAAAAAGCATTAATTCAAGTGCTCCTTAAAAGCAAAATGAAACACAAACTGTTGATATAGCAGTTGCATACGATGGATTGGCACCCCTATTTTAAAAATAAATACCCTTTTTTGCTATGGGGATAGCAAATACACTGTACCAGATTTGAATTGCTCCAGCTGGCTTCTACTGTTTATGGAAATCTAAGTGCATTGTCATCTCTCTTCCTATCTCTTCTCTCCTCCTTTAACCATTACGGTACCAATAGCAAGTGCCATCACCTCAGTGAATTGCGCTGAGTGATGGGTTTCCATCAGTTTTCACTTTATTAACCTGACAAGATGGTCAAAATGACTTCTCGGCTCCCAACCCACAGTCATCTGCTAGGTCCTCCTCAGGAGACTTGACATCTTCCAAAAGCAACCCCATCATACTTACTTTCCTGCAACTTGTTTCACTCTAGCTTTCCCTCCCACCCCATCCCTCCAGACACACAGACTTTGGATTAGTTTGGTATTTTCCCATCTCTAATAATTCATCACTCTGGGGGCTAGTCCAGGATTGTCCAGTCCTACCCTGTTTCCCCAAAAATAAGACATCCTCCGAAAATAAGGCCTACTTACAGTTTTGCCTCTCGTTGTAATATAAGGCATCCCCCCGATAATAAGACCTCCCCGATAATAAGGCATCCACCGATGTGTACCGTATTCTTCTTCATTGAAAAATAAGACGTCCCCTGAAAATAAGACCTAGCGCATCTTTGGGAGCAAAAATTAATATAAGACACTGTCTTATTTTCGGGGAAACAGGGTAGTTTTAAATATATCAAGGGGGACAGGAAGGATTTTTTGCCTCTGTGTACAAAGTGGCACAGTTGACCAGGTGCATTGTAAGAGTAATGGGGTGCCATTTAAACATGAGGCACTAGACATCTGTAGATGCAGAATACAGATGGATCGATGGTGTGATCTGGTATTGTAATTATTTCTATGCTTTGTTTATCCATCTGTTGTCTTCTTGAGCCCTTGGAGTTGATTGGAATGGCTTTCCTTTCCTTCCCTTCTGTAGGTCTCCGGGTGAATGGGGAGCTCATTACTGCCTATCCACAGGTGGTGGTTGTACGTGTGCCAACGCCCTGGGTCCAGAGCGACAGTGACATCACGGTCCTTCGCCACTTGGAGAAGATGGGTTGCCGGTTGATGAATCGGCCCCAAGCCATCCTCAACTGCGTCAACAAGTTCTGGACCTTCCAGGAGCTGGCTGGTCATGGTGTGCCTCTCCCAGACACCTTCTCCTATGGTAAGCCCATTGGGTTAAAAGGGCAGCATACTAAAAGCACTTACAGCAGGTGGGACATTAGTTAAGTTTGGAAAGGCCCTTATTATTGGGTTGCAGTGTGTAACTGCTCTATAGGAGTGTTGTGTGATGGCTAGCTTGGGGATTGGGAGTCAGGTCTGCTTGATTGTTCTATTTTGGGCTTTGCTGTGACACCACGGGCAAATCATTTAGACTCTGTGCCCCGCTTTCCCCATCTGTAATGTGGGGTATTGTGAAGATTATTATCTAAAATACTTTGATATCTTCAAATGAAAAAGCTGTGTCCCTTGCTCTACACACAGATAACGCGTGGAACTTGATGCATTACTGAAGTCAAGAATTTAGCTGTATTTGAAAAAGGATTAGAAATTTATATGATCAAGAACATCCACAGCTATATTGGATAGGAAAAAAATGTATAAGGGTTCAGATCCTCATGCTTTATTACCAAAAACTGCCTGGTAGTAGGAAGATAACTTCCCCTATGGGATGATTATTCAGTCTTTGTCTACAAGTGGTTTTATTGCACCTTCCTCAAGTGTCTGGTATTGGCCACTGTCAGAGACAGGATACTGGGCTAAATAGACCTGTGGTCCGATCTAGTATGGGAACTTCTTTGCTTTTAACTGTAATGTATTTAAGAATGGAAGATTCCCTCTCAGCATCCCTTTCTGCCAAGGAAAGGGGGAAGCTTATTGTCTCTGTGCAGATACACCGTCAGGCTGTAGTAATGGGACTGTCATACAAAGTCTCCTTGACAGGAGAACTGATCCATGAATAAAGTCTGTCCGCCTGTTACATAAACTAATGTGATATAAATAAAACAGATACTTATTTGAAAAGTGACTGTGTCCTTGCATTAGAGATTCCCAACTGTTGAGGAAGGGGAGACGTGTGTTGTTCCTTTGAGAAAGGGGGATGTGAAGCATGATGGGTAACCAGAGTGTATCTCCCATCCTGCACAGCTCTCCCTGTCTGTATAACAAATTGTACTCAGGGTTGCTCCCTCTTCTGTTTTAAGTGGTAGGTGGCTTGTAAAGGGTGGCATTGCCAAGAAAAGCAGGAGATGTTGAGCTGCTCCTGTTCCATCATGAGCAGCAAAATCCAGGGCAATGGCAGCTGCTGCTCATTTTCAAACCATCACCCTGACTTCAGTTCTCTGCTTTACTGCACAAGCCTCTGAGGGCTCTCATTCTCTCTCCCTCTAACCCCCTCCCTTCTGTTCCCCACACTACAATCAGCCCTCTGAATGAAGGGTGACTTGAGCTCAGGTAACCTTTAGATCATTAGGCTGTTATCCGGTAAACAACATTTAAAAACTACTCTTCTAGTGGCTTTATAGATGCAGTGTGATAGAGGAGTGGAAACATTAGTCCCGGAGTTAGGGAGGCAGGCTGAGATGTGAAGAACTCAGATCTAGGAATCTGGGGAGATAGAATGGGATAGGATTTTGGGGGTGGGGGTGGGTCTCTATATCACATCTTGTCCCCCTGCTACATGTAGCCAGGGTGGACCTGTGTCTCCAGAGCATCCCCCTGTTGGTTCCCTGCCAGGTAGGTGGGAGTTGATAAACATGGAGATAGAATAGGGAGCAGGAAAGAGCAATAGAGTTTGGGGCATTCAAATTTGGGGATAGGGTTCATCCTCATGGATAGGGATCAGGAGTTCCAGGGAGTATTGGGGCATATTTGGAAGGAAGATGAAATAAGGGCAACAGTACCCTTTCCCAATTACTAAGGGTTAATGTCCCATAGATGACAAGTGTCAGGGAAGTGCTGACCCTTCTGAATGACCTGCCTTCTATTAACCTTTGGCCTACACTGCTGTCTTCAAGATCAGAGGTGGAAGGGGTGTAGTCTGTATCCAGCAGTCACAGATTAGATTGATAGTATCTGACTGGCAACATGTAACATATCTTGGTTCTCTTCTTGTCAGGTGGTCATGAGAACTTTGCCAAAATGATTGATGAGGCGGAGGTGCTGGAGTTTCCCATGGTGGTGAAGAACACACGAGGTCACCGAGGTGGGTGCAGAGATGTGGGGAAGAGGGGTGTGGTGGTAACCAGCATTGCAGGGTTCCATGTGTGGTGAAGGGAAAGGATTTGAAGAGGCTTTATGTTGGGGGTTAGACTTTGATTTCATTCTCTGTCTAAATCCTTCCAACTTCTGAATTGCTTCTGAGCATTGAACAGACTTCAAACTTGGGAGGCAGTTTTTAATACAGCTGGTAATTTGTTCAAGGAGCACAGAATAGAAATAACAAGGATCCTGCATGTGGTGCATTGGCAGAGCTGTGTGAGGAGCCAGGACTGGAATAGCAGAAGGTTTCTACAGCTTTTGATTGAGTGGCATGGGCACAACTGTGGAGAGAGGCTCCAGGACTTGGAATAATAGTGGAATTGAGGGGAAATTTCTAAATAGGCTTAAGAGACTACATCTCAGTTCAGTGAACCTTAATATCTTTTTCTTTCTGCTTAGCTTTGTCAATAGTTGCAAGGCAATAAGTACCAAACTGGACCTAAATTCTACAACAGGATTTCTGATTCTGTGACATTGGGCAAATTCAGCAGCAGCTTCAAATAACTGAATAAGAACCTCATTTTTGTAATTTAAATGTTAAGTGTTAAATCCGTTTATCTTAATGTTAAATCAGTATATTATCAAATGAAGACCGGTGTAAACTGATGTGTTTCCACACAGGTGATTGCACCAATTTAACTAAATTAACTTTAAAAACTGATTTTAGTTAGTGATGAAAGTTTATGTAGCCAGAGCCTTAGATTCTGGAGCATGATTATGCAGCAAAGGGTGAATTTCATATTTGTGGAATATGTGGGACCCAGGATTTTACTTGACACTCTATGGTATTCTGCTGATTAGATCTACTAAATAAAATCAATTAGATAGTTTACAGCTATCAAATTTCTTCTCCTTCTCCAACCTGGACTTGCATAAACCCCTGTTTATAAGGGGTACTTTAAAATACACTTAATCCGGTGTCTCTGTTCAGTGCCGTTTCAGTGGCATGGATTCTTAGATGAAAAGCTTCCCCCTAAATACTTTGAAATTAAATACAGAAGAGCAGATAGCAAATGATATTTTAGAAAACTATGGCTTGCGTGTTATATATGGTGAATAAATTTAACCATTCACACCTAAGGCCATTTGCAGTGCAATTTGCATCAGTGCAAATGAACACATCGTTTTTTATCAAAATGCCACACATCTCTGGTACCACATAATCCCACTGAAATGGGCAATTTCCTACCATCTTCCAAGTCCTTGTTTTTTTCATCCCCATTTTGGGAGCACAGCAGCTGTGAGAGTGGGGAAGTAGGGGATAAGAAGCAGCATGCGGAGAATGAGCTTACGTGCTGTCTGGGACTGAGTAGGTGGTACCAGGACCATCTTAAATCCTTCAGAAGCAGAGCTCCATTATTGCTGTCTTTTGCAGCTCCATGTTATATAGGAGTCTTTTGCTACACAGACCCTAAGCCCTGAAGGAGCAGAATCTGCTGATGTGGTACCCCCGACACAGTACTTCATCTCCTCTTCCTTCTGCTTTTTTTTTCCTGTTTCTTCATTAAACGAAGCAGCTTATCAAGGGATTTTGTAATGTTGTAATGTTGCAGCATAATTCAGTGAAGCTCTGCCACATAAATTGGTGGTGCCTTACTGCAAAATGTAACTCTAATGTGCCACATAAAACAAGGGGTGTCAATAGAGGAGGAGAGCAAGTAAGAGGTAAGGCTGATGAAGGAAAGGAAATGAGTTGCAGAGTAGTGGAGTCTGTTCCCGAAGTGCCTTTCACAGACACCAGGGAGGTTACGTGGAGGGATGGGAAGTTTCTGTGAGGTGAGCTGAGAAAACAAGGTGAGGAGTAAAAAGAACAAATCAGGGATTGGCTGAAGCAAGTCTTTAGAATAGTTTGCTGGTAAGGGGCATTGAATTTCTAAAGAATCAAGCTAGCCCTCTTTCACCAACTGTCAGGATGCCCCACAGGTTCTTATTTTTAGTGGAATAAACTGCTGAAGTTGTCATTTTATCAGCTCCATCAGAGTCAGTCACAGCTACATTTCTGTCTAAACCCTTATGCTGCATTGGACGTCTGTCACCCCAGTACTGGGTGGTTGTGGGTATAGGGGTGCTGTTTTCCTCATGTATTATTATAAGGATTTTACAGCAGTGGACTTATGCCATAGCGTACTTCCTACAGTGCATCTGGGTAGAGTTCTAAGTTAACTTTGTTTTTATACCTTGAAGTTCCAGCTTTCTGCCTGAAATGGGGGAGAAGTTTTGCTGTTGGTTGCATGTGTGCTTCTCTCTGTGGTTTGTGACTCCTCTCCTCTCTCACCAGGCACCTGTCCCAAAAGGGGTGGGAGTTACAAGGCCCAGTTTCTCTATTAAAGAGCCTTTTTGACTGACTTACCACCCTGACTGTCTCAGTACTTGATACATTCAGCAGCACTGAAGCAGTTGAGTACTGGTCTAGACAGGAGAATGTGTAAAGGGATATAAAATATATCCAGCTCATGAGGATAGGCAGGGTTTTTTGGAGATTCTTCATGTGCTGAATCTATAACACAACACAAGACAAGTCTAGTGGTTCTTGCCCTCTTTCACCAGTCCCCACTCCATGTTTTCTCTTGGAACAGGCAAAGCTGTATTCCTGGCACGAGATAAGCACCATTTGGCAGACCTGAGCCATTTAATTCGTCATGAGGCCCCTTACCTGTTCCAGAAATATGTCAAGGAGTCCCATGGCAAGGATGTGCGTGTCATCGTGGTAGGCGGCCGCGTGGTGGGGACCATGCTGCGCTGCTCAACAGATGGAAGGATGCAGAGCAACTGCTCACTTGGTAGGAATGGCATTGTTTGTAGTCTTGATTGGAATTTGTGGAGCCCAATGGGAGAGGAGTGGCAACCCCAATTTAAATGAGAAGTTTCGCATTTTATTTTTTATTGATTGATGTTTATTACAGTAATGCCTAGGGGCCACCTGAGAATAGGACCCATTGTGCTAGGAACTGTACAAACATAGAATGAGACAGTCCCTGCCACAACGAGCTTATAGTCTAAATAGATAAGACAGTGTGGGAGAAAAAGCAGAGTGAATGATGCAATGGTGGCAAATGTCATGTTAGTGCCATGGTATTTTTGTTCTTTCAGTGGGGTTATATTAGAAAGGGATAAGCTAGATCAGGGGTTCTCAAACTTAATTGCACTGTGACCCCCTTCTGACAACAAAAATTACTACAGGACCTCAGGAGGGGGGACCGAAGCCTGAGTCTGCCCAAGCCCCGCCATCGCAGGGGGAGGGGAGGCAAAGCCAAAGCTCCACCTCCCCAGGCGCGGGGGTCAAAGCCGAAATCCAAGGGCTTCAGCCCCAGGCAGGGGGCCTGTAACTTGAGCCCCAGCAAATTTAAACCAGCCCTGGCACCCCCATTAAAATGGGGCTGCACCCCACAGTTTGAGAACCGCTGAGCTAGATAGAAAGACACAGGAAAAAAGGGGGTGGGAGGGATTGGAGCAAACCAACCAGCACAGGGGAGAGAATGTTCAGAGTACAAACTGGAGAGAGCTGCCTGACATCAGTGTCTGTCAGCCCCTGCTTAAAGTGTTTAGTGCAGCTGCTGGACCAGCTTCAGTCTCTGACTGGCTTCTCCGTGCAATTTCTTCCCAAAGACACATGGCTCCTAGTGCCCTCAAAGTTGCGGGGTGGGGGAGAATGGGTCCTCTCCTGCACAGTTCTGAGTCTGGGGAGTGCTGTGGGGGGAGAGTTGGCCCTGGCTGGGCCCCATTTTTACCTCCTCCTTCACATGCAGTACAACTTCAGTTTTCAAAATGTTATGGGAGATCAAAAATGTTTGCATAATTGGGGAATTGTCAGTGTAACAGGTACAAGGGGACATGACTCAGTTTGAGAGAGGACTTGAGGAAAGGTGTTTCAGATAGAATGCTCAATAGCTTAATTCTTCCTAAGATGCTGAGCATCCACAGTGCTCATTAAAGCCAGTAGGAGCTTTGAACATCAGGCCATTAGTGTATATGGCACACTAAAGCAAAGATCCCAAAGAGCTTGGCAAAACATGTGCACATAGATGTCTGAAATCCAGATATACTTCTGAACACTTACCCACCCACCACTGAAATATAGACATTCTGGGGCAGCTGTTTTAACATTAAACAGCAGTGCTATGTAATATTTTAGTACAGGAAATGAAGAACACTCTATACAATTGAAACTGCAAGGGGAATTGTAGGGAAACAAAATAACTGCTATCCAAGCTAGAATTCAACCTGGACACTGGAGTTAAGAAATCTGCAAAAGATTTTTAAAATGTTAGGTCAGCAGCACCCCCTTTTGTTTTTTTGGGTGGGGTGGAGAGACTACTTTATACTGAGTAAAGGTGGCCTTAAAAGGTTTTTGTTAAATGTTTTATGACTTTTCACCTTGCAATATTTGGAATGCTATGTCTGGTCCTTCCTGGTCTTGTTCAAAGGCTTCTTAAGAGTGCTTAGAGATATGTATTGGGAGCCCACACTTTGGCTTAAAGGGCGGGGTGCTAAATCTGCAACAAAGATGCCCTTTCTTTCAAATATTCATTAGGCATTTGAATTAAGTAAGGCATTGTTTGAACTACAGTGGCACAGCTATAGTGCTGCAGTTGTGTTTTTTGTGGTATCATACTGTAGATCAGGGGTTCTTAAACTGGGGTTGGGACCCTTTGGGGTGGCAAGGTTATTATATGGGGGGTTGCGAGCTGTCAGCCTACACCCCAAACCCCGCTTTGCATCCAGCATTTATAATGGTGTTAAATATATAAAAAAAGTGTTTTTAATTTGTAAGGTTGGGGTCACACTCAGAAGCTTGCTATGTGAAAGGGATCAGCAGTACAAAAGTTTGAGAACCACTGGTGTAAATGCTTCCTACGTCCACAGAAAGGGTTAGGTTGAGCTAACTATGTAGGACAGGATGCAAAATTTTTTGCAGCCCTCACTGATGTAGTTAGGTCAATCTAATTTTTAAGAATAGTCTGGCTTAAATGTTAAAAAGAAAAACTCAACTGCTTAGCTTTCAGGCTTATCTTTTGTGATGTCATATCACTAATTCTTCAGTTACCATAGTCTTCCAGGATAACGAAGGTCTGAGTAGCTAATAGGAGAAGCAAGCAATGCTCTGAGGTGGGGGGCAGAGGGATGACACTGTCTCAGACCACCTTCTAACGGAACAAAGAAGGAAAACAGACACATGGCTTTTTTTTTTCTTCTTCGTCTTCCTTTTTTTTTTAATTTGCAGGTCAACTTTAACACCCCTACAATTAAAAAATGTGTTGATATCCTTCCTGACCAAAAGTGGTCACACCCTTCCCAGCAGTACTCTGGATTTGCCTTGGATGTTTCCCATCCAAGAACTGAGCCATCCCTACCATGCTCAGCCGGTGACTTTTGACCAGATCGCAGCCTGAGGGCTGACCCTTATTTTCCCTTTTGCCAGGCGGTGTAGGGATGATGTGCTCACTGAGTGAACAAGGCAAGCAGCTGGCAGTCCAGGTGTCAAACATCCTGGGGATGGACGTGTGTGGCATCGACCTACTGATGAAAGATGATGGCTCGTTCTACGTCTGCGAGGCCAATGCAAATGTAGGTTTCATTGCCTTTGACAAGGCTTGTAATCTAGATGTAGCTGGTATCATAGCGGACTATGCCGCTTCTCTCCTTCCCCCCGGTCGCTTGACGCGGCGTATGTCTTTGCTCTCTGTGGTGTCCACGGCCAGCGAGACTAGCGAGCCAGAGCTGGGCCCTCCAGCTAGTGCCGCTGTCGACAATATGAGTGCTAGCTCCAGCTCTGTCGACAGCGACCCTGAGACCACGGAGAGAGAGTTGCTCACCAAGCTCCCGGGGGCTTTATTCAACATGAACCAGCTACTAGCCAATGAGATCAAACTCCTTGTGGAATGATGCCACGTGTAAATACATGACCAACAAAACTCCTGTAAATTTTTTTTTTAAACCAACTTGCAATGCTGTTTATCAGAGAAGCTCAGGGAGATGAATGGAGTGGGGAGAGAATTAGTCAAAAGAGTGAGATTAAAAGGTGCATATTCTCTGATTGCTGCTCTTACTTTTTAATCCTGCAGAACATATGATTGGTGTCATTTTTTGGCAGCCAATCTCTAGTCCATGATACCCAGTTCAAACCCACATAGGGATTTTATTTATGTGCAGCTGTGGTCCCAAGCTTATCGCAGAACACGTGTATGGATGGGGAGATATTACAGCACAATTCACACTTCTGGTTTTGGAATGCTATCTTGCAATTCTCCAAAAGCATCTGTGAACTAATGCAGCTGTGAACTCTCTCCTACCTCTTTAAGAGCTTGATCTTGTGAATTGCTTGAGTGCCTTTAGTTTCCAAGAGAGCTGAGGGTGCTTAAGGTCTGATATTTCAAAGGTGCTGAGCATCTGCAGGTCCCATTCACGGAAGTGGGAGCTGTGAAAGTTCAGCATCTCTTAAAATCAGCCCATTGTGACCTTGCAGGATCTGGCCTTAAGTGATGGGGCAGGGACAGGAAACTTGAGCTTTTAGTACAAACCTGCGACTTCTGCCATCTCAGTATTAACTGGCATGTGTCCACAAAAATGTGTCCATATTCGTTTATAAAGCTTTTGAAGGGGAGATGTTTTTTAAATTTGTGTTTTTTATCATTTTAAATCCTGGGGCAGGTATGTAGAGGAATCAGTCATGTTCTCATTGATGGCAGAAGTGGCACGTTTTAACTATTTTTGCACGATTGGAGGAGATAAACAGCATTGTAATGTTTGGTGTACAAAATAATGTTTAATCCAATGTGAAAAAGAATTACACTAGTTTAAAACAAATGTGCATTGACTTGTATTTGTTAGTGTTTTAGTCTTTTTGAGAGAGAGATGCTATGTTAATGTTCCATTTTTTTTAATACATGCTAGTCCAACACACCCTTCTCTATGCCTGCATCTTTAACAGTGGCCAAAGTGAGAACACCACAAACTATTTAACAAAACACTGACTTGAAGCCTGTAAATCATTCTTTTATTTTTGTCGTTTTTTTCCGGGAAATGTGGTAGGGTGTGGAGGAGGGAAAAGGTTGGTTGAAACCTCGAGGACATTTAGGATAAAGATGAAGTTCGTTCATTACCACTATCACTAGGCTTGTATTTGCCACATTGAAAATGTCTAAACTCTGATGTCAGCTGAGCTCCAAAGCATGGATCCAGGGGAAAAATACCACAGTTCTTGGCTTTGGGAAACTATGCAGCAGATTTAAAAAAAAAAAAAAAAAAAAAGCTCAGCTAGAATAAAAATATAAAAGGCCACAAGCAATGAATAGATGGATCCTGGACCCTGTGTACGTGTGCGTGCTTTGCTTTATTTCGTTTTGGTTTGGGGCTGTTCAGTTTCATTTTTTCAGGTTGATTGATTTTCTTTCCTCAGTCCTTCTGGCTGTGCATTTTCTCATTCAATTTGAGCAGTTTTGGGAAACAAAGAATCAAAACAGCAGTGTTGGGTCCATTTTGAAGTCCCCATCTTCCTCCTCCTCACCTCCTGCTTGTTCCTTCCCTCCTTCTGGGTTCATAAAGCACTGGAACTATAGATATAGATATATATATAGATAGTTATATATAGATATATATATGCGCCTCTTTTTAGGGAAAAAAAAGGTAAAACGTTTACGACTGAAAGATGGTTTTGTGAAAAGAGGGTTTGGAGGGGGGGTTGTGTGTGTGCAATGCTGCTGTTATCTGGATACTTTAAAGGAGCATGTCCCATGTATCCGCTGAGGCTCTGCGCTTCCTACCCCTGTGGCCCCTCCTCACCTCTCCGCTGCTCTGCTGCTTTACCACTCGCTCGGATCTTAAACAAACACAACTCATGGACACTACGGAGAGAGACTTCAAGAGGCAATAAACAGAACAGTATTAACCTGCTTTCGTGGAGGTTTGATCATGCTTATTTGTACAGTTTTTTTTTTAATTTTAAAAAGGAATGTAATAAAATGAGGGTTTTTTGTAGAATTAAATATTATTATTATTAAAAACAAGTGGAAGGTTGATTGTTGATGTTAGCTGATGGAGTGATCCAGATGATCCAGCAACAAAGAAGTTTCAGCAGTCAAGGTCATCTCTGAGGTTTTATTTCTGAGCCTTCAAGTGCACAGATTATAACAAAAGAACACAAAGGTTTTCCCTTGTATAAAAAATCAAAACACCCCAGCACAGGTTACATCCAACCCAACTTTCTAGTTAATGGGTGGGAAAGCTCTGCCTCCTCACAGCTCTTCTCCCCTCATCTGCTTACTTAAGGAGCTGTTTTTTAAATAGTGTTCTGTATTCCCTTTGAGACCCTGACTGAGCCTGCAGTTTCCAACTCTACTTTAATATACACACTGTGAGCACCTGTGTGGGATATAAGTGAGGGAGGGCAGACAAGTCAACTCCATGCCAGCTGGAAGTAATCAGCTAGAGCCTCTGCACTACTGTCCCAGTTAGTAAAGATAACTTGTTGGAAAGAGGCTGGTAACAGCTATAGGATCTGAGCTGTCTTGAGTCCCCACATTGCTTGAGAGAATAAGGCTGTGGCAGCAGGGACTTGTTAATGCATCTCACCTTTAGAATTTCCTACTCACACTTCAGAGTAATACAGATTTGTGAAGTGGTACACATACTTTTATTCTGAAATACACAAGCAAATGGACTGAAGGGTATCATGTTGTGGCTGGCTCCCTTGTAATGAGATCCTCTTGTGCGATTGGTGCTTCTTTTGCAAGATTGGAGAAAAGTCTATGGGTAGTGCTTGTTATGAGGGAGGATCAGGAGTTAAAACTTTACATACATTCATGTAGACAATAATTCTTGATATTGCTCATGGAAAGCCTTGCTGAGGATTCAAAGCTTTGTCTATTTGAATCAATCTTGTATGTTCCTCTCCCCAACCTACCCATTGTTCCATGGTCAGTGAGATGTATGGGGTGGGGAAGAAAAAATAGGTTTCACATGTAATACAACTAAAAAATCAAGCCTGTGCTAACTAAGAGATGTCTCCCATCACATTTAAACACTATCCAGCTCAGCACTATGTGCTATGTTCTCTTCACTTCCACATCCTAAAGAACACTTTCCATATTCCAGTGCCTTAATAGAGCTAACATTACCTGTCATATTCTGCTTTGGAAGCTTATATTGGAAAGGAAACGTAATCAAGATACACTGAGGTGTTGTGTGTTTTTTTGTTTTTGTTTTTTTAAAGGGCTGATACAGATAATGATGGTGCATGAGTTAATATGTCTATTTTTTTAAGGGAGGGGAGAGAAACTTGAGTGAGCAAAGCAGAAACTTTTGTTTGCAGAAATAAGTTTCTTAATTTAAACCTGATGGAATTTGTTATCCTGTTTGTAAGTGATTTTTTTGAGGGGCGTGGGGGGAAGGGTTGTGAATTTTTCTGCTGTGAGATTTGACCACATGTTTACAATTCCTTGTTTACCATGTTTAATTCTAAATTGTCTGTATGGCTTTGTATATTAAGTATTTTTTTTAATTTTTTGATGTGTTTTATAAAATCGCCCCTTTCTGGAATGCTACAATGCCTCATCTGTAACACATGATGGAAGAGTGATGCTCTGTATACACATGGACTATTTTTTTTTTTTTTTTGGGTGTTCCACCCCCTCCGAGCTATGTGGTCATGCTTTGATGGCTTTTCCACGCCTGCTTCACATTTGCAATCTTTCATGTGTGATATCTGCCCAGGAAACGCCTCTGGAACTACAGTGTATGTTGGCCAAAAAAAGAGGACATTTCTTCAAAAGTTGCACTGGACTTTTAAATCCAACCTGTGAAATCAGTAACTCTTTCTAAATCTCCTCTCTTCTTCCTCAAATGCAAAAAGCCCTGGTTGGTTAAATATGTAAGGGGCCTCACGGGCTTAGAGAGACTTTGTGAAAGCAACCCGTGCGTACAATATCTTTCTCATGGCTCACTCTTTTTGAGAAGGTTTATGGGCTTTATGGCTGGTGTGAGACACACGACCCACTCCTGTTCTCTCTATGGAATTGTAGGTGCTCAGACAGGTAACCTCTGCTGCTACTGTTTTTTTCTTCATTTTTAATTTTTCACTGTTCTAGGAATTCCTTTAAAATGTTAACATATTGCAGGATTTATAACCAAGTGTTTGCTGCCTTTTCCTTTGGTTTTGTTTTTCTTTTAAGTCTCTCTTGACCTTGGAGAGAGTTCCGATGGCGGATCTTAGCCCACTGTTGGTAATCTCCAAACCCCTTGTGTTCCAATTTTCAGTTGAAATGTTCGGGTTTTTTTCATTTGTTTAGACCAATTTCACAAAGTGAAGTGTGGGTTTTGGGTGGGCACTGTAATTTTGTTTAACTGAAATTGTTCTATTTTGTGTGTATTTTTTTCTTTTAAAAAAGATGTGTTCTAACAGTTCGCACTTTCTTACTGTTCTTTGCAAAACTTTTCAGGAGCCAAAAAAGTCAAACAATCCAGAGAAAAACTTCCCTTCTCCCCTTTCTGATGGCGAGAGTGAGAGCTTATGAAAAGTCCTTGAGAATGTTCCTTCCTAAACTTTTCTCCCCAGTAATGCAAGCTGGTAAAACAGTAAACGCAGCAGTTTGGTGGCATCCAAAACCGACCTGTTGGCAGGTAAATTCACTCTTTCTGCTCTTTTTCTTTTCTTTCTTTTTTTTTTTTTTAACCCTCACGTGTTTGCCTTTCTTCCTTCCCATTTCCCCCCATCCACCCCCTAGTTTGATGAAGCTTCTCAAAGGATGTCTTCAGTATTGAGGCTTAGAGAGCAAATCCTACTTTCCTCCCCTCCCCCTCCTGTGTACAAGCTAGATTTTAAGAAATTTTTCAGGGTTTCTCCCTTAATGTGCTCAGGTGAGCCACTGTGAGGGTGGGTTAAATACCATTGCTGTGTCAGAATGATTGAAGGGATGATGTCTAACTGCACAAATGCGACCATCCTCTGTGTGTATCTCTACTTTTTCCTTCCAATATGCTATTCTGGCTTAAGTTTTCACAGGGTTATGGTGCTTCCCCAGGTGCACGGTGAGCACAAAGTTTAACAGCATCAATTAGCAGTTGAAAGGTATGGAAAACTAGTATTAAAAAGGTTGGATTAGGGTTAAAATTTTGCAGATATGGGGGAAGTGGCAAATGGGAGAATACCTCTGCTAAATAGAATAACCTTTGGACTATCTGTTTCAGGCATTTCTAATGATCCTCCTAACTATAATATCCAAGCACCAATAAATAATTTGCCCTTCTGTGGTACCTCCCATCCACTGATCTCAAAGCACTTTGCAGATGTTGACAGTTTAGCCTCCCAAATCCTTTGTGGGGTAGGCGATTCCTTGTTCTATAGGTGGAGGCAAAGATGTGAAGTGGGTATGGGAGGGAGTTTCTAAGCAGGGCAAGTATGACACTTCAGGCTGGCTTACAAGTGCTCCCTCATATAATTTATTTCTGGGTATGCCTGCCCTTCTTTTGAAGATCTTTTGTATATGTGAATAACTCTGATCTTTGTAGGCATTAAAAAAATTCTGCTTGTGACCTTCTCAATTTGTTTCCTCTATGCTCTAGAAAAGAAGAGTGCTTGTGTATTCAGCTTGTGTGAGCAGCAATACTCAAAACAAGATATGGGGGGGGGGGGGAATAATTTTAGATAGAGCCAAATTTTGCTTTGTTATGCTAATCTGAAATATCAGTGAAATGACCAGATTTTCAAGGGTATAACAGAGTATAGAATTTGTGCCTTTAATTTTACATGCAAGATAATTGTACAGACCTGTTATACTCACATTTCCAATGCTTTTTCCTTTCAGACACACCCACTTCTCTCGTCTCACCACTGGGCAGGCCTATTCCTTTATTTGTGTATATTTTTGTGAATCAGCTGCTGTAAGACAGTGTAACACTTTCAGGCATGTGGCTGGGTGTCTTCTGTTTTGGGGAAAGATCTGCGGATTTGTAATATTCTTCCTCCTCCTCTCCCCCCCCCCCCCCCCGTTGCCCTTAAGTTAACCAGATCTGAACTTGCCTCCAGACTTTGCAGCTCAGACCCACAGCTAACACATTTCTTCAAAGTTTTCTTGGTGGTAGAAAATGTTAAGTCCTATAGTGTTTATAAACAGGCTTTGGTGGGAAGCGTAGAAGAGAAACGCTATTGCAGTTCACTGAAGCTAATGTCTCAATCCTCTACTCTCCCACCCCTGCCTTGTTGCTGGAATGGCTTTCAAAGCCTGATATTAATCTTGCTTGTGTCCAGTGCTTTGCAAAGGGTGTTGGGTGAGGGGAGAATGTTGGAGAAACTTGAATAAGCCTTGGCACCTTAGACAAAGGGATCCCAATTGTGTAATTATGTGAGTGCTGAACAAGAACTTCTTCTATATGCCCTTCTGCTGCAACAGAATAATAAAACTGGTAGGTGGCAGTAGCAGAAGAAGGAACTAATGTGGCTGGGACCTGCGAAACCTACAATTCAAGGAGAGATGGATTGCAAAATGTTAACTGAAGTAAGGGGGACAGAGGAGAGAGGCAGAGTCCTTGAACTGTCACTTTAAATGGTGAGTGTGATTTTACTCAATTCTTACCCATCATAGGAATTGTCATAGTAGAATGGACACCTTGGCCCTTCTCGACTAGTGTCATCTGACGTTCAGCATCCCACTTCCAGCTGCCTCTGACATGGGCTAACACAGTGGTTCTCAAACTACTGTACTGGTGACCCCTTTCACATAGCAAGCCTCTGAGTGCGACCCCTCCCCATAAATTAAAAACACTTGTTTATATATTTAACACCATTATAAATGCTGGAGGCAAAGCAGGGTTTGGGGTGGAGGCCAACAGCTCACGACCCCCTATATAATAACCTTGCGACCCCCTGAGGGGTCCCGACCCCCAGTTTGAGAACCCCTGGGCTAACACTTGGATATCTGAGGGAGACATAAGCCTCCATAATACTACGTGTTGTCAAATGGGAAGAAAATTTCTTCCTGACCCCCAGCCAGTGATCAGCCCTGAAGCCACAAGACTCATAGCCAATATGTTTAGCTACTCTGTGTGCTATTCACCTTATATGAATATATAATCCTTTCTGGAATTTTTGAGTATTAATCTATAGTAGCAAACACCACTTGATAAATATATTTAACATTTCCTCCCCCCAAATACTTTCCTTTGTACGTTAAAAACAGTCACCTGTTTAATCTCAAGTGCTCTCGTCGTATTCTGACAGGTTTTCATCCATTTAGTGTATGTGGGGAGCATTAACTATATATTGTGTAGCAGGCAACTAGCTGAATATCTTAGTTTTATAGTTCATGCTAGTCAGTGCCGCCTAGGACGCCACAGTTGTCACTTTGCTGCACACCGTGGCCACTCAAAATTTCACAGCAACAGCGGAGATCCTCTTTCAGTAAATGCACAGGGCTCAGCCGCTTGAACGGAAGGATATGCCATTAGCAGCAAAGAGGTTGACACACAGTTAAGCCATTCTGAGTCCAGCCAGTAGAGAGCAGTGGTAGGTGTACTAGTCAGTTCAGTGCATTATTTCCTTAGAAAAACATTTTTCAAAATCTAATGTGAATAGAAATGTTTTCTATGATACTTTAATAATAATAATTAATTAATAAAAGTCTTCTTGGGACTTATACTGTCCCCTCTACTATTGTACTGGTGCATGTGAATATAAAGTGAAACTAATCCATCAGGTTCAGTGTTGTTGTAGCCATGTTGGTCCTAGGATATGAGTCCTCTCCTCAAAGGAAACCTGCAAAGCATCTTCAAAAGATGAGCCTGGGAAGGTAAATTTGTAACTCTGCTGGACACACAAAAACCATGGACATAATAGAAACACTGCTTTTATGACTCTTTCTAACATACCTTGCTGCCTACTACCTTCCTTTGTCCTATGACTGCAGAGGTGTTAATTGCCCACTTTATTTTAAGTGGTCTCCTACAACATTTGCCAAATCCTTATGTGTAACAGTTTGTCCAACCTTGTATTTAACTTGAAAACTGTGGTTACCTTCCCCAGACCTCAGAAAGAGCTCCATGTAGCTTGAAAGCTTGTCCCTTCCACCAACAGAAGTTGGTCCAATAAAACATACTGCCTCACCCACCTTGTTGTGATCTAGTTGAGTAAGTCAAGTTGGTAAGTGAAGTGCAAAAAGCTAAGTTGCTTACAAGGTGAAATGCGAAAGGCTTCAAAATAATATTTAATAATCAGTGATGGAATTCATTTAAAAAAACCTCCTGATTATACTTGTTATATAGAATATCAAAGTTTTATATAATAACCGAATACAAGGAATTAATACAGCAACAAAAACAAACCCAACATGGTAAGCAAAAAGCTATTGAACTAGGAAGAGGCTAAGAGCAGAAGCCATTATAAAATCCACTCCCATATCAATATGCAAATGTTAATTACTGCATATGATACTTAGAATACTGTATGTGATGGACACACTAGAAATACGGTGAAAAGGATATTGTGTGGTCTTCATGGAAGACAGAAGCGAAAGATACTGGAAACTACCTATTCATTGGCCATGCAAAGCAGGGTCTAAGGTTATGTCTACATTGCACTTTTGTTGGTAAAACTTTTGTCACTCGGGTGTGAAAAAAACACACCTCTGACCAACAAAAGTTTTACTGACGAAAAGCACTGGTGTGGACAGCGCTTTGTTGGCGGGAGAGTGTCGAAGTTACTGCCCCTTGTTGGGGGTGGTTTTATTTTCTCTCCAGAAGAGCTCTCTGCTGCCGACAAAGAGTGGATAGATACACTGCGTGCCTTACAGCAGCAAGTCTTTAGCACAGGGGTGGGCAAACTTTTTGGCCTGAGGGCCACATCGGGTTTTGGAAATTGTATTGAGGGATGGTTAGCGGAGGGGGGCGTGGCCCGCCCCACCCATCCGCCTCTAGCCCTCTGACGCCCTACCCCCAGGACTCCTATCCCATCCAACCCCCCCGTCCCCTGAAGGCCCCCCAGGACTACTGCCCCATCCCCCCCGTCCCTGCTTCTTGGGAAGTAAGCAGGATTTGACCCGAGGTCATTGCTCATAACCAGGGCCCTACCAAATTCATGGTCCATTTTGGTCAAATTTACAGTCATAGGATTTTAAAAATCGTAAATGTCATGATTTCAGATATTTAAATCAGAAATTTCAGTGTGGTGTAACTGTAGGGGTCCTGGCCCAAAAGGAGATTGCAAGGGCGGGGGGGTGTCAGAAGGTTATTGTAGGTGGGTTACGGTATTGCCATCCTTATTTCTGTGCTGCTGCTAGCACCAGTGCTGCCTTCAGAGCTGGGCTGCTGGAGAGCAGTGGCTGCTGGCTGGGAGCCCAGCTCTGAAGTCAGCACCACCACCACCAGCAGATAAATAAAGATGGCATGGCATAGTATAGTATTGCCACCCTTACTTCTGCACTGCTGCTGGTGGGGCATTGCCTTCAGGGCTGGGCTTCTAGCCAGCAACTGCTGCTCTCCGACCATCCAGCTCTGAAGGCAGGTCAGAAATAAGGGTGGCAATACCACGACCCCCCTCTTTTGGGTCGGGACTCCCAGTTTGTGAAATGCTAGTCTCCATGAAATCTGTATAGTATAGGGTAAAAGTACACAAAAGACCAGATTTCACAGTCCGTGACGTGTTTTTCACGGCCATGAATTGGTAGGGTCCTACTCATAAGGCATCTCCAGCTGCTCTTGGTAGTTGAATTGGGGAGGTAGGGGTATAGAAATGTGAGCCTTGTTCACAAAGGCAAGGCTTGAGGTAGCCATTTTAGGTATTCAGCAAAGGCTTCTGAAATGCAAGAAAAGTGGGGATTAGATTAATGTTTTTCTCCCTTTTTGCATGTCAACATCTATCTAGTCTGCTTTCCCCACCAGATGCAGCACAGAGCAGTGCGCCCTGTGTTTACTGCAACCCCCCCCCCCCCACGTAAAGAGATCCAAGATGGGAGTGGAATGGCTTGTATTTCTTTTCATGGGGGAGGGGGGGAGGGAGGTGCTTCAGCAACCCTCCCCATTCCCCCGCCCTGCCAGCATGGATTAGGCTGGGACAAAGAGTGGCATTTACATTGTGCTGAGGCAGGGCATTGTCAGGGTATTTCTCCATTTTCCTTTTGTTCTCTTCAGAAACACTCTTTTTTTCCCCTCTCCTCTACAGAATGTCAGATAAAAAGTGCAGGGGCTGGGTGGGGTGACAGAGAGGGGGTGGGGACAGTTTGATAGCAAATTGAAACTCTTTAATGGCATGACAAGCAATGCAAGTGTTGCCAAAGTATATAAATGACAGTGACAGAGAGGAACAGTATGGAGGAGGCTCAGTAGATTGAACATTTGCTCAGAAGAGGGTTTTGTAAAAAGATATCAGTGGGTTTCGTCCCCTATGTCTATTTGGTGGTATTGTCCATTTCTGATTTGGTGGCAAGTTGCTGAATAGGAAAAGACAGAAATAGCATCACTAGGATATGCAGAGGTTTCTCTTTGCTGTAGCACTGTTCCTAAGAGCAAAGTGCCTGGGGGTGGGAGAGCGATGATTTTGTCACTTCATTGCCCATTCCCAGTCTCTGGAATTTCTCTCCTGTAGGGAGCAGAGTGGGAAGGGGGAGGGGAACATGGCTGCGTTTTTGGAAGGCAGTAATTTTGCCTGTAAAATAAAAGGTTTCATCTAGTCTGGTTCCAATCCTGCATTCATTGATATTGCTGGGAGAGGATCAGACCTGCTGTTTAGTAGGTGATAAGGGAGGAAGAGAAACAGAAGGAGGGGGAAGTTGAAAGTGCTGCCTGCCTTGAATAACTGCATCCTTTGTGGCTGGCTTTTTATAGCTTCCTGGTGTGGTTGTGTATATGTCTTATTAAAAGAATGGCTGACTGCAGAAAGCCCTCTGCTGTTGAGAGTTGAGATCGAGGAGGGGGGGGATTAGACTGCACGGGTACCTAGCCAAAACCTACCTACAAATGAATTTTAGTTCTAGGGCTTGGCTAGACTAAGATTAAAGGTGTTTTTCTTTATTTTAATGTTAGCTAAAATGTTTAAAATAACATTTTCAAATGTCTGTAGAATGGGCAAGTTGTATTTTAACATGCTAGCTGGTTGAGGGCAATTCCCAGGAGGGGTTTTAACACCTATTAAAATACAGCTTGCCTGGTCTACTCTAGAGTTTTAAAATATTTTAGCTAATGTTTTAAAAAGACACCTTTTACACTAGTCTAGGGATACCCTTTCAAATACTGTCATTTAGACTCTCTTCTCCCCCCCCCCCCCCCCCCGTGAACACCCAGATTCATTCCACAAAGGGAAAGAGGTAGTGTTGGGGTCCAGTCTTTACTCCGTCTGCCTGCATATTTATACCATGCTCAGCATAATAGCTGATGGCATGGGGAAGTTCTGTTTTGGGGCTCACTACAAAAATTTTTCTTTGAATTTGCAGAGCACTAATAGATAAAACTGCTACAGAAAATGGCAGCTGCTTTCTGACCTCCAATTATTTTTTCGTTATTTTTTACTCTGGTCCTGTACTGTTGTTTCATTTACAGATACACTGCATTTATGTAGCAATGTTAAATCCTTGGGTTAAACTAGGGTAGTATGAGATGGCCTATATTTTGTGGTTGGGCAGCAAACTAGAATCTAGTTGATAATAGATACTGTTTTATGGTAACATAAAAAATTTTGTATCGTTAGTGTTCAGAGGGATTTTTAGTTCTGAGTCCATCATATGAACTCTTTGTATTATATGGTGGAGTCTTTGGTAAATGGTGCGGTAATTCGCGTTTGACAAGAAGGATGCTATTATGGTTAAATCACTTGGACTGAGAGTTAGAAATCCTGGGTTCTATTCCTGCCCTTGCCACAAACTTGCTGTTACCTTGAGGAATTCATTCAATTTCACCACGCAGGCTTCCTCCATTATTCACAAAAGAAGCATGGGGGGAAATTGAGCATACTGACTTCCCTCATGGGGATGTTGTGAGGCTTAATGCATTAATGTCTGTAAAGCACTTAGATTCTTGGAAGGGAGGAGCTGTAGAAGTGCATATTATTCATATTCTTATTACCTAGATAAGTAAACAGGAAGTGCTGTGGAGCACAGCTCCATGAACCCAGAGACCTAAAACTTCAGCAGAGAGAGGGGAGTGGGTAGTACTGGTGCGTGTGTGTGTGTATGTATATATATGTACTAGCTCCACTTTTCAGTGCTTTAATGCAGTTGTGGGGTAGAGGACAAGATGGTTAGTGATGGCAGTGTGTTTGTGGTGGGCGATGGGAAGACAACTGTGGGTCTGTCTAAACCTTAAAGACTTCATTGCAATTTTTATAAGAATATGATTTCCCCTGGCATCCTTGTGCAAAGTTTTTCTTCGTCACCACTTTGGTGTGGAATACTGTGTGTCAGTCAGTCTCCGCTCTCTCCTATAGGTATTGGCATTTTGCTGCTGTTGTATGTTATGCACACAAGTTTCAATATACTCTAGATGCTTTAGGAAGACACTCAAGATGAATTGCTTAAGTTTCTTCAGGGGAGTGAGAACACCATACGGCCCCATCCATCTGATAAACACAAGGATGATAGAACCCACACCAGCATTCTAATGACCTTCCCCGCCCATCTGTGGGGCAGCACATGGGAGCAGTAGCCCAAAATCACAGTCTGCTGTATGAGGCTTTGTACCCCACCCTGAATGCCAGAAATATTTGTCTTCCATGTGGCAGATTCTGAGGCTTTGTCAGTGGGAGAGCTGGGGAGAGAGAGGTTGCAGTTTGACCCTGCTAGACTTTTTACATTTCTCTCCATATGGAATATGTCTGCAGGAATGTAATACTGGTGAAAGGTGCTGGATCAGCAGCCCCAGAGATTGAAATCCTCTATCCACAGGACAGGTAACACACAGGCATCAGTGGTCAGACTTCTCTCTCAGGGCACACAGCCTCCACTGCACCTCATCCCCTGAACTGGAGGGACCTTCCTTAAGGTCAAGAGGGAAGTTTCGGTCTCCATGGCCTATTTAGTTCTTGGCATGTCTACCAAGACTGCCAATTGGTGGTGGTAGTTTTTGTGATGCCTGCTTGAATTTCTGATTGTATATTCTCATGAAGGAGACTGATTTTCTGTGGTTTATTTCTCTAGGCATTGTGAAGCGGCAAGAGATCTTCCTTTCCCCTTTACGGGAACACTTTTCTCTCTCCATTACCCTCTCGATGATGAAGGGATGAGAGAACAGAACTGCATAGGTGTGGGACGACAGCCAGAGTTTGAGATGAGATGATAGCAGCCACAATGATGCTGCCTTTGTTACATGGAAAAACTAAATTAAAGTGTTGTGAATTGTAACTCACAGAAGTGTGAGGTTCTTTTCAGTAGCTGTTTCTCTGCAAACGTATTGTTCTCTTCCTCTGTCTTGTGATTAATTTCTTGAAGCGTCAGCTGACATCAGAAATGTGCTGACCTCATAGCACTGGTACAGTGAAGACAGAAACCTGTTACTAACTCCAAGATATTTTAAAGATACAGGATGGAGAATTTGTATTTCCCCAGCACCTTTCATTTTGAAGGATGCCAAAACACTTTATGGAGTGGGCATAGGGTAGGGTTGTGATGAATTTACTTTCCCAAATGCGTTAGAAACCAAACTGCAGGTTTTCAGTTTTATCAGATCTTTGCTATAAATGCAGATAATAAAACAAGTGACTTAAAAGAAACAAAAAAAAAAAAACAAAAAAAAATGTTTATTATAGCGAGTTTTAAAAGGAAAATCAATAAAACTATAATACAAAACATATTGTAATGACCTACGGCAGAGAGTGTGTGCACCAGTCAGAACTGCTCAGCTGTGTGTCAGGTCATGTATTGCTGACACCAAATGGAAATTCTTTAAATGGTTAAATTAGAGACTGTGCTTTTGGAGTAGGAGGTTCTGAGTTTTACCCCAACTGTTGCTATGAAGTTCCAAGCAACCACAATAAAATACTTACAACAGTGATGTCCTAGGTAGCCATATATTTGTTCCAATATCTATTTCATGTGATAGTTAGGAATGTGTGTTAAAAAAAGAACGTGAGATATAGAACATGCATATTCTGAACATTTCACCATGGTAGGGAACTGCAAGATATTAGTAAAATACAATATATAAGAAGAAAAGTAAATTTTGACTAATGCTTACTTTATAATTTGCCTTCGGAAAGTTTTAGAAGTGTGTGCTGTAAATTTGTTTCAATCTTTATAAGAAATCTAAATTGACACAGAGTCAATGAACTCTTTCTTCCTGATAGAAGCAAAGGACTTCAGTTTCACATCCCTCTTTAAGAGCCAGGGCAAAGACTGCAGAAGGCTTTGCAAAGTACTATAAGGATTGACAAAATTCAATGTTGTACCCCTTTGCTGAGAACTTCTGGATATGCAAAACTAGAGCCAAACTCAAGTGCCATAGCTGACGGCAGCTGTCCTAGAATGTTCTGAGAGAGAGAGGTGGTGTCTGTTCAGGACCTAAAGCACAAAAAGGGCTTTTTAGGTTAAAACTAACTACCTGCATCCGACCAGGCTGAAGCTGGCACAGTTTAGGGAGCACCAATGGAATACATTTCATGCAAAAAGCACTACTAAGTAAGAAGGTAAAATGCAGTGTTAAAGTAGTTAAAGTTTCAAAATACAATTCAGGCTGAGGCCAAGAACTTAACAGGACTCAATAAAGGATTAGGCCTTATATGAATAAGAACATCTACAGTTGTTTTAGATAGGAAACAAATATCTAAAGGATATAAACTCTAATGGTTCTGGGCATAAGCAATCCCTAACTGCCTGGGGTCATGAAGAAATTTTCCTTAGGGGCATATAATTCCATAATAGTTCATTGTGTGCGTTTTACTCCCTCTAGCATTCGGTACTAGCTACTACCTGACAGTGCACAGGATGTGATAGACCACTCATCTGCTCTGGGATGTCAGTTCAACTGTAGTCCTACATATGAAGCACTTTGCACTAGTTCAATCTGGGGATCACCAAGGCACACCAAACTGTGTTATGAGGTCCACATCTTGAGAGGAATTGTTACAAGCTCCCTAGTCAAGTATAGATGGGAAGTGGAGGCAGACTGCTGCCATCTAGACTTTCAGAAGCCTACTAGGTCCAAATGTGTGCATGGTTTGATAGAAATCATCATACTGAAATGTTTTTGCAGAGCTTTGTTATGGGCTGGGTAACAGAACATAAAAATATGCTGAAGAAGGGAGCTGACTGCAGTGCCCCAGCAATTTGATCAGCTATTCAAAACAAAATCCTAGGTGCTGAAACTGGCTAATCAGTAAGTCACCATTCTAGGTGAATTCTTTCACTCCTTTCTGTACTGCACAATGGTCCACAATTCTCTTTCCACATGATCCTTTGTGTTGAAATTTGAAAGACACAGTGGTCCCTGGAGGTCCTTTTACCCGGGGGTCTGTGTTTGGTCAGCATTTAGGTCACTTGCCTGTTGTGTGTATAATCTGGGATTGCTTTACGCTGTTGTGGTTATGAGCTGCTATGATTTCATACGGCTTGTTGACTTTTTCTGGATGAGGTTTGTACCAAGAAAACTACCATCATATTGCTCCATGCATGATGAGCCGCATGGTCCGAAGCAAGGGGCATCCGGCAAGGAACCAAGACATTTAAGCTCTATTCCTAGCTCTGCCACTGATTTGCTGTATGATCTCAAATAGTTTGATACCTTCATGCCTCAGTTTCCCCTTGTGTAAATGGGGGGTAATTACTAAGGCTGTCAATCGCAGTTAACTCACGCGATTAACTGAAATTAATTGCGATTAAAAAAATTAATCGCAATTAATCGTACTGTTAAAAGAATACCAGTTCAAATATATTAAATATTTTTGGATGTTTTTCTTCATTTTCAAATATATTGATTTCAATTACAACACAGAATACAAAATGTACAGTGCTCACTTTATATATTTGAGTACAAATATTTGCACTGTAAAAATGACAACGTATTTTTCAATTCACCTCATACAAGTACTGTAGTGCAATCTCTCTATCATGAAAGTGCAACTTACAAATTTAGGGTTTTTTGTTACATAACTGCACTCAAACAGAACAGTGTAAAACTTTAGAACCTATAAATTCACTCAATCCTACTTCTTATTCAGCCAATCGCTAAGAGAAACACATTTTTTTTATGTTTACGGGAGATAATGCTGCTCACATCTTAATTACAATGTCACCTGAAAGTGAGCACAGGCATTTGCATGGCACTGTTGTAGCTGGTGTTGCAGGATATTTACTTGTCAGATGCGCTAAAGATTCATATGCCTCTTCATGCTTTGGCCATCATTCCAGAGGACATGCTTTCATGCTGATGATGCTCGTTAAAAAAATAATGCGTGAATTAAATTTGTGACTGAATTATTTGGGGGGAAATTGTATATCCCCTGCTCTGTTTTACCCGCATTCTGCCATGTATTTCATGTTATAGCAGTCTCAGATGATGACCCAGCACATGTTCATTTTAAGAACACTTTGCATTTTGTCAAATTTGCAATGAAAGAAGATACCAATGTGAAATTTCTAAAAATAGCTACAGCACTCGACCCAAGATTTAAGAATCTGAAGTGCCTTCCGAAATCTGAGAGGAATGAGGTATGGAGCATGCTTTCAGAAGTCTTAAAAGAGCAACACTCCGATGCAGAAACTACAGAACCCGAACCACCAAAAAGAAAATCAACCGTCTGCTGGAGGTATCTGACTCAGATAATGAAAATGAACATGCGTCGGTCTGCACTGCTTTGGATTGTTATCAAGCAGAACCCGTCATCAGCATGGATGCATGTCCTTTGGAATAGTGGTTGAAGCATTAAGGGACATATGAATCTTTAGCGCATCTGGCATGAAAATACCTTGTGACACTGGCTTACAACAGTGCCATGCAAACGCCTGTTCTTACTTTCAAGTGACATTGTAAACAAGAAGCAGACAGTATTATCTCCTGCAAATGTAAACAAACTTGTTTGTCTGAGCGATTGGCTGAACAAGGACTTGTAGGCTCTAAAGTTTTACATTGTTTTATTTTTGAATGCACATTTTTATTGTACATAATTCTACATTTGTAAGTTCCACTTTCATCATAAAGAGATTGTACTACAGTTCTTGTATTAGGTGAATTGAAAAATACTATTTATTTTGTTTTTTACAGTGAAAACATTTGTAATCAAAATAAATCTAATTGTAATTAAAATAAATATATTTGAAAATTTAGAAAACATACACAAATAAATAAATGGTATTCTCTTATTTAATGGCAGGATTAATCGTATGATTAATTGTGATTAATCACGATTAATTGTGATTAATCGCTTGACAGCCCTAGTCATTACTTGACAGCCCATGTGAAGTACTTTGAGATCTGTGGATCACACATTCTGTCCCAAAAATAGGCTGTTTCATTCATTGATTATATATATTGAATGTCCATCCACAGGATTTTGTACTATCAGGGCATTACACAACTAAACAATTAAAAAAATTATTAGCAGATTTGCGCACAAATAGAATCACTTAAATTATACAGTAGCGCTATCAATATGCTTGGGCCTTTAACATTAAGATAGAATCATGTACATGTACTAGCTGACGTGTGGGAAGAATACAACATTTTTCTAGTGAAGACAAGGTTCTAGAGAAAAATATCATAGGATCTCTGAGTGAAGGGCTGTGTGTTATAATTCATCCAATAATGGCTGCTCCAATTGTACAGTGCCCTTAGCACCAGAATTACCACTTAACACTGATTTGAGAAAGAGTTCCCCTTATTGAATCAAGTATCAGGGGGTAGCTGTGTTAGTCTGTATCTACAAAAACTTATTGAATCAGTAACCTATTTCATTATGTGGCTATCCCTTAGATCAGTGGTTTTCAACTTGTGGTCTAAGATTTCCAAAGGGGTCTGCACTTCTATTTGAAAATGTTTAGGGGTCTGCAAATGAAAAAAGGTTGAAAACCATTGCCTTAGATATCCCCTCCAAGTACTGACTAGTTTCAACTCAGTGAATGAACTTGTTTGGGGGGGAGGGTGAGGGAGGGAGGGGAGAATAATCTTTTCTCTCATGTTTCAGAGTAGCAGCCGTGTTAGTCTGTATCCGCAAAAAGAACGGGAGTACTTGTGGCACCTTAGAGACTCACAAATTTATTAGAGCATAAGCTTTCATGGGCCCACGAAAGCTTATGCTCTAATACATTTGTTAGTCTCTAAGGTGCCACAAGTACTCCTGTTTTTTTCTCTCATGTTAGCCTTGAGATGTTGTCAGGATGTATTAATAAGGAATCTGTGTAGTGAAATCTGTAGCTAGCTCTCTGACTTAACCAAAAAACTTTTTGCAATACATATCAAGATGATTTTTTTCCCTTGAGACAGTGGCTTCTGCACCCACCTCGCTATAACAATCACACCCTGCTGCTGTAGAACTTTGATTTCCAGGGTTATTTGTGCCTCTTATTCTTGGTCTTTGTGTGTTAAATGTCAGTGGAAGCTAGGAATTTGATTAATATTATGCAGAGTCACTATACCAGTATCAGCAAGCTGCAGTTGTTTGTGTTGGAACATATACCCACAACAACACCCTCAAATACCACTATTAAGGATGGCTGCCACCATAGCAGAGTGGCTATGCAGCTTCCTTTGAATTTCTCTGGGACTTTCCCCATTCTTTTCCTGTTCCTACCCATTAGCCTTACTTGCTCTCTGCAATTTTGTTTCAGCTGCCTGCCTCCCCACCCTTTCCAAATCACAGTGACTTATTCATATTTATGCAGTGGCTATTGACAGCCACTCTTTGGTATTCAAATGAATTCCCCAAAAGGCCTATTGTCCTTTTTCTAGTGAAAACCAGGTTTGTTGTTTAGACATTAAGCATTCCCTTGTAGGAATGTGAAGCCTGAATGCAGCAGCAGTGAGCAGCTAGTAAAGTGAAATGGAGCTGTCTAGGTCCACTGCCAAAATGGAATGAACTGAAGTGCGGGAGGTTAGAATACTACATCAATGCTGAGGAAAAGAGAGAGACCATGGCTTCCTAACAGGGAGAGATTCCCTTGTGATCTCTCCACCCTTTCCTTTCTACTTGGTTCTCAAATTTTCATTCTGCCAACTCCCACAAGGAACTGGTCCGCTGCAGTACAAGAGCCACTCAGCTACACTGTTAGTATAAATGAGTGTCATCTGCCCCATCTTACTTGTGTTCCTTTGTGTTCTTCCCTTGGTCGGTAAGGGAACTACACACTGTGGCCCATGCTATAATATTTGAGAAGCCCTGGTATAAACAGTTCTGCTGCACTCCTGAATCTGCCCAGTGGAGCCATTGTTATAAACAAAACTTCTTAGCATAATGGAGTGGAGAAGGTAATCTTGTTAGCACAAGCTTTGGAAAACCTCTTGATTTGGTTGGCCTGCATTCCCAGCTGTGTATGAGATATGTAGACAGTTGTGCTTTAACCACTGCCCTTTGTTTCTCTGGATCACTTTTCCTCCAGCACCTTTTGTTCTGTCACCTTGGCTGCTTCCCTGGGTCACTTTCCCCCCCAACACCTTGGCTGCCGGATTTGGGGGAGGGATAGCTCAGTGGTTTGAGCATTGGCATGCTAAACCCAGGGTTGTGAGTTCAATCCTTGAGGGGGCCACTTAGGGATCTGGGGCAAAATCAGTACTTGGTCCTGCTAGTGAAGGCAGGGGACTGGACTCAGTGACCTGTCAGGGTCTCTTCCAGTTCTATGAGATAGGTATATCTCCATTTTTACTTGTCTGTTTTGATAGCTACCATGAGGCAGTATTGTCTGTTAGTTAGAACAGGGATTATGGAGTCAGAATAGCAGTGTTGTCTTTCATGATCTGCAGCTGCCTTATGAAATCTTGGCCAAGTCTTTCTTAACACCCTGCCTTTGTTTCCCTCTGCTGTAATGTGGGGATAATACCGACCTTGTGAGTGTCTAGTTGGTCATATTGGGCTGTGAAAGGTGCTAAGTAGAACTTCCTTCAGGAGAAGCAATTATGGCCACTCCCTACTTTGTTCCACTGCTCTTGCTCTTTGATGCAGTTTGGGTTTTTTACAACTAATTTTTCTGCTGGGTTCGTTTTCTTGCAATGCTCTGAAACAGGTTTGACCAGGAGAGATGCCTGTTGCCAGTTCTGCCCCACTCTCCCTGCGGTGATGTTAGTTGCTATAACAGCAACCCTAACAGGCAGTGGCGTAGCCAGGTCCTAAGTGCAGGGGGAGCAAACCTAAAAAAGGTGCTCCTCCTCTGGCCACGCTCCCCCTTGGCTCCTTCTCCGGCTGCTCCGCGCCCCCCCTCCACCACTGGCTCCTCCAGCCGCACCGCGCCCCCCCCCCCCGGCTCCTCCAGCCACGCTGTGGCCATGCTGCGCCCGCCGCCCGCCCCCCCCCCTCGGAGGGGCTCGGTCCGAGGGGAGGGGGCCGGGGGCGGGCTGGCGGTGAGGGCTAGCTGGGGCTGGCGGCTCCCCTGGCGGAGCAGCAGGCACAGCCTTCGGGGAGGCCGGAGGGCTCATGGCAGAGGTGGGGGGAGAGCTGCACGGCTCCGGCCGCGTTCCGGGAACCGGGGCCGCCGCCCTGGGGCCCGAGCCGGGCTGGGGCCGGGGGTGCTTGGCCGGCACCGCTCGGCCAGGGCTGGGACTGGGCCGGGGCCCAAGCCGAGCCGGGCCGGAGCTGCTGGGGCTGGGGGTGCTCGGCCGGTGCTGCTCGGCCAGGGCCGGGACCGGGCTGGTGCGCTCGGCTGGAGCTGCCGGGGCTGAGCCGGGCTGGAACCGCCAGGGCCGGGACAGGCTGTCGCGCTCGGCCGGAGCCACCGGGGTCAGCGCCCCGGGGCCTGAGCTGGGCCGGAACTGCCGGGACCGGGCCAGTGCCCTGGGGCCCGAGGCGGGCCGGAGCTGCCAGGGCCAGTGCGCTCAGCCAGGGCCGGTGCCCCGGGTCCCGAGCCGAGCCGGTGCCTCTGGGGCCAGCCGGGACTGGAGCCGCTCAGCCAGGGCTGGACTGGGCCGCGCCGCACCTCCCTGGAGCCCTCCTCCTCGCGTTCCCCCCCGCCCCAGCTTACCTGCTGCTGCCGGCCTGCCCCTGCTTGTTTTCAGACTTCCCACGAACATCTGATTCGCAGGAAGCAGGGGAGGGGGAGGAGCAGGGGAGCGGAGCGTTCAGGGGAGGAGAGGAGGGGGAAGTGAGCTAGGGGAGGGGTGGACAGCTGCGGGGCCCTTTTAGGGTGGCCTGCCCTGCTCAGGCGCCGCTTTTGAAAAATGTGATGAGGGGAAGCGGCTGCTTCCCCTGCACCCCACTAGCTACGCTACTGCTAACAGGGCGCTCTGTTGCAATGGTCCTGTGAACCAAACCTCTCAGCCCTTTGGAGGGTTTGCTTGTTAATATTCTAGAGAATAAATCAGGTGTGTGTTTAGGAAAGGCATGGTGGTTTAGTGGCTAGAGGGAAGTGCCACAAGACTTGGATCTCTGCATTCTTTTCCTGGCCCTGTCACTGACTTACTGTGTGAGCTGATGCAAGTCACATGTCATCCTGTGCCTCAGTCTTGCAATTTTATAGCTGGAGAAACTATGGCTGTGCCCCTCCCAGGGTTCTGTGACCCTTAACTCCCCAGTGTTTGTGAAGCACTTTGCTATCTGTGGGTGGAAACCAAGGGAGAGAGGCAAAGTGGTATTTTAAAGGCAGGTTAGGGTCCTAGGCGGAGCGCTGCCTGCCACACACACAGTGCCTCAGAAGATCAATCACTTTTTCTGTTCCTGCACTCCCTGATGTTTGCAATAAAGGGGCATAGCTGCAAGAAAAAGGCCTGCCACTGCACCTTCCCCGATGCACAGCTGGTCAAGGGGAGTGATAGTCATTAGTCTCTGGTGGTCTTAATCCAGCCCTGAGCAGAGCTGGGCTCTGTGTTACTGATCTCACTCTTCCAAATGACTTGAATTTGTTCCCTGTCAGTCTCCTCACAGAAGCTATGTAATTTGACCTTCAGTAGCACCATCGAGCTGAGGATCTCTAAAGCAATGAAGTACCTCACTCTCTCTGACCTCGGAAGGTAGGTCAGCATTACCCCTGTGATGCTTCCTGGTGGCACCCAGGGTTGTGAGGCACCTCGCTGCCACCTACCTATAGCGGGAGGAAGCCTTGTCCTTGCCTGCCACGGGTCAGCTCCCAACTCCACCAGCCACGGGCACCACAAGCATTCTGCTCTAGGCGTCATAGGCCCTACTGTCACTCTACAGGTTAGCAATGGGCACACACCAACACACGAGCCCTTCGAGCATGTCCTTGTAGTGCCCAGCTCCTGGTCTCCTAGACACTCCTTATTCAGTGATTTGCTGCTTCCAAAGGAACAGTACACCCCAGCTCACTAGTTATGCCTCAGATCACCGATGCAGCATTTGGATATGTTTTTCAGTGAAATCAAGTATGAGTTTATTTAACAAAGATAGAGATTCGAGTAGTAGCTACTGGAAGTATTGGAAACAAATGGTTACAAGTAAAACAAAGTCCTAATGCACATTGTAGCGCCTAGAGTTAATTAACAAGATATCATATCTCATAGAATATCGCTTACCCAAAATCCTTGAAGTGTTTTGCAGACAAGTTGGCTGTGATACTTGTTTCATGAGGCAAGTATGCGGTCAGATTGCCTCCCAGTTGAAGGAGTCCATGTGTTTAATTACACCCCAAGATAGACAATCCCTTGTCTTTATTCATAGACAGGACACTCCCTGCTGTTTGTTTCATCTTTTAGATTTCTTTTCTTGTAGATTTTTCAATCTCTTAATTCATATCTGGCTCTGTATGCAAACAGGCAGACAATGTGAGGCAGATAATACACAATACCCAAATGGCTTGACAGGGAGATAGTCTGTTACCTCCTGCCTGAAAGGAACATTTCAGAGGTATGTCGCCTAATGAGCAGAGACCTCACATGCCACCCTTTGGTGAGCTATTATGTGTAAATCTGACCTAGTGGATCCCCATAAATCCCTGTGCTCCCCCTGTGCCCTCTGCCAGTTGGCATCAAGGGGTCACAATCTTAATTTTACAGTTCAAGTTTTTTACAAGTCTGTCTAAGAGCATAAGGAGTCTGAGGGGATGAGAGCTTGAGTCCCTGGGGAATGCAGACATCTCCTGCTTTATGCCAATGTGTGTTGGGGCACATCACATTCCCTTCCTGTTTAAGAGGGAACTTTCTGTTTACTGCTCTCCTAACTCACCCCACAAACATCCACACCAGCTCTGTACATGTTCTCTCTTCCAGGGGTTCTCAACCTCTTTCTGAGCCCCCTCACCCCCAACATGCTATAAAAATTCCACAGCCCACCTGTGCCATAACAACTGTCTTTCTGCAGATCCAGTAGATTAAAACCAGGGCTGGCATTAGGGGGTAGCAAGCAGGGGAATTGCTTGGGCTTCAGTCCCAGGGGGTGGGGCTCATGCTTTGGCTTTCTGCCCTGGGACCTAGTGAATCTAACACTGGCCCCTCTCTGGTTTATTTTGGTGGACCCCCTGAAACCTGCTTGTGGCCCCCCAGGGGGTCCTGGGCTCTTGTTGAGAACTACTGCTCTATTCTCCCCCTGTGGGATTGAAGCGTTTTCTTGCCCAGCTGGGACAGGAGAGCTTGCAGCTGGGTTGGGAACAGATTTTCTGGATACTGCCCTGGGCGAGAGGAGGGAGTCGATCCTGCAAGATGCTGTGAGCTCTCAATGCCTGCTGTCTTAAAAGGGAAATGAAAGTGCTCAGCACCTCATAGGATTAGGCCCCTGGATTCTCTAGTGTGCCTGGAGAGAGAGTTGAGTCTATTTTACAAGCAGCCAAACTGCAAAATTACATCACCCCAGCCATCTCCTTTTAATTATATTTCCATCTCTTTCCCTTAGTCTGAGTGGCTCATGTTTAATCTCTTTGTATTCTGTGCCTCTTTGAACTCAACACACTGTGGTGCATTGTTTTGTTCATGTGGAATTGAGGCGGTCGTAATTTCCCTTCACACTGGCATGCGTGTGTGTGTGTGTGTTTTGCTTCAGTTGCCTGAAGGAGTTTAGTTGTCTTTTAATTACAGGTTTTTGTAAGTGTCATTGAATAGATGTCACCCTTAGGAGCCAGAGCAGTTCCACAGGCAGTGACTCAGTGAAACAGGCTGGTTTGGAGGCAAGGGGTGCTAATACGGAGTGGGGGAAGCTTTTGATCAGCAGGAAGAGATGACAGGTTTTGTTAGTCTCTAAGGTGCCACAAGTACTCCTGTTCTTCTTTTTGAGGAAGAGATGAGATTCCTGCCCACAGCAAGTCTCACTCTTCCATTATTCCCGTCCTCATTTTTAGAATCTTCTCCCCCTCCACACCTTCCTCAGCTAGTCACTAATGGTGGGGGTCTCCTTATCACCAAACTTCCCTGCTGTTCAAAAACCAGCCCCTGCCTTCCAGACAAGGAAACATCCCCTCTCCCCCCCCCCCCTCCGCCCATTACCTGCTGCTTTATGGCTGCGTAAATCTTTCCTCCCCAGCACTTAGGCAGGGGTATCACTGCTGGTTAGGATGGAGGTGTAATACGATGCACTTATCTTCCCGTCCTAAAAGCACCATATTTATTCCCCCAGATAAAGTCTATTAAAAGCACTTGCTGTCACTTTAACTAGTATTTGCACCATGTCTGCAGAGCTGAAACAAGTGAACCCATTTTCTACTGTTGTCTCTAATTGTGGGTCCCCAACTCGAGACACCCACAACCTGATTTTGTTGGAGATGCTGAGTATCCATTAATAGCAGTTGGAACAAAGGATGCTTAGCACCTCTGGAAATCAGGCCTACGGCCATCCCAGGTTAGGCATTCAAAAGCAGAGGTACCCCAAATCAGAGGTCATTCTGAAAACCTGTGCCTTCATCTCTACTTTTGTCATTGTGTTTAATATAGCATATGGGATAGAAACAAGACTCAGACTGCCACATCTCAATGGGCTAAATTTATCCCTGGAGTAAATCAGTTGATTCCAGTGCTGTTACACTATGGAGGATTTTGTCCAAATATCTTCACTACAATGAAAGGATGATTGTTTTTCTGAGGCTCTGTCTCCCCCTGCTGGTATCCAATAAAATCTGTTTTTCCTCATTCAGGCATTTTCTGAAGCTGTTGCCTCCTTATTCTTGTGAAGGAGACATTTTAAAAACTGTAATTTGAGGCCTACATATGGAATTAAAGAAAAAGGAGAGGGGGCTTTGGTATCTCATATGAACACACATTTTTTGTTTTTGTTTTTTAGAAAGGCCTTTAAATCAATCAAAACTTGAAGTCCAAAACTAAGAAAACCCCCAAATCCATTAGAAAGTTTCCTAGTGATTAAAAAACAAACAAAACCCCCCAGCAGCTTGAGCTAGCTAAACATTGCAGCACAGAGAAATACTAAGTAAAATTGGCTGTAAACCAAAATGAAACTGATTTCATTGAATTTCATTTTCCAGACTGAGAGAAATGCCATTAAAAATATTTGTTTTTTCAAATTCTTTCACCATAATAATCTGAGTGATATTAATAACATACGCAAAGATGTTGGTTTGTGACATATTGAATCCGTTATTTTTGTGGGTTGGAGGGGAGAGAGAGGGTTAATGAAACTAGATGTGTAAAGTGCTTTATTTTTAATTATCTAAAATGATATGAGTTCCAAAGTGACTTTGATATCAGTGTCCCTACAAACATAGGTGGCAAGAAGAAGTGTCATTTAACATGTATATTTAAGTAGTGACCAATAGTCACAACCAGGCAGGGTGGAGTGATTTAAATCACTTGTTTGTTTATTTTGTTTTGAATCATTAGTGTAAATCAGGTTGAGGATAATTTGAAAATGTATGTCATTGCAAGTCTAGGTTAAAATGTAGAATGAACTAAATTATAAGTGTTGAATATTTTAAAAGATGCCTTTACTGGTAGGTTGTCTGGTTTGAATGTTACAAAACTGCTGTATGCAAAAAAATCAAAATATTGGAAATATAGGTCCTGATCCTGCAAACACTTATGCAGGCATGTAACTTCACTCACATAAATAGTTCCATTGGGACTACACATGTGAGTAAAGTTAGATATGTGCACCAGGAGCTAAAATTATATTTTTATTAAAGCCTTTTCTCTTAGTGGCTACCTACAGGGGCAGGTAGCACTGCCTATAGTTAAGGTACCCAGTGGATTCCACTGTAAGGCCTTATATTCTGGATATGCTACATAAAATCAGTTTTCAAAATGTTTGTGGGAAGTTTAACATTTTTTCTCCTACTGTTTTTTTTATTTTTGCCCTCAAGTAGTAATAATACTTAGCTATTATATCAGAGGTGGGCAAACTGCGGCCTGTGGGCCACGTCCGGCCCACGGGACCCTCCTGCCCGGCCCTTGAGCTCCCGGCCGGGGAGGCTAGCTCCCGGCCCCTCCCCTGCTGTTCCCCCTCCCCCACAGCCTTAGCTCACTGGTGCCACCAGGGATGGGGAACAGGGAATGGGGATAGGCATGGGAGTCCCGGGCGGCCTGTCAGGGGGCGGGGCAGTCAGGGGACAAGGAGCAGGGGGGGTTGGATGGATCGGGGGCTCTGAGGAGGGCAGTCAGGGGGCAGGAAGTGGGAGGGGGTTGATAAGGGGCGGGGGCCAGGCTTCCCTACCCAGCCTTCATACAGTTTCAGAAACCAGATGTGGCCCTCAGGCCAAAATGTTTGGCCACCCCTGTATTATATAGTGTTTTCCAGCCATGTATTTCAAATCCAACTGTACAACAATCAGAAGGAGAGGAAAATTATATCTGAAAATTGTAGGCAACTCTAAATTAGCTTTTTGACACCTAATAATGCTGTAGTTTTAAGGTCCAGTTTCTTATGACTCCAGCACTAGAAGCAAGTACTTAGGCTATGTCTACAAAGTATAGCTATACTGGCAAATTCCCCAATACAGACACAGCTTATACTGCCAAAAGAGTGCCTTTGCCCATATAGCTTACACCAGTTCCCTGAATTAAATAAGCTATGTTGCAAAAGGACAGTTTTGCCTGTACAACTGTCTAGACTAGGGCTTTTTGCTAATATAAAATGTCATGAAGAATCTTATCCCTACGCAACATTATGTTACTGGCAAAAGTTTCTAATGTAGATCTCGCCTTAGTGTCCCACTGAAAAATTGGGACTCTCCCCTTTCTATTGGAATAAAGTAGCTATTTGTAGCACTATAGGCTTGTAAGATATTGCAGCTTAATCCAATTACTTTTTCAGGGCTTAGTGTAGCCCATCCTGGCTTGTACAGCTTTAGGGAGAAAACCTCGCATACAAGGGGAAGAGGAAGGATAGTCAGTGCCAGGCTAGGACACTGGATATTCAGGTTCAATTCCCTGCGTTGCTGCACAGTTCCTGTGTGACCTTTGGCAAGTCACTTAGTATATCTGTGCCACAGTTCTTCCCATAGTCCTCCTTCCTCCCATGGGTGCAATGAGGATAAATACATTAAAAGATTGATGTGCTCAGATATTCCAGTGAGGCAGGGAGAGACCATATAAATACGTTAGACTGAAGGGAATGTTTCCAGTCACTCAGAACTTAACAAGTGTTACTTGTGGGCAGAAATTTTCCAGGCTTGATTACTGCCCAAAGGTGATTTTTTTTATTCCCTGGAAAACTGAAGCAAAGACAGGTCTGTTGTCTTTGAGCACAGAGTATTAAAAAATAAATTATTTTGACTCCCTCCTCCAAACAGTCTTGTAGCTGAAATGAGTGGGGGTAGAAAGCAGCAATTTATATCTCTAATTGTAAAAAAAAAAAAAAAAAAAAAAATTGTCTGGGATACAGTGTTACTTGAGAAATAGGATGTGGTCTTGTATTTAAAGGCTGTATTGTAAAGCACCTGTACAAGGGGGCAGAGTTAAGGCAATGGGACAGCCAGGAGGGCAGTGCTAGCTGAGCAGAGAGGTGAGTAGCTGGAGATACAGAGATCACTGGTTGAGATGATGGGAACTACAAAGAGGACTCTGAACAACAGGTAGTCTATATGTGCATGTGGAGAGAAGGAAAGTATTAGATGAACAGGGCAAGAAGCAGAGCAAGACCTGCTCCATGAGAGGGGCATGTCCAAAGAGCAATGGGATAAAAAGGCTGTTTGGGGCAGGTAAGTCCAGGCTAGTCAGGAAGCATGCTGAAGCAAAGAAAAGGAACAGCAGGGATAAGGAAATCTGCATGGGCCTCACTCCATCGTTAGATCATAAAATAAATCCAATTATCCTGGTAAAGCAACAGGTGTCTCCTAGAAGCCACCTGCATTCACGCCCTGCCCCCATGGTAGTCTGTAATGCTATCCAGTCACAGGAACCCCTCTATGTCCAGGGCTGCAGGCTCAGGCATAGTTTTCCTGCTTCTGTGGCACTCAGCTAGTCTATGAAAGGACATGCTCCCTAGTACCACCAAGAAACTCCTCCCAATGCCATGCACCAAGAGCTGTGCATGTAGCCTATTGGCATGTGGGAAAAACAGGGAGGAGGAGCCAGTGGAGGAGGCAGCAAAGTAACTGCCTCTACAGTTCTACTGGCAAATGGTTTGTTCTTCTTTGAGTAGTGTCCCTATGGGTGCTCCACATCAGGTGCACATGCGCCTCTTGAGCCCTCGATCAGAGATATCTAGCTAACAGTCCAGCCCATGTGTGCACTCTATTCCTCCTCGTGGCAGACACCAAGGCTAAATAGGAGTGTGCTGGAAAACCACCCTTAGTTCCTTTTCTACCACCTTAGCCCAAGATGGAAGCCTACGTCCGTCTAGACCAGGGATTGGCAACCTTTGGCACGTGGCCCATCAGGAAAATCCATTGGCTGGCCAGGACGGTTTGTTTACCTGCAGCGTCCGCAGGTTCGGCCCATCACAGCTCCCACTGGCTGCGGTTCGCCGTTCCAGGCCAATGGGGGCTGCGGGAAGTGGCGGCCAGCACATCCCTCAGTCCGCGCTGCTTCCCACAGCCTCCATTGGCCTGGAATGGTGAACCGTGGCCACTGGGAGCTGTGATGGGCCAAACCTGTGGACGCTGCAGGTAAACAAACCGTCCCGTCAGTGGATTTCCCTGATGGGCCGTGTGCCAAAGGTTGTTGATCCCTGGCCTAGAGCATACTCAGCCTTTTCTCTTTCTTCAAAGTTAATGTGTAGTTGTAGGTTACCATTCAGTGTTTAGTAATAAGCAAGAGGACTGTTTTCCCTCCCTTTTCCCCTGGGAAACTTGTCTTCTCCTGGCAGAGTATGCCTGGGTTGCCAGGCTTCAAATGTTGCCTCTCTTGCCAGGAGGCTATACTGGTAAGCAAGACAGTTTAAGTGTCCCCATTGGCTAGGGGAGTGCCACATATCCCGGAAGTGTTCCTTCTGTTTGGTCCATAAGTCCAGGGCTAGGAAGACCAGGGAGATAAAGCTCAGACTGTTTGCTATGGAATGTTCCCTGCAATCACCCTCTGAGCAGATCAGGAGATACAGATATATATGGGAGAGGGTCTCCGGACAGATCCAGTGCCCAGTATGTGTCGGGGCATCCTTCCCCTAAGAAAGGGAAGTCTTTGAAGATGCTGGGAAGACTCCCAAAAGAGGAGCATGGATTCTATCTCTAAGAAGCCAGCTCTGAATAAGACCAGGTCCTTGTCAAGGTCCTCTGTCTCCAAGGGTACTGTTGAGGCCAAGCACTTCTCCTCTGGTACTGGCAGACCTGTGAAGCCCCTGTGATAAATGAAGGGGGGATAGCTCCCTTTTATGGTCAGCCAGTTAGCTGTACAATTCCTCTTGGTAGCTGTTTTCTGCTTGCCTTACCTCCCTGCATACATAAGAAAAAAGGGAGTGGGCACCTGACCAAACGAGCCAATGGGAAGGCTAGAACTTTTTAAAATTGGGAAAAACTTCCCTTTGTCTGTCGTTCTCTGGGCTGCAGGGACACGGAGCAGCAATGCTATAAGCAGAAATGCTGTGTAAGGTTTGAACCAGGTATGAAAAAGTATCTTCCATACCTAGGATAGCTCAGTGATTTGAGCATTGGCCTGCTAAACCTAAGGTTGTGAGCTCAATCCTAGAGGGGGTGATTTGGGGATTGGTCCTGCTTTGAGCAGGTGATAGGACTAGATGACCTTCTGAGGTCCCTTCCAACCCCGATATTTTATGATTCTAAATCATTTGGATAGGGAATGTTTAGCTAAACGTGATCAGGTTTATGTCTTTATTTTGGCTTGCGGATCTCTTCTGTACTAACCCCTAACCTACAGGCTTTTGTTTGCCTGTAACCTTTAAGATGAACCCCCCAAGGAAGCTAATTTTTGGAATTGTTCTTTTAAAATCTAGCAAAAGCCTAAGTTCCAGATGTATTTTCCTTTCTTTTGTTTTTAAGAAAATTTACCTTTAAGAACAGGATTTGGATTTTTGTGTCCAAAGAGGTTTGTGCCTATGTTGTTTGATTAGCTGGTGGCAACAGCTAATTTCTTTTGTTTTCTTTCTCAGCTCTTCCTCAGGGGGTGGGGATGGGGGTGAGAGGGTACCCCACAGGGAGGAATTCCCAAGTGCGCCTTCCTGGGTCCAAGGGGATTTTTTGCATTTGGGTGGTGGCAGCATTTACCAAGTCACTGTCAGAGAAAAGCTGTAACCTTGGGAGTTTACTACAAGCCTGGAGTGGCCTGTATTAGTTTTTAGAATCCTTGCAGGCCCCCCACCTTCTGCACTTGAAGTGCCCGAATGGGGAATCAGCCTTGACAGCCCCAGAGCTCTAAGGAAAGGAAGTACTGTTCCAATAGGGCATCTCTACCCTTCACCAGTAAGGAGGGCAAGCACAGGGTACTATCAAGCTCAACCCTGCCATTGGCACTGAAGCACTCTGCTTAGCCATTGATGTCATCCTGCTCCTTAACCCAATGTAAGTAGTTCAGCTGGGGGTCCCAGTACTAGCAGTACTTTCAGTACTGAGCGAGCATCAGCACCTGGCATCTATAAAGCCTCCAGTATGCCCATCATCACTGGTATGGTCAGCTCCAGTTCCAGCAACTTCAGCTATGGAGATGGTACTGTGGTCCTTTCCAGTACCACAGGAGTTCTGATACTCGAGGGACCTCTTGGTGTCAGATGAGCCAGAATCCCCATTGCTCTCTTGATACTGAGACCTTGGTCTCTGTGTGGCCATTCTGTGGCACGGGACTCTTCTC
The DNA here is from genome assembly GCF_013100865.1 of Trachemys scripta elegans. Taxonomy (NCBI): domain Eukaryota; kingdom Metazoa; phylum Chordata; order Testudines; family Emydidae; genus Trachemys; species Trachemys scripta. Next base: position 132,807,300 of record NC_048298.1, read on the forward strand.
TGTCCTTATTGGCCACCCCCAAACCCATAGGCACTGACTTCTAATGGCGCTGGTGGGTGCTTGACCCTCTACTGCCCTGGCTCCGCCCCGACTCCACACATGCCCCACCCCCATTACAACCCCTTCTCCAAAGTCTCCGCCCCTTCCCTGCCCCTATTCGACTCCTTCCTGCTTTCTTTGGATGAAAGTCTTACTCATCTGCAGTCCTGGATTGCAAATTATCAGGCGGTCATGGTCATATGCAACTTTACTAATTACAACAACATTTACTCACGGTCTTCATTGAACAGCTGTCACATGACTCCAGGGAGCAATTCCAGTCCATAGTTGTGGAGGGTAAGTTATTGGCCAGAATGGCTCCAAGAGACCTTAGACATGGCAGATACGACTGCCAGATCCATCTTCACATTGGTAGTTATGTGCAGGGTATCATGGCTCCAACGTTTGGGGTTTCCGAGAAAGGTTCAGAATACAGTAGAGGGATTCCCCATTTGATGGTCATAAGCTTTTCCTGGAGACCATGACTGACTCCCTGCATATGTTGAAGGACTCCAGGGCTACCCTATGCTCCTTGAACATTTACACATCTACGAGCAAGCAGCATTTTAGTGATCACAGACCGCCCAGAGGTTACACCTGGCTCAGTTCTCAGGGTACCATAGACCAGCAAAACCCCCCAGAAAGAGAGAGAGGTTTCAGAGGAAGAGTGTTGCTCAGCTGCCCTTCATGTTCAATCAGGCGTCATCTAAACAGTAGTTTTGATGGGTTTGAATCCTCCTGTTCCTCTGGATTTACAGCTGCACCCGTTAGCTTACCTCCCTCCCTTTGGGGACCTTCTTATCCATTCCCACACCTGGTGGAAATGGACCACCATGGACCAATGTGTCTGGGAGGGCATATCAGGCTACAGCATCCATTTCCTGTCACTCCCTCCCTTCAACTCCCCTTCTCTGACTCATAAGCTTCTATTGATTCAAGAGGTGGGTTCTCCTTCAGCTAGGAGCAATAGAACTGGTTCCTTCCCCTTCGAGGGGCAGGGCATTCTACTTAAAATATTACCCAGTACCAAAGAAGGATGGAAATTGAAGCTGGTCTTTTAGATCTAAGACAGATGAACAAGTTTGTGAAGCCTCAAAAGTTCAGGGTGGTGACTCTGGCAACTTATTCCTTCACTAGAGGAAGGGAATGGATTTTTTGTCCCTTATCCAACAAGTCACCCACTTCTACATAACTAGGGCCCTACCAAATTCACAGCCATGAAAAACATGTCACAGACTGAAATCTGGTCTCCTCCGTGAAATCTGGTCTTTTGCAAGGTTATTGTAGAGGGGTTGTGGTATTGCCACCCTTACTTCTGACCTGTCTTCAGAGCTGGATGGCCGGAGACCAGCTGCTGCTGGACAGATGACAGTACCATACCATCCATCCTTACTTTTCTGCTGCTGCTGCTGGCAGCAGGGACACTGACTTCAGAGCTGGGCTCCCAGCCAGCAGCCACCGCTCTCTGGCCGCCCAGCTCTGAAGGCAGCACCGCCACCAGCAGCAGTGCAGAAATAAGGGTGGCAATACTGCGACCCCCCTACAATAACATTGCAACCCCCACCCCCACAATCCCCTTTTGGGCCAGGACCCCTACAGTTACACCACTGTGAAAGTTCAGATTTAAATATCTGAAATCATGAAATTTATGATTTTTAAAATCCTATGACCATGAAATTGACCAAAACGTACCATGAATTTGGTAGGGCACTACACATAACTATATATCCATCGCATAGGAAATACCTGCTATTCACAGTAGGCCAAGATCATTTCCAGCACTGAATGCTCCCCTTCAGCCTATCCTTGGCCCCAAGGATATTTTCAAAGGTTCTAGAGGTAGTGGTGGCTTACCTTAGATAACAAGCAATCCTTGTCTTCCTGTACCTCGGCAACTAGCTACTCAAAGGCTGTTCCTTCAAGGCAGTGTTATCATCCACTTAGAAGACCATTGATCTGTTCCAAGAGTTCGGCCTTCAGCTGAATATAAAGAATACATACTAGTACCATTACAAAGGATACAGTTTATAGGGACATACTTGAACTCAGTGACAGCCATAGCATACCTCCCTTTCGATAGTTTTGTGACCTAGTCAGGACAGGTAGGGACAATTCAGGGAAGCCCATGGACCACAATAAGGAACTATCTTCAACTCTTGGGCCATATGTCAGCCTGCATCTTTGTGACCAGTCATGCAAGGCTGGGCCTTCGTTGCTTCCAGGGTTGGCTAAGAACTGCTTATTCTCCAACCAAGGACACCATGGACAGGCGGGTCCCCGGACACATAAAGAACTCTCTAAACTGGTGGATGGAGCAACTCCATATCTGTACAGGCATCCCTTCTGTCACCCAAACCCACCAGTGATTCTAACAAAGTGGCTGCAAAAACAATGAGGAGTCCTTGTGGTACCTTAGAGACTAATAAATTTAATTGGGCATAAGCTTTCGTGGGCTAAAACCCAGTTAATCAGATGCATGGAGTGAATTCCACCAGGATTTCAACAATTTCTGCCCCACCATCAACCTCAGCCTGGACCAATCCACACAAGAGATCCACTTTCTGGACACTATAGTGCAAATAAATGATGGTCACATAAACACCACCCTATACCGGAAACCTACTGACCACTATACTTACCTACATGCCTCCAGCTTTCATCCAGACCACATCACACGATCCATTGTGTGCAGCCAAGCTCTAAGATACAGCGGCATTTGCTCTGATTGGACAGACAGAGACAAACACCTACAGGATCTCTATCAAGCATTCTTAAAACTACAATACTCACCTGAATTGACAGAGCCAGAAGGGTACCCAGAAGTCACCTACTATAGGACAGGCCCAACAAAGAAAGTAACAGAACACCACTAGCCATCACTTACAGCCCCCGACTGAAACCTCTCCAGCACATCATCAAGGATCTACAACCTATCCTGAAGGACGATCCCTCACTCTCACGGACCTTGGGAGACAGGCCATTCATCGCTTACAGGCAGCCCCCCAACCTGAAGCAAATACCAGCAACTACACACCACACAACACACACACTAACCCAGGAACCAATCCCTGCAACAAACCCCGTTGCCAATTGTAAGAGGTCAGACTCACCCCTGCAGCACCTCCTGCTGATCATCTAGGGAATAAACTCAATCCAGCCCAGAGCACCCTCTGCAGGCCAGTGATCTACCTTGTTGTCTGCACTGGCCCCCGCATCCCTCCCAGAACCCCAGTGCCCCTTGCTCTGGGTACTGCCCCCTGGCAGTACCCACACATGCTGAATCTCCCCTCCCAGGGGAACCCCCACCCACTAACCCCACCTCGCCTCAGTGTAAGGCTACTGCCAATCATCATCTAGCCCCATGCCCGGGGCAGACTGCAGTATCAGCCACTCATCACTGGCAAAGAGAGTTTGGACCTGCTGCCTTGGCCTACCTCTAGGCTGCCCTCTGCAACCCCCAGTATCCCTTGGCCCAATGCTAGGCCACAGCCTGGGGCTTTCCAGGCTGGAGCTCCTCAGCCCTGCTCCATTCAGGTACTCTGTCTTAGCTCCCTACAGCCAGGCCCATCTCTCTCTCTGAAGGCAGAGAGAGACTCTATGAGGCTCCTGGCTCCCAGCCTCTTTATACAGGCCAGCTGGGGCCTGATTGGGGCGTGGCCCAGCTGTGGCTACTTCACCAATCAGCCTACGTAGCTTTTCTTCCACAGCCCCAGCCCTCTGCAGGGCTGGCTTTAACCCTTCCCAGGCAGGAGCGGGTGTCCACCCCGCTACACCAACTCTGTCCGCATATCTATTCAAGGGACACCATCATAGGACCTAACCACATCAGCCACACCATCAGGGGCTCGTTCATCTGCACATCTACCAATGTGATATATGCCATCATGTGCCAGCAATGCCCCTCTGCCATGTACATTGGCCAAACCGGACAATCTCTATGCAAAAGAATAAATGGACACAAATCAGACATCAAGAATTGTAATATTCAAAAACCAGTAGGAGAACACTTCAATTTCCCTGGACACTCAGTAACAGACTTAAAAGTGGCAATTCTTCAACAACAAAACTTCAAAAACGGACTCCAACAAGAAACTGCAAAGCTGGAATTAATTTGCAAACTGGACACCATCAAAATTAGGCCTGAATAAAGACTGGGAGTGGATGGGTCACTACAAAAAATAATTTCCCCTCTGCTGATATACCTTCTTGTCAACTGTTGGAAATGGGCAACGTCCATTTTAATTGCATTGGCCTCGTTAGCACTGCAAAAGTAATTTTCCCTCCCTTGATATTCACCCCTTCTTGTCAACTGTTGAGAATAGGCCACTTACACCTTAATTGAATTTACCCATACCTTGACAACTGGCTAATAAAGGGCCGGTCCTGGGATCAGGTGTGGCGGCATCTCGATCTGGTTTGCTCCACCTGTCACGACCTGGGGCTGTAATAAACAAGAAAAAGTCAACCTTAACTCCAGTGCAATATACAGAGTTCATAGGAGTATCCTCGACTATAGTCAGCCCAGAGCCTTCCTCCCCGAGGTCCAGTTCCAAGCAATGGTGGACCTGATCTCGTGCATGCAAACCCACACTCTCACCATCACTCACATGTGCCTGCGATTGTTGGGCCATATAGCGGCCTGCACCTACATGGTCCAGCATGCGTGGTTCCTCCTTGGGCCCCTGCAGGTGTGGCTGGCATCAGCCTACGTTTCCAACAGACACAGTGTGGACCATGTAGTAAGGGTCCCGGACCACATACTGTCGTAAATCACATGGTGGCAGAATCCTGCACTGGTGTTGGAGGGAGTTCCCTTCGCAGCTTCGTCCCCGTCAGTGACCCTCATCTCCGATGCCTTAGACTTGGGATGGGGAGCCCACCTGGGCAATCTCAGCGTGCAGATGGTTGGTCAAGTCACGATCGCTCCCTACACATCAACATTGGGGAGCTCAGAGCGGTTTGCCTGCTCTGACAAGCCTTCCTACCTCAAATAAGAAGCAGGGTGGTCCAAGTCCTGATGGATGATACAGCGGCCATAGGCGTGCGCACAGGCCGGATCCGGATCCGGCCTGTGGGATTTGCCCCCCATGGTGCCGCAGGCCCCGCGCTGCTTTCAGAAGCAGCCATCAGGGCACCATGTCTCTGGGGTCGGGGGGGTTGCTCCAGGCACTGCCTCCCGAAGCTCCCATTGGCCGGGAATGGGGAACCGTGGCCAATGGGAGCTTCAGGGGAGGTACCTGGAGGCATGGCAAGGGCAGCGTGCAGAGCCCTGTGCCACCCCTCCCCTCCCCTGGGGCTGTGTGGGGAGGTGGTGAGCGGTGCGGCATGGGGCCCTGGCAGGCAGGGAGCGCGCCACTGCGGGTAAGCGGTGCCGGGCCGGAGCCCAAACCCCTCCAGAGTCCAGCCGTGGGAGCAGCCCGGCCCCTCTGCGATCCACCCCGGCTGCTTCTGCCTGGCCTGACCCCAAGCGCCCAGCCCGGCCCCCTCTGCCCGGCCTGCCTGCTGGGATGGGGGAGCCCAGATCCCCAGCCCCGGGCCTGCCTGCAAACAGCCTACCCTCCTGCACCCCAACTCCCTGTCATGAGCTCCCTGCCCCCCAACCTCCTGCCCTGAGCCCCCTCCTGCCCCCAACCCCCTGCCCTGAGCCCCCTGCCTGTACCTCGCACCCCAACTCCCTGCCTTGAGCCCCCTGCCTGCACCTCGCACCCCAACCCCCTGCCCCACAACTCCCTGCCCTGAGCCCCCTGCCTGCACCTTGCCCCGCAACCCCCTGCCCTGAGCCCCCTGCCTGCACCTCGCACCCCAACCCCCTGCCCCACATCTCCCTGTCCTGAGTCCCCTGCCTGCACCTCACCCCAACTCCCTGCCCTGAGCCCCCTGCCTGCACCTCGCACCCTAACCCCCTGTCCCACAACTCCCTGCCCACACCTCGCACCCCAACCCCCNCCCTTACCGACACGCCGACCCCCGCCTTCACCCCTCCTCCCCCACCCGACCCCCCCCCGCTCCCCTCCCCCAACCCCACCCCCCAACCCTAGGCCCCTGGCACACCCTGCACCCCAATCCCCTGCCCTGAGCCCCCTCTTGCACTCCGCACCCCTCCTGCACCCAACCCCCTTCCCTAAGCCCCCGCATACACCCCACACCCCTCCTCTGTCCCAATCCCTTGCCCTGAGCCCCTTCCTGCACACAGCACCCCCTCCCACACCCCGCCCTTTATGATGTTCACCTTTAAAAAAAAAATTCCCTTGGTGCACACCCTAATGAAATGTGCTGCGCACGCCTATGACAGCAGCTATGTTCTATATCAACAAGCAAGGTAGAGCCAGATTGTCTGCCCTTTGCCAAGAAGCCCTCAGGCTCTGGGACTTCTGTGTGCAACACGACTTCCATCTCGTAGCTGCGCACCTCCCCAGGGCCAGGAACGCATTGGCAGGTCGCCTCAGCAGGACCTTCTCATCTCACCACTAGTGATCCCTCTGTCCGGAAATGGTTAGCATCATCCCCCAGAGGTGGGGGATTCCCTTGTGGACCTGTTCACATCTAGGGAAAACAGGAAATGCCAAGTTTTCTGCTCGATTCGGGGGATCGACAGAGGCTTCCTGATGGATGATTTTCTGCTCCTGTGGTCAGGGGCTGTGTTGTACGTCTTCCCTCCAGTGCAGTTAATTCACAGAGTCCTCATGAAGATCAAGCAGGACAGAGCGAGAGGGATCTTCATAGCGCCGGCTTGGCCGCGCCAGCACTGGTTCAGCACGTTGCTGGACCTCTTAGTAGCTGCTGCGTTACAGCTCCAGCTCCAGCTGGACCTGCTGCTCCAAAGCCACGGCAGCCTTCTGCATCCGAACCTGGCGGTGCTGCACCTGACGGCTTGGCTGCTGCATGGTTAAATGTGTAAAAGCAGGAGTGCTTGGCCTGTGTCCATCAGGTCTTGTTGGGCAGCAGAAAGCCCTCCACCAGAGTGATCTACCTGGCCAAATGGAAGAGGTTCGCCTGTAGGACCTCGGATAAAGGCATTGGGCCCAAGTGGGCCTCACTGTAGTTAATTCTGGACTCCTTTCTGCATCTCAAGCTCCAAGGCCTGTCCCTTTCCTTTATTAAGGTCCCCTGGGCCGCTATCTCGGCCTTCCATCCGCCGCTTGAGGATAGGTCGGTTTTCTCCCAAGATATGACTGCCAGGGTCCTCAAGGGCCTCTGTTCACACGTCAGGGACCCTGTCCCTCCGTGGGACCTGAATCTTGCACTGTCACGGCTTGCGGGACCCTGCTTCGAGCCTCTGGCTTCCTGCTCTCTCCTCCTCCTTTCCTGGGAGGTTGCGTTCTTGGTTGCAATAACATCTGGCTGCAGGCTCTTTGAGATTAGGGCACTTACCTTGGAACTGCCCTATATTGTGTTTTACAAAGACAAGGTCCAGCTGTGGCCACACCTGGCTTTCCTGTCCAAGGTGGTCTTGTAGTTTCATACAGGCCAGGACGTTTACTTACCTGTCTTTTTTCCAAAGCTGCATAAGTTGGAGGAAGAGTGCAGGTTGCATTCCCTAGACGTCAGGATGGCGCTAGCTTTCTACATTGAAAGGACCAAACCATTCTGCAAGTCGACGCAATTGTTCGTCGCAGTGGCCGACAGGATGAAAGGTTGTCCTGTGTCTGCTCAAAGAATTTCTTCTTGGATCACTGCCTGCATTCGCTGCTGCTACGATCAGGCAAAGGTGCCTCCTCTGGTGATCGTAACCGCCCATCACCACGTAACCGTAACCAGGGCGCAAGCCTCTTCGGCAGCTTTCCTAACCCAAGTGCCTATCCAGGACATCTGTAGGGTGGCCACCTGGTCGTCCGTCCAGACGTTCATGTCCCATTACGTACTTACCTAGCAGGCCCGGGACGATGCTGGCTTCAGTAGAGCAGTGTTGCAAGCTGCAAGGCCGTGAGCTGTAAGCCCACCTCCGAGGATACTGCTTGTGAGTCACCTAGAATGGAATCAACACGAGCAAGCACTCGAAGAAGAAAAAACGGTTACCTATCTTTTCGTAACTGTTGTTCTTCGAGATGTGTTGCTCATGTCCATTCCATTACCCGCCCTCTTGCCTCTCTGTCAGAGTTGCTGACAAGAAGGAACTGAGAGGGCGTAAGCTTGGTGGTACCTAATATACCAGTGCATGAGCACGGCACTCAAGGGGGCGCCACAGCCGGCCCTACAGATACCACTAAGGCAAAAATCTCCGATGATTGCACACGTGGGGGCGCACACGCCTAGAATGGAATTGACATGAGCAACACATTTCGAAGAACAACAGTTACAAAAAGCTAGGTAACCGTTGTTTTTTTTAATGGCTATTTTTTTCAGGCCTTATATTTCTGCAACCCTCTAGATCAGACGTCTTCAAATGTTGGTCACTAACCCTACCCTGCACCCTCCTGAGGCGCAATACATGTCAAGAAATCTGACTAAGCAGGTTGATTTTAGAGGACTGAGAAAGAGCCCCCTTTAAACAGAAGTTATGATGCAACCTTGTCACTTCTGATGTGCATATGCCACTGTGCAAGCACTCAGGCAAATAAACTCACTTGCTCTGACTTCCCTGGCAAGCAAACACCAAACAGCCCTAGCCACGACAAAACCAAATTGGTGGTTTAAATTTGAGTGAATACCTGTGGACTTTTTTCTGCAGTATATGACCAACTCTACTGTCCAGGGATCACACTCATCCCTAAAATGCAGCTATCTCTGGGGCATGGATCAAGAGAGTCACTCTACCCTAATGATGATAAGCAACACAAGGAAGGAAGTGAAGAACAGCTCCCAAATGAAACCGTAGGGGGAATCTTTGAACTCTTATGCTGTGCAGGAGGTGAAGAATTGGGTTCCAGGTGTTTGAAATGCACCCACTTCTATAGTACCTGAGTGCTTTCTGTCTCCACCATAACTTACTGGACCATGCCCTGATTTATCTGCACAGGGGACAGCAACTAGATGGAGACATGGTCATGCTGCCTTAGCCAATATATTTCAGAGTCCCCTGGTACACAAACTAGTTCTGTGCAACTGAGGTCTACATGAGTTCAAGTCTTATCTAGGTGTTCATTTTGCATACTTCCAGCATGCACCGTGGTCATCAGGCACTGGGCCTCAGTTCCCCATCTGTGCAATAAGGGTAATAGCACTGCCCTGTCTCTGAGGGGATAAATACATGAAAGATTGTGAGGCACTCAGATAAATACAGTAATGGAGGCCAGATAGGTACTTAGATCAAATTGGCAAAGAAAGTTCTTCCTTGTTCATCTGTAACTCAGCAGCCAGAGACCATTGCAACCTCTCTGCCATCATATAAAAGAGGACAGGACCTTGGGGCACGTGAGCACATCCCAGTGTGCCTGTTGAGCAATTTAAAATAGGGGGTTGTAGCTGCAGGTCAAATGCTTGCTTCTAGTCATGTGACCTTCCGCAAACCAGTTAATAGGCTTCCTGCCTTTTAGGCAAGGATAGCAAATAGGAGAGACATAGGGCCATGGAAGTATGTGGCTATACTAGCCAGGAAGGGAGTATCCTGACCCCTCCCAGTGGGCAGATGTTGGGAAAGCCCTGGGTGGTTGGTTGGAATTTATTTACTTTGGTTTTGGAATTCTTGTTTTAATTTAAAGCCAGCCCTGAAAAAGGACTTTGGATTAGATGGTTGTTGGGAACTTTATTCTACCTTTCAGGTCAGTGTTTGCCTGCTGGTTTACAGATGCCCACAATGAAATTCTGACTGAAGCCTTCAGACAGTACTCAAGATGTCTTGCCCCAACTTCTCAATAACCTTCTCCAAAAGAAGAAGTTAGTGATAGGATGATGAGATAATCGACATCCGGATGTGATTTCTTGAGCAAATGGCTAATGACTTCTAGCTTGAGGGAAGCTGACTGCTAGAGATAACAATCTAAATCAATACCACCAGTCTAGCTCTTCTCTGGCTTATCTCCACTGGGTACTCCACAGTGGCACTTCAGGGCAGTACTGAGGGGAAGGATTATTCTCACAGGAAGCATTTACTAACCTTCCTTCTGTCCCATCTGTGTTAGGCCATCCTTGGATTAACTTTCAGATTTCTTTGGGTAACTCAAGGGAAAAAATTTCCCCTCTGGCATTTCTGGGGAGATTTAGGAGGATCAGAACATCTTGGGCTGTGTGAGCTCTTGTCTGCTGGAGATAGTAAAACCAGTTAAACTAGGATGATGCTCCAGCTGCCATCTCTGAAAACCAAACCAACCTGTTAGTCAGTTGGCTCCTCTAGTTTGACCAGCTCCCTCATCACAGAGGTTAAGTTTCCCTCCAGGTACTGATAACCTTATTATGCAATCCAGCCCAGAGAGAGGTAAGAGATGTAGCATTGCATCACCCAAGCAAGGAAATTGTTGGGGTGTGAAAACAAGCTACCTATAACTGTCACCTCAGCCCTCAAGGTTAATGGCACAGCTTTGATTTGTGTATCTTTAGACTGGTTGTATCTTTGTCAAGCGAGTTTTTGCCTAATTGTGAACCCACTTATTGATGAAAAGGTATAGCCAACTAATTGACTGTAGTTGCAGTTCATTGTTAAGAATGTTCAAGAGACCAAATAACCAAGCTCAGCCAAATGTAATGTCTAAGGATAAAGCAATACAGTACAGGAAAGAAGGAGTTAATACGTCAACAATCCTTCCCAGAAAATGAATTTTTGCAGCGTTTTTAGTTCACCTTACACAGAAGGTGTGCTTCTCAAATGGCCTGTTAAATTAGCCATCTTTTATCTAATGGCAGTTTACAAGTAACAGAGCAATGTTCATGTCACTTAAAGTTTAACTAGCCAGCCTGTGCCAGTTTTGTTTTTGGTGCCTCCCTGTACTTTCCCATCTTTTGTTTTGAATATTAAATTTGAAATGTTAAAGGGCATGAAGATACTCCTTAATACAAAGCATTTATACACCTTACGTTATTTCCTTACCACCTTGTACCTTTGTTTCATAACACTCATCCATCTAGCCTTTGACAGCTTCTGTATTTTCCTAAGGGCTTGTCTACACTTACTTATTCCCATGCCTAAGCTAAGCTGCTGACCTATACTTGTCCCTGGGCGTTGTGGGGTATATGCCTTAGCATAAATGAGCAAGAATAAGCATAGTGCAATTTAGCATGATTAGCCAGCACACACACACACACACACCTATATTATATTAGTACCATCTGCATAATACCTATTAATATGGTTTGTGTGTGTATATAACCTATATGCATTGGCTAACGTGCTTGAACTTTGTGGGTTTTAAAATTTATCTTTAATTGTTATTTTATTGCACTCATGCTCTGCTTAGGAGCAACTGTGAGAAAAGAAGCAGAGAGGGAAACTGTCTGGAAAGCCAAGACTGAAGTATGAAGCAGAGTGAGAGAGGGAGAAATTTTACTGGAAAAAGGAGGGTGAAAAATGGAGCAGGGCGAGATAAATTCTAATGGCAGAATAATGGCGAAGGCATCCACTTGCACAAGTGTAGCTTTTGTGAGGCCTGGGGGATTCTATACCCCTAATGTAGAGCAGAGACTTCCATTTAGGAAGAAAATATTTTATAAGTGAACCTCCCTTGGGAGCAGGTGAGGAATTAAAGCAAAAATAGTTCAAGAACTCAGTCTAGATTCTGTCTTTCAGAATGCAAAATAACAGGTTTGCAAATCTTGTGCTGCCAAGGATTTTGCACCTATCGAGTCTTCCCTTATCACTGTTTTGTGTGAGTCAGGCCTGCCATAAGCAGCCATGGTGCCATTGTGTCTCTTCTAGATTTGGCCCACAAAGTGCTCCTCATGATCCGTCATTTCTCCATAACCTCCTGAAGGCTGTGTACTGAAGAGGAGCTCTGTGTGACTTGAAAGCTTGTCTCTTTCCCCAACAGAAGTTAGTCTAATAAAAGATATTACCTCGCCCACCTTGTCTCTCTAGAGTAGAAGTGACACGCTCAGTAATTATAGAGCTGGTAAAAATGAATTAGGTCACCACTTCTCCTTCCTCCACTTCTTTCCCTCCTGGCCAGTGCAGGTTTGTTCCCTACACTCTTCTCCAGGGCTTCATCTAGTCCTTGTTTTAAATGTCCCGAACTATGGAGCTTCTCCTCTGGGGAGAGGATTCTACTGCCTAATACAGCTAAGCAATCTTCCTACGAGCAAGGATATCCTGAGATCCATCCTGAAATTTCCCCCCTTTCCTCAGTTTCACCTAGTCCTCCACCCTAAACATTTCCTCTCCCTCCTCAAAGTTAACAGCTTTCAGATACTTGATAATTTCCCTATCTCCCCTTCTTGAGTAACATACATTTCTTGTGAAAGTAAGATACTGATAGCTCAGCTGAGAGCCAATAATATTGCTTTATATATTCTCCCCACACAGCCCTGCCTGTGCCCCTCAATCCTGCCCTGAAACCCCCCTGCTATTCCTGTCCTGGGCTCCCCACACAGCCCTGCCAATGTCCCTCAGTCCTACTCTGCAGCCCCCTGCTATTCCAGTCCTGGGCTCCCCACACAGCTCTGCCAGTGCCCCTTGATCCTGAACTGCACTTTTCAGACCTGAGAGCCTGATGTAGAACTGCCACAGTTTAACTATTACATTGTGGAATAGTTTTTGCAAGGGACATGGTGGAAACACTACTGCTTAAATTATAAAACTAGGACTGAACATAGCCCTGGCGAACAGGGAACAATCCTTCATAGGACTCCTGGGACAGAAAGGATGTGTGACTTCATAAGCAACTCTAATTTTCTAGGAATCTGAATGCCAAATCCATGCACACAAATTGAAACAAAGGAAATCACTTAAATCAGACCTTCCTGGTATTTTTGCAGACTGTGCTAAGAATTTCAGAAAATACTAATCTGGGAGGGGAAATCAAACAATGTACATAGAGAGGGATGATTTTCACCACTAGTGCAGCAGTTTGAGTCGGGGCCCAGGTTGAGGGGACGGATTGCTCAGGAGGTTCTGAGCATGGGAAATGAAACTCTTCATTTTGGGGCAGTGGTTCAGAAGGGAGGCTGTTGCACTGAGGCAGGCCAAGTTTCTAATGAGCACTTTAGCTGTAAGGGTCAAGAGAGTTAACCTTTGATTTCTGGCTCAAGAAAGGACAGAGAGGGAGACTGAAGGAAGAAGAATGGACAAGCCAAGACACTGAAGGAGGTGAGATCATTGCACGTACTGGGCTAGTGTGTCAGGACCTCATGACATGTTGGTATCTTTCAGAACAGTTGTACCTTACAACAGTAACAACTGAACCCTTTCTAACATGAACTGGATCCGCTTGTCTCCCTTGAATATTTTGCCTCTCTGGAGTGCAGGAACCCAGCTGTAATTAAGTGTTATTCAGCAGCAGGTGTGGCACATGAATTTTCAGCTTTAATTTGAGGACTGTGACTTCCTCTTGGCTGGAATGTGCAGTGAGAATATTGGCAAGCTGCCACATCTTGATAAGGACTCCTCCTCTTCCTCTAAAACCTTTACTTGATCCCATCATGATGAGAGGAGGAAAAGAAGTTTTTGCTGACATAGGATGCCCAAGGCTTAGGGGTAGGGTTTTAATTTTGGAAGCCATTCACATGTCTCATTGAGTTCATTGGATGTGAGCAAACTGTACTGAAAGAGAAGCTTCCCGGTGACCAGGCCAAAGAACATAAGAAACAGTGTGATAAGATATAAAAACATATTGAAAGTACACAAACTAAGGGATGCAAACAGCATGTTAAACTTTCAATTTCCAGACTATTGCAGCAAACTTTCATGCCAATGCACTGGATGCAGGTGATTTAACCTGAATACAGCAATAAAAACATCATTTGATTTTTATCTCCTCAACTTAAATAAGCAATGAAGTCCATATATTCTATTCTGTAGATCAGTTGCAGAAACACATTATTCAGAACAATGGAAGGATTTCTCAGCTGCACATATGTCATCTCTATGCAAATTCTTTTGCAATTTCTCTCATTTGGACTGAGCCATTCCGTTTGGTACTTTCCCTTGGCTAGATTTGTCATCTGTCCAGCTGCTCAAGAACTAGATACTTGTGTACATAATCCTGTCCTCCTCCATTATATTACCCTTTCCTTGTTCATAAAGGTATGCAGGTTAATTTTAGAGCAGGCACGTAGCACTTTCTCACACTTACCACACAGTACACACGTATTATGAAGAGATGCTAGTTGCTACCACAGAAGTAAACCAGAGGCAAGATTTCCATTAGGTTTTCTCCCTACAACCTTGTAACTGCACCCACACCAGAATTGTGATCCACTTACCACAATTATGAGCTCAGGCTGGGATTGATCTTTTACCCTTGAAAGTCTGAGGGAAATCAGTTAAGGTGTTTGGGAGATACTAGACTCCTAATATTGGGATGATCTCACTGTATAGCTATTTTCCAACAGAGTTGATGTCCCATCTTATCTCAAAAAATGGTTTGGCCTAGAAACTCCAAATGTGCTTTAATACAGTCCCTTAGGAGAGCTAGTATCTTTGCCTAGTTTCTGCCAGCTGTGTACTTCCTAAGCAGAGGGTCCTAGCTGTGAGCTAGATGGGGAATACAGGAGCTACAGGCAGTCTGCTAAGTCTTGTCTATACTAGCAAACATACTCATAACTCTCTACCAGTGCAGCTCCACCAGTAATAGCAATGATATTACAGCTTCCATTCTACAGACAGAACTTGGATATATGGCATCTAGACAGAGCTCAACTGTATATCTGCTCAGAACAGTGTTAGATGATGGGCAAAAATGCCTGAGTCCTGCCTATGCTACAGGCGTTGGCAGCTGTTGTTACTATTGGTTGAGCTGCACGAGAGGTGAATTCTGGCTATGAAGTTTGCTAGTGTAAATGCAGCCCTGGTATGATAATTCTCTGCAGGGCTCTGTAACAGTCTGGCTTTTTAACTGTTCTTAATTTGTTCTTTCAGGTGATTCATATATTGGTGCTTTAGGTGTTGGTTAAGTACCTTCAGCATTGTTTGATTTGAGGCGAGGTTGTTTGCATCACTGGTTAGGAAGCTATAATCTGGGAGTGATGTTACATCGGGTGGCTCATGTTTTCATTTGTATTTAATTTTTAATCCCCTAGTGCAGGGAGTATTGGCTGCATTGACAAAGTTGTGTATTCTTTTCTGTGTGTTGATTAGGAGTGGGAACTTAGCTAGTTCTCTGCAGCCAGTGTTACTCTATGTACATATGAGCTCTCTTTCACTCACACACACACACTATACATACTGTACTTACACACATAATGTATATACTCTTTGGTTCTGGCAAATTCAGAGAGAAAAGGCCTGAGTTTAAGTGGTTTTTCCAGCTTTCCAGAACTCGTTCATCTCCATTCCAGTCCAGAATAAGCTCCCTTCACAGGTTAAATCTGAACTCCCTACCCTCCCTTCTACAGCCCTTGATTGGTGGATTGTCTTCCATAGGTGACTGGGCAAGGAGTCTTCTTTAGAGTCACACCCCTGATAGAATGAGGATATAAAGCTGGTACCACATAAACTGAGAGCCAGAGAGAAAGCAGCTTAGACTCTGTTCCTCTCTCTCCCCCCCAACTTGAATCCTAGCTCAGAGGCTCCCAGGTAGCTCACTTTGGGGTGGTGCTTGTGGCAGGTCCCTACAGAGATGTGGCTCCTTCTCCTCAGCACCCTAGCCCTACTCCTCCAATCTGCTGTCACGGATGACCCTGTCCCGTAAGTTACTGTGGGGTTAGGGATTGGCTCCAGCTCTTTGACTGTGGAGAGGAGGAGGAAGAGGGCAAGGGGTTGGGAGGAAGGAGCAAGTTACTGTGGGGGGAAGCAGAGGGCACTTTGGTGGCTAGAGGCATTACAAATGCCCAGGGTAGATTGAGGGGGCAGATTGTTGGGGATGAGATGAGAAGTGGGAGTAAGGAGGTTGGGACAAATATTTGAGGGTGATGGTTAGGGGTGGGTGTGATGATAATGGCTGGTAGATGAGAAAGAGGGAATATCAATTGACACAGTCAGGGAAGCGGTTAGATATGAGGGATCAGGAATGGTACTTGGTTGGAAAGGGGGAATGGGTAGGTAGAGGAGGGACAGTTTGTTGGAGGAAGGGACAAGTGACTGGAGGTGCACATGGGCAGTTGTGAATGCTGTGAGGGAGTCTGTAGGGAGTGGGGAAATAAAGGCAGGTTTTCCAAGACCCCCAAGTGGAGTAAGATGAGGAGAGCCAGGAGAGAGAAGAAGCTGGAGCATTTTTATGGTTCATCATGTGGGGGGACAGAGAAAGCTGTTGGAAGTCTGGTGTCAGTGCTGGGTGGAGACTCCCTGACTAAATCAGTTGAGTTATAAGACCAGGTCTGGGGTCTCTTGCTCCTTGATTCCTGGCATTTCTCTCCCTTCCCTTGTTCTTTACACCTCCAAAGTGTAAGTGAAATGTTCATATTGACACCGTCCCCTCTACCCCCCCACCCCCGTCCCCATCTGTCTCTTCATGAGATATCCTCTGTGACACCACTGGCTGTTGCTAGGGAGATAGTTAGGGTGTCACAAAGGGCAGGTAATTCTTAGGCAAAGAATTGCAGGGTGTGGGAGTGAGTCCCAGCTGGAGATAGTTTTCTTTGTGTTTGGTTTCCCATATCTTTCCCTCTGTCCAATCCTTGTGTTTCTTCGCTGAGAAGTACTGTGATAATGGAAGATGGTTGCACAGAGAAAGTTGACCGAGGTACAGCTAGGGCTGGCTCCAGGCACCAGCCAAGCAAGCTGGTGCTTGGGGCGGCAGATTGTACGAGGCGGCATTCGGCCCAATCCTAGGGCGGCACGGCTGCTTTTTTTCTTTTTTGTTCCGCTCCGGCCGCCCTGTAGGGGGCGGTGGTGCGGAGGAAGGGAGCGCCCTGCAGCAAGCCCGGCAGGGCAGCCGCATCCTTCCCTCTCATCCCACTGTGGCACTGACAGCGCCCCACTGAAGCCCTGGCTGCCCCCTTCTCTCTCTCCCCGGCTAGCCGGGGCACCAGCGCAGGGAGTCTCCCTGCACCCTGGCTCCGGCCGCGCCGCAAGTGTGTGTGTTTTTTTTTTTTTTTTTTTTTTTTTTGCTTGGGGCGGCAAAAAAGCCAGAGCCGGCCCTGGGTACAGCAGCCCTATAAGACATGCTGTCATGCAGTGCAACATTGCCACCAGTAGCCAGGGAGACTATTGTGATGTCACAGAGGGCGACAGAATCTGGTAAAGGGCTGCTTTGATTGGAAAGCAGAAACCAAGACTGATAAAGGCAGCCTCAACCCCCCTTGAGAGAGAGTAGAGATTTTCCAAGCCTCCCCCAGTGATGGATGGGTGTGTCTCCCTGTGGAGGCTGCTAGAAGGTGTTGCTGTGGTGCACCTGACTACCTCCTGTAGATCCCCAGGAAGGGGTGACACCTGAGAAACCGAGGGAGCATGTTGGGGGGATAGAAACTCAGCCTGTCTCCTCTGCCAGGGAAGGAAGCTTCTACATAAAGCAACTCTAAGTTCACAAGCAGCCAGCTAGGTTGGAATAGTTTATCAGTCAATCAGAGAACTTGATTCCCTGGGAATGTTTTAAAAGCAACACACATGGCTAAATCCTTCCCTCTGATTCTCTCTCTCTCCCTGCTCAAGGAACTATGTGGTTGTGCTGCCAGCGCGGCTGAGCTATCCCTCCATGGAGAAGGTCTGCATGGACTTGAGTAACGTGAAGAGCTCCATGCTGCTCACTATCACCCTGGAGACCAAGATCAAGACCTACAAGCTGCTGGATAGGTTCGTCTGGGAGAGGAGACAGCTCAACTGCTTCAGCTTCCCAGTAAGTGTCTATGGAACTTGCAAATAGTTAGATGCAAGTGTGCTTGTGGAGCTTCCTCACTGTTTGGCTTGGCTGATGCACCTGTTTGAAGATGTTTACTGGTGTGACTGGTATAGAAGGGCATGCCTTGGTATTCAAATACCTGTTGTGACATACCAGAGTACAATTCAGACTTCTGTGCAGCTGCGTAACCCTGCCCTGCAACCTTGGGTGCTTTACAGTACTTTGCAGCAGTAGCTCCCACCTGGGTTGCTCAGAAACAGCTTTCCATTATACAAGCCACACCCTGAGTGTCTGTGTGTAACTGCAGCCTGCCAGCCACACTTGGGTTACACTTTGGCTCTCACCAGCCTTGTAGATCCCCAGGAAGGGGTGACACTGCAGGGTGACCGTAACACACCCCCAGTCTTAGATTTTGCCCCAGAAATCTATGTCCTGTACTGCCCATCCCTCTCCTGGACAGGGCTGGCTCCAGGCACCAGCTCAGCAAGCAGATGCTTGGGGCAGCAAGTCGGGCTCTTCGGCGGCGGGTCCCTCTCGGAGGGAAGGACCTGCTGCTGAATTGCCGTCGAAGAAGAAAGTGGTGCGGTGGAGCTGCTGCCGATCGCGACTCCCACCCCCGCCACCACTTGGGGTGGCAAAAACCCTGGAGCCGGCCCTGCTCCTGGACTATACAAGCTATTTTAGGTCTGTTATTTCTTTAAAAGGAATAATATGCACACAACTTGCCACTCCAAATGGAGTTTCCCATACACTTCAATTTCTACATTCTGGAGTAGATAAAACAAGTTTATTAATTACATAGAGATTTTAAGTGAGTACACATAGTGAGGCATAAAAGTCAGAAATGGTTACAAGAAAGATAAAATGCAACAGGTGGGAAGCAGGGGTGGAGGAGGAGCAGGGGGCGGAGTGTTCAGGGGAGGGGAGGAGGGGGAAGTGAGCTGGGGGCGGGGTGGAGAGCTGTGGCGCGGGGTCCTCTTGGCGCGGGGCCCAATTCAGCTGAATCGGCCTAAAGCCGGCCCTGCTGTTGACTCGTATTTAGCTTGTGATCCAGTGTGGCCCCCAGATCCCTTTCTGGAGTACTCCTTCCTAGGTAGTCAGTTCCCATTTTGTATTTGTGCAACTGATTGTTCCTTCTTAAGTGGAGTACTTCAGACCGTTTCTCCAATGTATCCAGATCATTTTGAATTTTAATCCTATCCTCCAAAGCATTTGCAACCCCTCCCAGCTTTGTATCGTCCGCAAACTCTATAAGTTTACTCTTTGTCATTATCTAAATCATTGATGAAGATATTGAAGAGATCCGGACCCAGGACTGATCCCAGTGGACCCCACTTGATATACACCCACTTCATGTATGGGGGGCAATGAGGAAGTTGAATGAAACCATTTTATTTTCGTGTGTGTGTGTGTTCTCATTGTTGCCCAAAGACAGCCTCAAAATTCAGTTCTAGAAGCCTGCAAGCAGGATCCTCGCTAGTTGTACAGAGCAGTGCACTGACAGGGTGTGCACCCACATTCACTAACAGGTGTGGTTAATGAGCAAGTCCAGTAATAATAAGGCCCCCAGGGAAAGGGTTTTATTATAAACAAACTCTCTGAGTGGTGGTGGTAAATCTTAGATAAGAAAGCTGAGCAATGGGCTCATGGTCATGTGCCCACTGAGTCAGCTCTAGTTACCCCTCTCCCCCTCCCGCCCAATGAATACAAGGAGAGAGAGCAATGGTACTGGTTTGCAGCAGTGCATAGACTGCTCTGTGCTTTGCCAATCACTGAAGAGCAAGCTGTTACTCTTGGTCTCTTATCCCCTAGGGTGACGAGACAAAGTGTGGAAAAATCAGGACGGGGGTGGGTAATAGGAGCCTATATAAGAAAGACCCAAAAATCAGGATATCTGGTCACCCTATTTCCCCCCCCCCCCCCACCCCCCCCCCCCCCCCCCCCCCCCCCCCCCC
>NC_048298.1:132827120-132827789 GCF_013100865.1 Trachemys scripta elegans
CCCCCCCCCCCCCCCCCCCCCGATTAATGCAGAGTAACTGAAGTGTAATGGTCTCTGGGAGGAAGGCAGCGCATGATGTTGATGTCACTGGCAGGGTGGAGCTGGGCTGTCTGGGGCATTTAATAAAGTAGGTATTGTGTTGATTATTAGTGCTCACAGATTCCCTTTGTGTGTTCCTCCTCTTCTCACCTCATGCCTGGCAGCTCCCAGCACATGCCCTAGTAGTTGATACTGCTCTAGGTGTGTGTAGGGTTACCGTATTTCAACACTGAAAAAAGAGGACACTCCACGGGGGCCCTAGCCCTGCCCCCGCCCCTTCCCCAAAGTCTCTGCCCCCCCTCTGAGCACCCTGCATTCCCCCTCCTCCCTCCCGCTCTGATCTTGGTTGGGGGTTGCTAAGTGCTTCCATGCTCCCCACTCGCCCTGCAGCCTCTATGCCCCTGCAGCCTCTGCGCCCCCTGCCTGCCCTGCCCCTGTGCCCTCCTGCCCCTGCAGCCTCTATGCCCCTACCTGCCCTGCTCCTCCTCGCCCTGCAATCTCTGCGCCCCCTGCCTGCCCTGTCCCCCCGCTCACCCGGCAGCCTCTGCCTGGTGGGGGCTTCAGACGCTCATCGGTGACTGGGGCAGCATGGGTCCCTGCAGCCCCAGCCGCAGCCTCCTTCCTGCCGCC
>NC_048298.1:132828099-133108129 GCF_013100865.1 Trachemys scripta elegans
GGCAAGGGGGCTGCCCGAAGCCCATAGCGCTTAGGCAGCTCGGCTCTTAAACAGAGCTGAAGAGTCAGGGGAGGAGCAGAGCCGCCTTGGGAGGGGAAGTGCCCGGCCGGCATTTTCCCGGACATGTTCGGCTTTTTGGCAATTCCCCCCGGACGGGGGTTTGATTGCCGAAAAGCCGGACATGTCCGGGAAAAACCAGACGTATGGTAACCCTATGTAATAAATCTATATGCAGCACCTAGGAGCTACAACTACCATATAAGTTACACTCTCATGTGTGTTCTTGGAGCTGAAGGAGCTCCAAGAACACAGACCTCTTCAGCTAAAGGAGAAATCACTCAGCTGGCCGCAGAAGTAGGTTCCTTATCTCCTCTGTGGATTACTCATTAGTGGGCTGTGGATTACTCATTAATTTCCTCCACCAAGGATTGTGCCTAATTCTCCTAATGTTGTTTCCTGTGTACCCCAGGTCCCACCTCCTTCCGGGGGCACTGAGGAAGTTGCTACCATTCAGCTGTCTGGAGGTGGGGGCAAGAGCAAGATAGCTGAGAAGAAACAAGTCCTGATTCAGAGGGCCAGCAACAGCACTTTTGTGCAGACTGACAAGCCCATCTATGTGCCAGGACAGTTGGGTAAGAAGGGATCTGCCCTGAGGGATTTCCTTTCTCTGTGTTTGTGTGCATGCAGATGTGCCATTGGGTGTGTGTATATGTTCCTAGAGAGGTGCAGCTGTGAGCGTTTTTTCTTTGTTAGTGAAAATGAGCATAACTTGCAGATGAGACTGTTTGTATGCACTCGTGTTTGCAGGTGCGTGGGCATGGGCAAGTGGTTTTTGGTGCATGTGTGTTTGCAGATGTACACTTCAGGTGCATATGGTGAGGTATTTGTCTACAAGCTGGTACATAAGCAGTGTTTATCCTCAGGTGAGTACACGTCTGCAGATCTATTCATGCCTAGAGGTGTGCAGAGGTCTGCAAGTGTTATGAGTGCATGGTAGCTGAAGGGCTATGTGTGTTTCTGCACCAGTGTGCGCATGTGAGTTTGCAAGTGTACACGTGTCTGGAGATGTTCCTTCACAGATGTTGGGGTGAGTAAGCCAATGCCAATGTATCTGCTGGTGTGTGCAACTAGTCTAGAATTCTTCCTTTCCAGTGAACTCCCTGAGAAGCAGCGCAGCTATCAGCAGAGCTGCGGCCTGTTTAGGGGGAGGTGGTTTTTCTCTCTCTCTCTCTCCCCTTTCACAACCCCTGACAAACAGATTATTTTTCTTAAAAGGTCTCTCAGGCTCCTCCCACACAGCCAAAATAAACTCATCCCATTTCACACAGAAAACACTTGTTGCCTTTCAGCTTCATCTCTTCAGAACCCTGTGAAAAGCTGAAGAGGAAACATGAGAACTGCCAGTCTGACGTTTCCACTTCAACTTTTTTTTTTAAACCCAGGAACCCCTAAACTTAAATAGACAAACCTGCAGACCCCCAACCAGAGGTGATTGTGGGGGAGCACACAGGATCACACCCCCCCGCCACCCTCCCTGATTTCTGCCTTTCATTGGCTGTGCTCCCTGCAGTGCTGATGTAGCAGGGCAGAGGAGTGGTGTCTCCTTGTCTAGCTGCTACCTGCTCATGGAGTCAATGGCTGTGAGGCAACTCCTTCTGGGAGATCTTTCTTCTGCAGTGATGCTGCAATTTTGGGTTGCGCCTCTCCTCCCCCAATCCAGACCAGCTCAGTGGCCCGCTGAGGTGAGTCAGGGAGGTGGCACTCCATCCTGGAGCCCCATCACATGAGGTTGAAGCTTGACCCCGAGCCCTGACACCCAAGGCTGAAGCTTGGTCCTTTGGTGGACCCCCTGAAACCTGGTTGTAGACCCTGGTTGAGAACCAGTGCACTAGAGCCACCTCCACACCACACTTCCCCAAAATACCTGCTGAGTTCTTTTTATCTTAGCTACATATTTCCCCCCCCCATCCCGGTCTTCAAAGCCTGTCAAGCCCTCAAATACTTAATGCCTCAGAAACTATGAGGCTTCAGGGAACATGTTGAAATGATGCCTTGAACCTGTGTATACAGCTGGGATTGGGGAGACAGGCTTGGATCCTCACGTGAAGATTAGTCTAAAGGCATTTTATTTTTTATTTTTTTTTCCCCATTGCAGTGAGGTTTCGAATTGTCACTTTGAACAGCAATTTCATCCCACTGAATGACAAGGTGAGAAATGTGGCAGGGGAAGAGAAGAGAGGGAGATAGGCTCTCCCCACACGCTACCTTCTATCTTTGCTTGTGCCCTGGGGGCAGAGGGCTTTATGCCTCAGGAGTACCAATCTGGGATCTCTCAACAGCTGCAAGAGTTTGAATTTTCAGAAGGGATCTGGGATTTCCCCTTTGGTTAAACTCCCTTCCTGTTGTAACCCAGCCCTGGCCCAGATCCAAACCAGAATCAGGTGGCTTCTGAGAGCTGCCAGCACTTAGCTGCCTACTGCAACCTGGCCACCTCATTCCCCTGAGGTATGGGGAGCTGCTTCAGGAAATCGAACTGTAACAAATATGGTGGTGTCCTGTAATATCCTGGATAAACCTTATGGAATTAGGTTAAACCTTACTGAATTTAAGTTTAATATATGGGGGGGGGTCTAATGTATTAAATGACTGGTTTATGTATCCCTGTGAGCCCTGGATTGTATGTATTTCCACGGGAAGGGTAAATACAGCCCCTCCAGGAGCTGGGAACAGTGGGGGGTGTTTAGGCAAATTCATTCAGGCTGTCACCCCTCCAGAGAAGCGCCACCACTTACAGAGGCTCACATATGCTAGCTCAAGATGGATTATGCAGAGACCAGCAGACAATGAAAGGATTGGGGATAGTTTAAACTCAGGCTATTTGACTCAGGGCCTTCTTTCTGCTCCAGCACACGGACAGGATCTCCTGTCCAAGGGGGGCCCCCTATCCTTAGGGAAGGGTTGGAAGGACTTTGGCCTATCATGGCCCCCGTAAGGCTGGGTTCTTGTGCTGAGCAAAGGGTGTTAGGAACTTGAAGCTACAGGGAAACCCCGGAGTGGGGTTTTGAAGGACTGGTCTCCAACAAGGGCTCTGGCAGGAGTTGGGGGTGAACTCTGCTTAGTTTATTAACATGCAGGTAGGTTCTTTTGTTTTCTCTGTAATACTTTCAGTATAAAATGTGCTTGCTTAGAAAAAGCTGTGTAGTAGATTAACTGTGGTAATTACACTCTAAAGAGAAGGTAAAACAGGCCGGATTAGGCAGTCTCTTTGCTGGGGATATCAGAGTGTAGGCAGGGAACTGTTCAGCCTGGAAACAACCTGCTCAGGAGCAAGAGAGAAAAGTGTGTGTCTCTCTCCCCAAGAGCGGTGACAGCCGGGGAGCCAGAAGCCTAGAGTGGGGTGCTCTTGCTGGACTATAGAGAGGGAACGGGGGAAGCTGCTCTGAGCTGTGACACAGCCACCTTCCCTGAAGCTGCCTAGGAAATTGTTTAAGAGCTATTAGCATAAAACTAAAACAGGGAAAAGCAGCCAGCCAAGCTGAGGAAAGCGCACAAGGCTCCTCCAATGCTGCCAAATGGGACTCTTCCTCCTGCAACCTCCCCTGGGGGCTGTGGGAGGTGTTGAGGCAACTTTGGAAGTTTGAAAAGGGGGTGGGGATCACTAGCTGCATACTTTCAAGCCTTGTAAGGAACAAGAGAGGTTGATCTGAGCTCACATTGCTGGGAGGCACAGGCACTGACTTTCTAATGTGCCAGCACCCCACGCTGCTCCAGGCTTCTTTCCACCCCTGCTCTGTTCCACCCTTCCTCCGAGCATGCCCCGCCCTTGCTCCTTCCCTCCCCCCCCCCCCAGCGCCTTGTGCATGGCGCTGAACAGCTGATCACTGGCACATGGGAGGTGCTGGGGGGGAGGGGGAGGTGCTGATTGTTGGGATGGAGCTGATTGGAGGGGCTGCCAGTGGGTGCTGAGCACCTACTGTTTTCCTCCCTCCCCCCCCCCATGGGTGCTCCAGCCCCGGAGCACGCACGTAGTTGGTGCCTATGCTTGGAGGGTCCTGTTGTTAATGTAACAAAACGTGTGCCATATGTTGCACACTGTGGTCACTCAGAACTTCATGGCAACAGCAGGGCTAGAACTCAGATGCTCCTGCTGTGAATGCCCAGGCCCTGAGCACAATCTGATGGAGTTAAGAGTAGGGACAGATTTGGCCTCAGCTCTCAGGGTGGAGGAGATTCCAGCCCGTACAGCAGTTCTGTTCCCCGCAATAGTGCAGCGATCACTAATGGGAATTCTGTCTGGTTTTCTCTTTCAGTACCTGCTGGTGGAGCTGAAGGTCAGTGGCCCCCATATGCATACTGAGATGCCTCTGTTCTCCATTCGTTTCCCTTGACACACAAATGAGAGATTAAGACTGTGACTCACTCAGGTCTCCTGCACCCATGCCTGGAGGGTAGCTGGCCCTGTTCCTGCAGCTCTTGGCTGTGAGACGCGTGCATTGGAACTATGGTCTCCTGTGCAGCAGTACACACACTGTAGTAACCTGCAGGGGGTGCCAGACTGGACCCCCTCACTATTCCCATCTTCCCACCAGCACCGACCGAGACTAGAAACAGGGTCTCCCTCACAGCAGCAGAGATTGCTAATCTCTAGGGAAATGGAGCCTGGGGGATCCTGGCTTCTCCAGCAGCTCCTGCTGCCCAGGGGGAATTCCCAGACTGGGGCTGACAATCCAGCCTCACTCTCCCACCCTGCAGTGCAGAGCACTGATCTGCTGGGGTCGCCTAGCCCCGCCTCCACAGCTTCCTCAGTTCCTACCAGCCCATGGAGAGCTGGTGACCAGGACAGGGAATCAAACTCCGGTCACGCACAGTAAAGAACAGTGCGAACTGTAGGGCACCCAGAGCCCAGTGTCAACAGCAATTCTAGCCCCTGCCAGCTCCAGGAGAGTGAGACCAGGTCAGGGAATGGGAGCCAGGTCTCCCACCTAGCAGTGCATACCCCTAAGGCACAGAGTTCAGCCTCTGCAGTGCTCACAGCCTGTACTGGCCCTGCCTGGTCACGCAGCGCACCACCAACCTTCAGAGGTGCTGGACCCAGCCTCTGTAGCACTGCCAGCCCCTGTCTTCCCAAGGGCTGGGCTGCATGGGGAGTAAAACAGGGAGGATGGGCTGCATTTTAATTCTGTTTCTGCCCGTGGCATCAGGATCCTGAGAATAACCGGATTGGCCAGTGGCTTAATGTGAAACCAGCGCGAGGCATTGTGCAGTTGTCCTTCCAGCTGGCAGCCGAACCGCCCCTGGGAACGTACACCATCAATGTGGACAGTGGGAAGGCCTACAGCATCTTCAGTGTGGAGGAGTACGGTATGGAGGGGAGAGCAGCAGGAGCACTCCGCGCTCTGACAGTCCCAGGGGAATCCCAGCCTGAGGAAGCCCTCTCCCTATCCAACCCTGACACAGACTCTCCAAGCGAACGCTTGCCTTAGAGAGGACAACCCCCTCCCTTCTCTCCAGGGGAATACTGTCTCTGGGAGTGCTGCACCCCCTCAACACGCAGACACACACTGCTCCCTGAGCTGGGTGACAGTCAGCCAACCTGTTCCTTTCTTAACTTCTTGCATCCTATTTCTCCCTCTCCAGTGCTGCCCAAATTCAAAGTGGTTGTGGCTGAGCCCACTCGGATCTTCACCTCGGATACGTCTTTTCCACTGAAAGTTTGTGGCAAGTACGTTTCACAGGGCTCTTGTGATGGGAGCGCACAGTTAACGTGCAAATGTATCAGCGCATCTAGCTCAGTGGATGGAAGGGATTAGCTTTGTGTTTCTGAGAGGGTCTGCGTTGTAATAAGGATTTTCAGGGAAAAGGTGAATGCATTTACAGTGGCTCTCAACTCTTCTTCCACGTGGAAGTCTGTCCATTCTGCAGCTTCCTCAAAACACCATTTAGTTAGTTATCAGAGTAGCAGCCGTGTTAGTCTGCATCTGCAAAAAGAACAGGAGTACTTGTGGCACGAAAGCTTATGCTCAAATAAATTTGTTAGTCTCTAAGGTGCCACAAATACTCCTGTTCTTTTAGTTAGTTATTTAAATCATGGAGTGTCCTCTCCAGTTAAAGTGCAATAGGAAGGTGTGAGTGTGAGAAAGTGGAGTATATCAGCAGAGCTGTGTGGGGGGCCCAGCACTGGAATAGCAGGCACATACACCATAGTGCAAAGGAAGAAGGCAGGAGTGGACTAAGGACACCAGTGGCAGATAGTTTTTCCTTTTTTTCTTGTTTCCCTTCTCTGCCAGGTACACATACGGAAAGCCTGTTCAGGGTACAGTCCAAGTCTCTTTGTGTCAGACAGCATATACCTGGTACATAGACAGGACGGAGTCAGAGCCCACGGACATCTGCCAGAATGTCACAGGACAGGTGAGGAGGGAAATGGCCTAATGGAGATGTAGGAGCATCTAGGGAAAGAGGAACAGCAGGGCAGAAGAATGAGCTAGAGAGGGAGAAATTCTAACCAGGAGCAGTGGGCACTTCTGGAAGGACCCAGCTGCACAGTACCCCTCGCACACTGGAGCATTTGGCTTAGTTCTGCTGACTCGGGAACAGCAGTGCCTCCTGCTGACTCAGACACTCCTCCACTCCCTGCAGCATTTGCATGTCTCCCCTCCACACTCTGACAGAGCCTGCCACTGCTTCACTTCTGAGCTCTGACACGATCACAGGGTGGCAGTTCCTTTCCTCTTGTTCCTTGAGTATGTTGTCAGCAAGTGTCATCAATTCTCATTGCCTGTTTTCCAGACTGATAAGACCGGTTGTTTCTCAGCCTCCGTGGACTTGGCATTCTTCAGCCTTGTCAGCCCTAGGTACAGCCACAATATAAACATGGTAGCCACTTTGGTGGAAGCTGGAACAGGTAAACCCTAGCATCTGCAAAGCTGTGTGTGTGCGTGCACGTGTGTGAGAGAGGGTGTCTATTGCCTCTCTCTTCCTTTATAATAAAGTTCTTGGGGAGGGGGTGAGGGTGGAAGAAGGAAATGTTGACCGAGAGTGATCTCTGAAATGGACTGATGACCCCCCAACACTTAATGTTTTTGTGGTGCGTGTGGGCACATGCTTAGCCTGCCCCACTGTCTTCTATAGCTTGGGCCATTTCCCACTAAGTATACACTATTGGGATGGTGAACTAGTCCACTGGCCACTGATGGACCCTGAAATTGTCTTTTGTAATAAATGGGTTGGTCACTGGCAGGCAGGAGACTGTTCTACCAATCAGAGTGGAGTCTTTAGCCATGGTGCTCATTCACAGGTTATCAACATGGGGATTGCAAAGAGGTCTGGGGGGAAGGGGGGTCATGGCCTTCCTCCCTTGCTTTATGGCTAGATGGGAGGGGTGGTCCCAAAACTTTTCTGTTATAACCTGGTGTGGCAGAGTATGGCAAACCACTGTGTTCATTGGCTTACTGTGCATCTTGTCTTTCTCCCATAGGCGTGGAGGCAAACGCTACCCATGTTGTGTTTATGTCTGAGCAAGCTGGGACAATGAGCTTTGAGGATTCAGACAATTACTACCACCCGGGGTACCCCTACAGCGGGAAGGTAAAATCTACATGGGGTGGAGCTTCTGAGTGGTCGTCCAGGGCAGCCAAAGTACGGTGCTTTACATAGTGCCTCTAGCAGGTGACAAAAACATAAGATCCTGTAGCATCGTCTCCTAGAAATTCCCATTTTTAATTTTTCCCTAGAGGTTACCTCTGTCTATTCCTCAGCCCTGCCCTTCTCTTTAGAAGGAGCCAGCCTGCTCTGAGCTTTCTCAGCCCCACTGAGTGTCTCTCCTAGAGATTTCCCATTCTGGTCAGTCTCTCAAGAGGAGGTTTTGCTGGTTGAATGTGTGCATGATTCTCTCCCTGCAGATCAAAGCCCTGGACCGAGAAGGCTCCATACTGAAGAAGCAGCCCATTTTCTTGGTTATTAATGCTGGGAATACCCAGTCCCACCAAAATCTCACCACCGATAGCACAGGGGTGGCTACTTTCATTTTGGACACAGCTACCTGGAATAGAAGTGAGGTCTCTCTGGAGGTGAGTCAAATTAGGAACAGTGCATTTCAGTGCTGCATCCAGGAGCTGACAAAGACATTGAGCACTGGCAAGGCTCCACACAATTCCCCTTTGGGTAGGCCCTAGAAAGTCTCTTCTCTGTATCTCTCAGGCCCTTGATCTGAGGGTAATTTTCGTCACTAGGGCTGTTGCCATATAATACAGAGTTTCTCTGAGGTAGGTGTGAGTCCCTTAACTCTGTACATTTTGCCATCCTAAAATCTGTTTCAAATGGAGGAGACTTTATTCCCTTCCCCTCCTGTGGCCATGTTGTGTAGTGCTGCTGGCGCAGAATGGCTCCCTCCTTCCCATTTCAATAGTGGGTGAGTTGACTCCAAGGTGTAAAAAAAGCCCAGTTTTTCAAAGATTCCCGTCTGGTCATCTAACATCCAGCCCAAGGACCTGCTCTAATCATCATCAAAGATACTGCTGAATTTTCATCAGATAAGAGCTACCTCTGTGCACAGAAAACTGGCCTTGTTAGCCCTCTACCCACATCTACAGATAAACAAATGCCAGCAGTGTGGCTAAATGGCTCCTGTTGAATCCAGTTGTTTGTTGATGGACATCCATGTTTTTAGACATCCAATAAGCTATTCTGCTCCCTGTTAAATTTTCTTATTGGCGTATCTTACACATCTGTTAAGTGCCTAAGTGGATTCATGGAGAACAGGGGACTTTCCAAACCAGATCAGTGCTGTGATCCACTATCTATTCCAGTATCTTGTTTGTGATCGTGGCTAAAACCAGATACTTTAGTGGAAGCAAGAAATCCAGTAACAGACAGCTATGCACTAACTGTCCATAGGGGAGGTTTCTTCCTAATTTCAGGCAGTTAATGATTGGCTTCAGGCTATAAGCCACTTTATAACAAATCTATGTAATTTATAGATACAGTACACAATATATAATTGTTATGATAATACATGCCATTTTAGATGCTTAAGGTCTATTTTCATGTCTAACACAATCATGTCTTTTGGAATCCAGTCCACTTGCTGTAAAGCACTGTGGGATTGTAACAGATCCATGAATGCCCAAGAACAGAACGAAGGCCCTTCTCACCACAGAGGCCCTTCTGCTCTAAAGCACTGGCCTCTAGTGCTTAAATTGGAGGAAAATCTGTTTAGATGTACCAGTATAACATCTTCTGAATCACACTTGAGCTGTACTGATTCCATCCAGCAGAGGGCAGTGTGTGTGTGTGTGTGTGTGTGTGTGTGTGTGTGTATATATATACACACATGCTGGCCAGAACATTTACAGTGCTCTGGAGAAATACAGTCCTAATTATTACCTTTATTTCTCTTCCAGGGAAGGTTCAAGCTTCTGGATCTGGTGTATGGGCCTACAAGGATCCGTCAGTACTACCTGAATGCTTTCCTCCACCTGAAGCCATACTACAGCACCACCAAGAGCTACCTCAAAATCCAGCGGCTGCGGGGAGTGCTGCCCTGCGGCCAGAAGCAGGTGGTCCAGGTGGATTACAGCATTGACCGAATGGACCTGGGAGACAAAGCTAGAGAAATCCTCTTCTCCTTCTATGTGAGTGCCCGGGCAGGCCAGGGGCTGGGGGACAGAGATATTGTGGGAGGTGCCAAGTGGGGGGTCTCAGGAACAGGGGTAAGAAATGCCATGGTACTGAGAGCAGCTGTGGCTTAACCCTTGAAGCACTGAAGAGGAGCATACTTTTTCTTCAATTCCTCTTCCCCTGTTCCACCCTGCCCTATCACAGCTCCTCCAGATAGCCCAGCCCCTCCTAGCTGGTGATCCCTCCCTCTCCCTGTGACAGGACAGCAAACCCCCTTCTACCTTCTTTGCAATTCCCCAGCAAGTGCCCCAACCCAGTTCTTTCCTGCTGGTTTACTCCTCTTTGCCTGATCCCCACCAAATCTAACCCTGATCCTCACAAACATCTGCTCCTGATGGACCCACCTTCCTTCCTTCTGGAAGCCCTCCCAATCTCCCCAGATAAGCAGTTGCTACCCAATATGCTTCTTGAAGTGCTGGATTCCCTTTCCTGAATCTGGACATGCCCTCCCATATGAACCCCCTTTCCCAATCCCCTAGGACACTTACTTCCCCATGATCTGCCTTTCCCTCCTGTTCATTCCTGAACCAGCACGCCCAGTGCCGTTCACCTCCCCACTGCTAGAAACCATCCCCAGTCTCCCTCTCCCTACAAAATGTGCAGTCCCCACAGAACAGGCCTCTTCTCTCTGGTCCCTGGACATGCAAGTCCCTTCCCTGCTGCCAAAACCCTCCCACAACCTGCCTCCCCTCCTCTCTGAAACTCTCCCCTCTCCCAGGGCTAGTGTCCCCCATGTGACTTCACCCGTCCCATGGTTGGTGGTAATCTTTGGTGTTTGGGATTTGGGGGGACATGAGAGGATATGGGAGAAGGTACCTGACCTGAACACCTTCTAAGATCTCTCTCTCCTTCCCTAGGTGGTGGGGAAGCGGAAGCTCATCGAGGATGGTCAGAAACGTGTCAATATCAAGAAGAATGGTGGTAGGTCCACAGCTACCTCTCCCAAAATGGGGGAGCAAAACCCCTCCAATGCTGGGCTCTAGTGACCATTCAGAGCCCAGAAGGAGGCACTGAGGGAGGCAGCATGGAATGGACTGAAAGAGGGAGGGGGGGCTGAGATGGGCAGGATCTATTAAAGCTACTGACAGAATCTCCCCTCTTCCTCTCTCCTCCCAGGGCTAATGGGCTCTTTCTCCATCCCTCTCACCTTCACCTCCCACTTTGCTCCTGACCCCTCCTTGGTGGTTTATGCCATGTTCCCTGATGGGGGAGTTGTTGCTGACAAAGTCCAGTTCACAGTCTCCATGTGCTTCAAGAACCAGGTGAGGCCCTGGCCTGAGGAGGCTGGGGTTGGCACAGGTGCAGGAAGAGGGGAGGTGGGTAGCGCAGAGACGAAAACATTTCAGTGCGTGGCATGTGCACCAATAGAAAATGCAGCTGAGGCATTGGGGGAGCCACGACTAAACCCTTATCTTTCCCCTTGAACAGAGGAATCATTTTTCTCTAATTCATCCCTTTTCTTGCCCTTCCTTTTTCCTGCCTCTTCGCTCCCATGTTTCTGGCTCTGCCCCTCTTGGGATCCATCTGTCCAGGTCAACCTGGAGTTCTCACAGCAGCAGGACCTGCCAGGGGCAACTGTGAATCTCCAGCTGAGGGCGGCTCCCAACTCGCTGTGTGCCATCCGAGCGGTGGACCAGAGCGTCCTGCTCCTGAGGCCAGAGAGGGAGCTCTCCAACAGCAGTGTGAGTGGCTCACTGCGATGGGCTGAGGGATGGGGCAGAATGATGGAGAAATGGTGGAAGCTGGGGCTCTGGGGTGAATGGGGGCATCTGTGTGGGGGGAAGGGTTTGGAGGTAGGAGCTAGGATGAGGGATGAATGGCAGGTCTGTGTCTCTGTCCTTGCTATCAGCCCTTTGTTTGTTTCCTTGGGCCCATGTGTGGTTCTGCAGGTGTATGGGATGCTCGATTTCTCAAATGGAGGTTACCCCTATCAAGTTGATGAGTACAATGACTGCTATATATCAAGGCCATTTCCAATGCCTGTCATCAACCCTGTGCCAGTGGACCGCAGCAAACGTTCCATCATACCAAGACCTTGGTTTGACCAAGGGGCTGACTTCTTTAGCTTCCTAAAGGTGGGTGCCTTTATACTCTTCTCCTCACACTAAGGAGAGGCTGGTGAAGAGGCATAGCCTCCATTCTGAGAGTCTGGGCTCATAGGCAGATCTGTCTATCAACCAACCAACCAACCAGGAAGTGCAAGTCTGCTCTGAATGTTGTCTGTATTAAAACTTCACCCTGTTGTTCCAGCTCTGACTTCAAAACAGTTTTACTCTATGTAGAAATAAAAGCAGAGTCAGGCTGGTTCTTTCCTTCTCATGCATCATCATCAGTAATAAAGATCTGCAGGCCATATTGTGTCCTAGGTGTATGGGGCAAATAATCCTTGGTGTATTGCTGTTGAAATTAGTGGAGTGACACTTAGGGTTGTGTTTGAATCTAAAAGTCTCTGAGTAAAAGCAGGTGGGATCGATATGCGGTGAGTTTTGATTCATCCAGTTGCAAAAAGAGTGGTGTGGTTTTTTTTTGTTTGTTTTTTTTTTTTTTTTTTTTTTAAGCAGAAGAAATGCTGTTGCTGATTATGGAATTTTTCACTCTCACTGAACTCAGAGAGATTTTTCAAGAGTTCAGTTTCAACAGCTCTTGTTTAATCACCAGATTTATACCTGGGTGGAATAGGATTGTTGCCTCACGAGTTCCACAATAAACAATGGCTGTGCTAGAGTAAGGCTCTACTGTGTCTTGATCAGCCAAACTGGTTAATAGAAATTCTGCTGCTGTTGACCTAGGCAAGGGCAAGCGAGATGACCAAGGAGCTCATGAAATCAGTGTGCCTGCCAAGGTGTCCTAGCTTATTGTAGACCAGTGCAGAGAGAGACAAGGGAGGCAGGCAAGATGGGGATCAGAGAAAGCAGAGGGGACCATGTGATGCAGTCGAATAGTTATACTGACACACAGGCAGAGAGACACTAAGCAAACTTTAAACTTCCTTTTTCATATTTTGTTTTTCATTTCTGGTTTAACACAGGAGATGGGACTGAAAATTTTATCAAATGGCAAAATAAAGAGACCCCAGGATTGTCGTTCCTATCCCATTTGGTACTACAAGAAAAATATTCTAATGGGTAAGGAGTTCCTTACCTTTTTTATTTGATTGTCCTGGTCTATTACATTTCCTTTCTGCTCTCTTAATCCATGTAATTACTGTCTGGGAATAAAGGGTTAATCTCCATCTGAGTTCCTTCCCTGCCCCCTACTGGACTCTATTGTCCCAGTGCCAGTCTTTTCTGTGAGTAAGCAGCCACATATCAGGTATTGTCTGACTTCCAGAGGCACCCATGCCACCCGCTATTATGGAAGATTCAGGACGTGTCCCTGTGGTGGAATCTCAGCCTCCATCAGTGGTGGAATCCAGTGAGTCCCAAGTCCGTGAGTTTTTCCCCGAGACCTGGATCTGGGAGCTGTATCCCATTGAGTAAGTGATGTTTAATCCCAGGGAGGGTGCGGAGAAATGCAAGGCTTTGTGCAGGCAGTGTTTGGCGGTGCTTCTCCGAACCAGACCTCACAGGCCTTTGAGACTGGGCTGGTTTAATGTTCTAGAGAACAAATCTGCTGGGTTTTAGGAAGGGCTGTGGGATCTAGGGGTTAGAAGAAAGGATATGTGGGTTCTTTTCTTGGTTCTGGTACTGACTCACTGGGTGACCTTGGGCGAGTCACTTCCCCTCCCCGTGCATCAGTTTCTGCATTTGTAATGTGGGATAACGACATACCCTGCCTCCCAGGGGGTGTTGGGAGGATTAATGCCTAGAAAGCTCTATAAGATACTGGGATAGAAGATACTGGAGATAATCATAGTATCATTTATTTATTGTCAGAATTTTTCTGTCCATTGGGGATCTCCTACCCCACAACCCATATCATGATCTGATTTCTCTGCAGAAGTTCAGGTAAGAAGCAGGTCCCAGTCACTCTTCCTGACACCATCACGGAATGGAAAGCCAGCATGTTCTGTACCTCAGAGAGCAGCGGCTTCGGGATCTCCCCTACGGTGGGGCTGACGGCCTTCAAACCTTTCTTCGTGGACCTGACCTTGCCCTACTCTGTGATCCGCGGAGAATCGTTTACACTGACTGCCACTGTCTTCAACTACCTGAAACAGTGCATAAGGGTGAGGAAGCACTCACACTCTGGTTAGCCTCTTCTGGGTTAGGCTTTACCTGTGTGCCTGTAAATCCTTCCCCCCCTGCCCACAATGGATCCGGAATCAGTATCGAGAGAGCCACATGGATTTTTACCCTTACGCATTCCCCAGGGAACGGGAGCTAATCCCATGAGATCCAGAGCAAGTTTTACCTCCATGTTACCGATACCAGGAAGCCAGGATGGTACTTCGGTACATTGATGGGATTGGATTGCTATGTGTGTGGGAAGCTTGCTCTGCTGATCCAGTACTTTTCACCTGTTGCTAAAATTCCCTATAAAAGAAACTAAATAAGATCAAGTGTCACCCATTTTCTCCCTTGCCTCCTCCGCCTAATCTTCCACTCGTGTCCCTGACTGCTCACCCCTTCCCTGGTCTCTTGTGCAGATCCAGATTACGCTGGCCAAGTCAGAGAAGTACCAGGTGAAATCATGTAAGGGCTGTGAATACACCAGCTGTCTGTGTGCTGATGAAGCCAGGACCTATTACTGGAACGTGACAGCCACCAAACTGGGTAAGGAGAGCAGAGACGAAGGGAAGAGAACACAGGAATTGCTGTACCAGCTCAGACCATTGCTCCAAATAATCAGATTCCCACCTTGTTGTTGTAGCTAGACCAGGCATCTAACTAATTCAGTATCCTCCTGTCATACTGGATGAGACCACTGTCCCACCTCTAGAACTCCATTGCTATCCCTGATATTTCAGAATATGATGGTCCCATACCCCTGTTCTCATAGTGCACAGGGCTGTTTGTGCAAAGCTGTCCCTGGAGTGGAGAAATACAGATCACTTCGAAGCCTTAGGTGTGACAGCACGTTCCTCTTACATCATTGTCTTGGCTTGCACAGAACTACAGATGTCATCAGTTTTCTGTGCACTGAACAGTTTTGCCTGGATGGGCAGGTTTGAAATGGAAGCTCTGAAGAGCTTGTTTTTTTGTGTTTTTTCTTTTTCATTGCCAGGTGAGGTGAACTTCACCATCACCACAGTGGCACTGCCCAGCAGAGAGCTCTGTGGCGGTAGGAAAGTGACGGTGCCAAATAAGGGCCGCAGTGACACCTTGATCAAGCCTCTCCTCGTCCGGGTGAGCCTGCCGATCCAGAGAACAGTGGGGGGAAATAAGATATCACACTGTTCTCACTAGTGCTCTTGCCAGCAGTTCCATCATTCTGCTGTCCTGAATTTCATAGACTCCTAGAATTCAGACCTTGTCTACACTAGAACTTTGAATAATCCACACCACTGAGTGACATAGTCTACTGACCTAAGTGCCAGCATAGACAGCGCTATATCGTGGGAGAGTTGCTCTCTCCGAAGCAGCTACTGCCTCTCATGGAAGGTGGAGTAATTAAGCTGACGGGAGAGCTCTCCACTGTAGTACATCTAGTATAGATACAGCCTCAGAGTTGGAGAAAGCTCTACTAAGTCACCATTTCCATTCCCCTGGGCCCAGTGCAGGATGGCTTCCTACAGTCTGTTCTCCAGGGTTTTGCCCAGTCTAGTTTTAAATGTCTTGAGCAAGGGATGTTCCACCCCATCCCTTGGGGAGACCCTTCCACATCTCACTAGATCTCTCCCTGTTAGGAAATGTTTCCTCAGCATCCAGCCAGAAATGTGCATCTTGTGCTCAATGTTGTTCTATATTCTTTCTTGTCCTCTCATCCCCAGTTCCTCTTCTTCTGTGTTGGAGTTTGGAGTTTATATCTCTCCTAATCATCGACAGGTGGCTATCCATCCTGAACTGAGTTATATAGATCCAGTTAATTTAATCTTCCCTCTTAATCTATCTAGAGCCCCTTAATCGTTTGTAGCCCTCTTCTGAATTCCCTCCAGTTGATTGGCCTCTTTCTGGTTCTGAGGTGTCTAGTCCAAGAACTGAACCCATTATTCCAAGTCCGAGCCCTGTACCAAGGGACAGTTCCCTTCTTGCTCCAAAATGTGACCACTGTGGTCCCAAAGTGCCCAGAGTTGACTTAAGGAGTCCAGGAGTGGCCTCTGCCCCTCTCTCTTCACCCTTGTATCCCTTCTTGCTCTGTGACTGGATGCCCCTGAGCATGCAGCTCAAAGTCATGAGGTTGCATGTATCTGAAGACTGGACATGGGTGGGTGGGTTTTTGTTTTTGTTTTTTTTAAATTATGTCTTTAATCAGTTTCTTTGTTTCTACTGCCAGCCAGAGGGCGTCCTGATGGAGAAGTCTCACAGTTCCCTGCTCTGCCCAGAAGGTATGGGTTGCATTGGACCATGGGACAGGATCACAGTGGCCACATTCCCTTGGGTTTGGGGAGAGTGTCATCTATGCATAGACATACGGGCTGGGCTGGCATTAGGAAGTGCGGGGCCCATTTCAAACATTTTCAGTGGGGGCCCGGCAGGGATGACTTTATTTAAAAAAAACGTAAAAAAAAAAACCCCTTTCATTTCTTCCATGTATTATAAATAACAATTATATATTACGTATATTGCTGGCTGGAGGTAGGGCAGGGGGGTGTGGGGCTGGCTGGAGATGGGCTGGCCAGAGGCAGGGCAGGGGGTGCAGCAGGGGCTGGCTGCGGGCAGAGCGGAGGGTGCAGGGGGTGCGGGGCTGGCTGGAGACAGGGGCTGGCTGTGGGCAGGGCAGGGGGGGAGGGTGCGGGGATGGTGCAGGCAGGGGGGGCAGCAGGGGCTGGCTGCAGGCAGGGCAGGGGCTCCCCTGCTTCTACCGCCCCGGCCCTTTAAATAGCTGCTGGAGCCCTGGGGAAGCGGCGGGGCTCCAGTGGCTATTTAAAGGGCCGGGGCGGTAGAAGCAAAGGGAGCCCCGGACTTTTTAAATAGCCCTGCAGCCCTACTCCAGGGCTCCAGAAGTGGGGCTCTGGTGGCAATTTAAAGGGCCTGGGGCTCCAGCCCCTGCTGGGAGCCCCAGGCCCTTTAAATTGCCCCTTTGGGAAGCCGGGTCGCCCCAGTACAGCGTACGGCGGCGGCAAGGGCACGGGGCCCGATTCACGGGAATCGGCCTAAAGCCGGCCCTGCATATGGGGAGGGAGAGCACTGGCTGGACAGCACTTACCAGGATGTTAGGTCTTTGTCTTGCTGAGCCCTGTGATTCCAGCAGGGAATAGAAAGGTGGGATTTTTTCCCATTGGAATATATACATGAGGACCTGTACTTCCTGAATGTGTGTCTACCCCCTGCATTCGGTGCCTCCTGCAGTGGATTCTGGTGCAGACCCTGAAAGGAGGTGGAAAAAACCAGAACTGTCCTTGTCCTCATTCTTCTTGGAAGGGACACTTGAAAGTCAGTACGTGACCCATCAGGACTTGCTCTCCTCCCTCTCTCCCTGCTGCTGCTGGAGTTATTGGTCCATATGCCAGGAGCTCTCAGTGTCTTGGAGATCTGTTACTGCTGAGAGTGGCTTATTGTGTTTCTAGCTGTGGGGTCTCGTACTCCATCTCCTGTGTTGGCTCACTCCTTTTTCTGTTATAATTATCAGGGAATTCTGCCTCTGACTCGGTCTCCCTGCAGCTCCCTGAGGACGTGGTGCTGGATTCAGCCAGGGCCCAAGTGTCTGTGCTGGGTAAGGAATCAGTCTGGAGGGTGATTTAGTATAGAGCAGGGTGGGGAGCCTGTATGAGGGTGTGAGCAGACTGGACGTGTTTTGGTGGCTGCATGGGTTGGTGTATGTGGGGGAGAAGGGGGCTAGAATGCTGATGGGGGGCAAATGCTGCAGCAGGAGTGTGTGGAGGAATGAGGGCTTGTATACGGGTAGGTATGTACAATTTGTGGATTTGGATCAGTGAGGGAGAATGTATGGATGGGAGGGTTCATAAGTGGCTGCTAGAGGGATGGGTGTAAGCAGTGGGAAGGGAGGTACAGGGTGAGTGGGTGCAGACGGATGCAGAAGGAAGTATGGAGTAGGAGGATGCAGACAGGGTGGTGCAGGAGAGGTGTGAGCGGTTGGGTGGCTGCAAGTGTGGGATTGGGGAGGTGTCAGGCAGGCGGTGTTATGAGTTGAGTAATGGTATGATGTGTGGAGCAGCCTGATATGGCAGGGGGAACTATATTTAATCAGACATAGATGCACAGTTCAGGAGGATCACCTTTGTCCATGTCTGTTTGTTTATCCAGGTGACATCATGGGTTCGGCACTACAGAACCTGGACCGGCTGGTGCAGATGCCCAGTGGCTGTGGGGAGCAGAACATGGTGCTGTTTGCCCCCATCATCTATGTGCTGCAGTATCTGGAGAAGACGGGGCAGCTGAGTGAGGAGTTGAAGACAAGAGCTGTGGGTTTCCTACAGACAGGTCAGTTAGTTTTCTTTCTCCTCTCCCTAATCCATGGTATCCATCTCATCCTCCGTGCTCAGTAGATGTGCCCAAACGGTGGGCGGATGGATTGGGGCAGGGGAGTTACTGTGAACTTCCTGGCTCTCCCCTGGTTCTGAGTGAGCCAGTTCCATAGCTTGTCAGTTTTTCTGTGGCAGGGCAGGCCTGGGTGACTTTTTTGACTCAGACATGTCTCCAGTCGTCTTTCTCTCCTGCTCAGGGTACCAGAGGCAACTTCAATACAAACATAGAGATGGTTCCTACAGCGCCTTTGGAGAGAGCGATGGAGAAGGCAACACATGGTGAATACCTGGCCTTTCTGAATAGTACAGTCATGAATTGCCTCCCCCAATGCTGGTACTATCTTTGTCAACACCCAGCACCCCCTCTGTAGCCTTCACCCTGTCAGTATCCCACCACACACGCACACCCACCCGCCCTGGTACTGACTCTCTCCCTTCTCTCACTGACTTTTTCTCCTCCTCTCCCCCAGGCTGACAGCATTTGTGACCAAATGCTTCATACAAGCCAAGCGGCACATCTTTATAGATGACAAGAACATTGAGGATGCTCTGAAGTGGATAGCAGGGAACCAGCAGGCCAATGGCTGCTATGCCAATGTGGGGAAACTCTTCCACACAGCAATGAAGGTAATAGCCAGCAAGGCCTGGCCCTCCTTCAGTAATCCCTCTTAGTGGGGCTGTCATTAACTCTGAGGGAGTGGCCCAGTGACACTAACCCAGACCCTGATGGAAGGCCAATGGTCCTACCCTTGACTCTAATGTAGGGCCGACTGGCATGACTCCTCTCTTGTTCTCATCTCTTCAGAGTTAGGTTGCAGTGATATGGCTGTTGTGTCCAGATCATTCTCCCCCCCCCCCCCCCCTTAGTGCTAGGGGTGTGATCCTAAATAACCAGAAGCCCCTCTCCACATCTGTTCCCACCTTCTCCAAGTCCACTTCCTCAACACCACCTCCCCCACCACGGAGGAGAATAGACTGTTCCATCTAGGACTCTCCAATCAACTCCCCTTCACCCAGCACATCAATGCTCTCTCACAGATGGAGGAGAATGTTCTGTTCCACCTTGCCCTCTGGTAACCTCACATTAGCTGTGTGACATACCAAGGGTACAAGCCAGACTAATGAGTAATGGTGTGACCCCAGCCCTGTAACCTGGGGTGCCCTTTACAGTGCCTTGCTGCAAGGGGGCTGGAACAATTTGTATAGTGTGTGTGTGGGGGGGGGTGTGCTGAGAGCCATTGAACCAAACTGTAAACCCTGTAACCGATGGAAACCACTTCACGCCAGGGGGTGCTTCTGCACCCCTAGTTCCAGCTCCTATGCTTGCTGCTGTAGTCTCCTGCCTGGGTGGGTGGGTGTGTGTGTGTGTGTGTGTGTGTGTGCGCCCGCGCCCTGGCTCTTACCAGACTAGGTTATATGTCAGGGTGACCCCAGCTCACCCCTAGTCCTAGAGTTTTCCCCCCAGACGTGTATGTCCTGTACTGCCCAGCCCTCTTCTGGATAATACAAGTTTATATAAAGTCCGTTTATTTCTTTAATAGAAATAATAGCACACACCACCTGCCACCCCAAATGGTGTTTCCCAAGCCCTTCAATTTAAACACACTGGATTAGACAAAACAATAAACCAAGTTTATTAATTACCTAGAGACAGAGTTTAAGTGCGTTACAAGTAACTCAGCACAAGTCAGGAATGGGTTATAGGAAATTAAAGATGAAACACAACTGGTGCCGAATGTAACAAATTACGATACATTCAAAGCAAAGTTTTCTCACCAGTCTCTGACCAAACTTCTGAGGTCAGGATCCCTCCTCCCAGAAACCAACAAATGCTTTGCTTTGTTGCTTCAGGTGCCGTGAATGCAATGGGCAGGAAGGGGTGGTGGTGTCTTGGGGTGTTTGCCCCTCCTTCATATCATTTAAATCTGCCTTTTGAAAAACATTTCCAGCTGGGTACCAGGAGATAGCATGGAATAGCTTCCCCCATAGACTTCTTTTTTGTCACTTGTTTGAGCTTCCTGCTTGATTCAATTTGCATTTAAACAGTAAACAAAGCCAATCACACATTCCTTTGTTTAGGACAGACCTATTTCTCTCTTTTCCCCCCCCCCCCCCCACCCTCAATTTCAGCTTCAGTAGGGCTGTGGTTTGGCACATGGGTTAATAATGTCATACAGGGAAATCTTAACTTCACATACAATGTTGCCATATGTATTTTACCAGGACAATAATGAGCAGGAATTATGAGTTTTCAAATGGTATCTCACAAGGCATACATTGTACAAAGATATAACAATAGTGTGTGGGGTGTGGTCATGGGAACCTTCTATCACAAGGTGCCACATAGCAGCTACCATTTGGGAGGTTCATTCCCCACCAACCTCTTTCTCTCACTGTGATCTGCAGGGTGGGATAAATGACAACATCTCTCTGGCTGCTTACATCACTGCCGCACTGCTGGAGGCAGGAAAGCCACTTGCTGTGAGTATAGTGCTGCCTATGCACGCCCTCGCTCACTCCTCGCCTCTTGTCTTATTTCTAATGCTTCCATGGGCCCAGCTGTTTCTCTGTCATGCACAGTGGATAGTTATGGCCACAACATACACAATCTTTATGACCATGTCAGGATTTGGTCACTGTGGAGTCGTCTCCATTTTTCTCTGCTCCATCTCCTATGTTAGGTGAACTCCATATTTCTTCCTGTTCCAGGACCCAATGGTGAAGAACAGTTTGCAGTGCCTCAGAAATGCTTCCTCCAATGCCACTGATATCTACACCCAGGCATTGCTGGCGTATGTCTACTCACTGGCTGGAGACACTGTGACAAGGCAATTACTGCTCACCAAGCTGGACCAGCAGGCCATCAAGTCAGGTACCATGGGGCAAGAAGCTGCCTGACTCTAAGCACTAGGACTCCCATGGCTATAACACAAATTCCACCAACACTTAGGGCCAGGATGCTTTCCACAGAACCAAGAAAATTATTAGTGGAAAAGCCCTATTAGCTTAGGCAAGATTGGTCCTTGCAGCACATGTTCTAACATTTTGTCCAGTCAATGGGGCTTCTGCCCCTTCCCTTGAGAGACTGATGCACCATTTTCTTTCTACATTACAATAAATTTTTTGTTTCTTATTTTCATTCCATCCTCCTCAGTCATATCCCCTTGCACCACTCTAAGTAATTTCTCTCCTCCTTAGTGCACTGTAACTGTTATCAAGTCCCTACATCCCCTTCATCATTTCTTAGCTAAGTGATACAGACTTAAGCCTACATTTTCAAAAGTGGCCTCTAAGTTTCAGGTGTCTCAAGTCAGGCATCAAAATGCTGAGACTCCCAAAATCAGTGGCTGCTCTTGAAAATGTAGGTCTTGGCTCTTTCCTCACAAATCCCTCCCTCCAGCCTCCTGATAATCTCTGTTGCTTGTTTGTCAATATATTTATCCTATAAATTTGGTGCCCAAAGCAGTAATAGTCTCGATTCAATCCCCCTGTGGAGGGAGATTATCACTTTTCTGCTCCGGGATGTGAATGTGCTACCCAAAACCATACTGGCTTTTTTGTTAAGCCCTGTCACTCTGCAAACTTGTATCTAATTTGCTGTCCATTGTCCCTGCCAGACTGGTTCTGTCCCCAGAGAGTATCTGTGTTTGGGATGATTTCCCCTCATTGATTTGTCCCAGTTTAGTCTCGTGTTTAAATTCTGCTCGTTCTCATCCATCAACTGGCTTTACTGATGTTGCATCATGATGTGACCTGTTTGCATCACACTGGCTGCTGGAAAGCATGGATGATCCCTCTCTTCTGATCTTGGCAGTGATGTGATCTGGCATCTCTATCATGAATACCACTTAATCACTCAGTACACTGACACAATAGCATTCCTGTGAGGAGGATTTCGCCACCCAGATTTAGGGTAGAGACTTTTTTCAATGTCCCACATGAGGAGGGATGTAACCATGAAATTCAACCTGGCTTGCAGTCCTGGACCCAACCAAGTCCTGTTCTTGTTTCTCCTCCCTCAGGAGGGCAGATACATTGGAGCAGGAAACCAGCCCAGTCTCCCACTGAGTACAGCTGGTCCCAGCCCAAGTCTGTGGATGTGGAGTTGACAGCCTATGTGTTACTGGCTCTGCTCGCTACAGAAAAAGTGTCCAAGGAAGAGATTGCTTCTGCCACTGGCATTGTGGCATGGCTGGCCAGGCAGCAGAATGCCTATGGGGGCTTTGCCTCTACCCAGGTAACAAACTAGCTTCTCTCAGAGCCAGACACCATGTCGAGTCATGGAGAGCAACAGGCTGGGATGTCCGCTGGGGGTTGAATCTCTGTGCTAGATTCTTACTGTGCTCAGAGGCTGTCTGTGAGAATCCAGCTTTTGGTTCCCTGAGGAACAGATCCCACTGCACTGTGGGGCTGGGAGCTTGAATCCCACTGTTAATATCCTGGGGAAAGGATCCCATTGTTCTTGAGCTCTAATGGAAGGGCGTGGGGAATCGCTGTGCTAGCACCCTGAGGAGTGGATCTGCACTCAGTGATGTGACTGCTTTTCCGTTCCCAGGACACTGTAGTTGCCCTCCAAGCTCTTGCTAGATATGGAGCAGTGACATTCATCAAATCTGGAAACGTCTCTGTGACAGTGAAATCGGGAAGGAACTTCCAGCAGTCCTTCCACGTGGAGGCCACCAACCGACTGGTGCTGCAGCAGCAGCCTCTCCCTGACATTCCTGGAAACTACACCATACAAGCAGCTGGCACAGGCTGTGTGTATGTGCAGGTGAGTGGTGGCTCTCTTGTGAGAGGCCAGGAGGATGTCATGGAAGGGGGCACTGCCTGGCTCAGGGTTATGAGGGAATGGGATATACAGACTTTCACTTCCAATGCATTGGTTCTAATGGAGCCTCAGGTCGGAGGAATTGCGGAATGGGGTATGGATCCTTCCCCCTCTGGGGCACCAGGT
Organism: Trachemys scripta elegans; assembly: GCF_013100865.1. Lineage (NCBI taxonomy): Eukaryota > Metazoa > Chordata > Testudines > Emydidae > Trachemys > Trachemys scripta. The sequence continues at coordinate 132,851,259 of NC_048298.1, forward strand.
CAGGGGAGTGTGGGCCAGCACTGGCTAGCTCAGGATCCTCTTGGGGGCAGTGGCAAGGATACAGTCTCTTGCAGGCTTGTGTGACGCTATTTGTTGGGTACATTTCTGTGTCTCCCATTAGACGGTTCTGAGGTATAATGTGCCTCCCTCAAAGAATGCAGAGACCTTTATCCTGAGAGTGAGAGCAGGAGAGGACAAGTGTGAGAAGCAAACACCCCCTCGCTTCCTGTCCCTCAACATCAGCGTCAGGTGAGAGTGAGGAGCTAGAGAGAGGAAAGGAATAGAGGGAGCAGGGTGACATGGAGGAGGGCAGAAGGAAAAGAGGCAGCAAGGTGGGGAAAGGGGCAGAGTTAAGGTGGATGTAACCTATATGACTTCCTGTCTTTCACCTCCAGTTATGTGGGGAGCCGTGGCACCTCCAACATGGTCATTATCAAGCTGAAACTCCTGTCCGGATTCTACCCCGTCCGGGGCACCAACTACTTTGTAAGTCACTTCCCATAACCATTGGCCCTGGTGACCAGATACATGTGTTACATGGAAGCCAGCTCAACCAACAGCCAGGCAGCATAGACAATGGTCTCAATGCGGGCACTTACCATTGGCTCTGTCCCTGGGGTGAAAGTTGGTTCCTGGGGGTACTTTCTACTGCTCTCTGACCCCATAAAACTTTAAACACTCACCCCCCTCAACCCTATGGCTTGTTTCCCATTCACTCCTGTGTGGGTGAGACTCCCTGGGAATGAGCTGGGCTATTGGAGGAGATTCTGGTCAAGAGGTGGGGGACACTTTTTTTTTTTCACCCCCACCACCACCACCAATCCCTAGAACGTTTCTTCCATGGGTGAGGCTCTTGGGAGAATGAGCTGGGTGTTTGGGGTGAGACTCTAACGCTGCAGTTCCCTGTCTCCAGCTCCAGCAGCAGCCATTTGTGAAGAGAGTGGAGATTGGGGCTGAGGATCTCACCATCTACCTCGACCAGGTCAGTGCTGGAACAAGGTAGTAGCTTTGTAGCTTCTAAACAAACTATGTAGGTGTTAATTGGTAGGTCACGTACCAGCAGGTGAGAGAGTTGGGTCCCAGTGGACCTGAGTTAGTGTCAAGGGCCCAGACAATTTATATGGGAGTTTTAAACTGGAGGATGTGACCTGTTCTCAGACAAGAGTCCCATCCACCTGTGCATCTCTGAGACACTGCCAACCCTCTCAGCTCACCCAGCTGGCTACCCAGCTCGTTATATTCCCAGGACTGGCAAACGAGGAGCAGGAGGAATGATTGTACTATCTGCATCAAGCCTCAGACTCAAGCAAGGTTCACCCCCTAAATCAAAAGTTCGTATGCATTCCCTTAGCATGCTAATCTGGGACAACTCCAGTATGGTCTACAGACCCCCTGACAGCTACCTACTGTATGAGAGAGACTGAGTGTCATGCCAGCTGCTGGAGTCTCCTAAACTCTGGGATTTCATCCCTTCCCCTCAGTTTTGGTTCAGAACCTCATTCTCCAAGCATTCCCCAATTCCACATATTCAGTTGGTCACATACTGGATCCAATCTTCAGCTCAGAAGCGGATCTTGGAGACTTAGCCATCACAGCCTTATCCTGGGCTTCTCTCTACCTCCATAATGATGTCAGGAACTCTCTCACTTAGATCCATAGGGATGATCTTATTACTATCATTAAACCCAACGTGCTCTGTATATTTCCAACCCTCCGCCACCTCCCCCCACACCAAGGGTCAGTGATCTGACAGAACACTATGGCTACATACCATTTATGACAATTGGCCCACTGGCATCCAAATGTTCCCTGCCACTACCACTCTGCCCACATTGGCCATCATGGTTCTTAGATGAATTGACACCAAGGCTGGTGGCTGGAGTGCCAGTGCGGGAAGGGAGGGAACTGGCTCCAAATCATACTGATTGCAGTCTAATGAAAACTTTTGTAATGATGCCACAGTTGTGACTGTAGTAAACAAAATCGTCTCTGGGACCATCACCTTCATCAGATTCTGGCTGAGATAAGTGTGCTGATTTAGACCTGCTTCATAAACACAGGCTGTGTTCTCTTCACCACTGCTTCAAACCACGCACCTCAGGGGGATTGTGACTCTAATTCTGAAGAACCCCCTTCCTGCTTTGCTGAGAAGATGGAGTGAGGCCCTGACAGCCTCTGGGGCCAAGCATTATACATGCTGGAGCAGCAAGTATAGCGTCCATCTCGCTGTGTCAGAACTGAGTTAGTGTCTCTGTCTAGGACACTAGAAGGCACCTGAGAGAGACCTGTGCCATCATCTGTGACCTGCTCCTTTGTCTCTCATCTGGTCAGGGCGGGTGGGGAAATGCTTGGCCCACTGCTGAGCCTCCTTCAGAGAAGGCACTTTACCTATCACTCAGAAGCAGACAATAATCCAGCCCATCTTCAAAATGTCACTCACTGTGCGTGAATCTAGACAAATGTTTCTCAAGGAAGCCAGAGCTGGTGCGTAACAGAGCAAGCCCATCTCTGAGCAGGATGAATTGAAGAGTCTATTCTGCTGGGGGTCTGTTTGCTACAGGATCCATTTCAAGGTTCTAATGCTGACTTGACCTGGTCCTGTCCCTTTAAGAGCTTTGTTACATCAAGATCCTTCCATTCTTCAGGGAATGACCATGGCAGCTATGCTCTTCCTCGACCGTGACCAATCAAGAGCCAGAAAGAACCTTTTCAAGAATAACCTCCCGGCTTTGGAACACCCTTCCTCCGGGATCAGAAAAGCTCTGCTTTCAGATCAGGCTAGAAGACTCACTTTTCCTGGAAAACATCCTTGAAAGAACCAGAGCTAATAAACTAGAGCAATGGGCTCCAACATAGTAGCAATGATTAGATAAGAGCAGGGCAGAGAATGTGCCTGTCGCTTCGGGACAGATCCCACTCTTTCTACAGTCCATACTCCGGGCTCAGATACCATGGTATCTAACAAACATTCATAGATCGCTAGATAAACATTCTTGAAATCCTGAGTTAAAATCTTACCACTGCCGCAATAGCCAGTTCTGTCTATAGTTAAAAAAACTGAACACCCCTGATATTCAGCACACGTGTCTCTGCTCATGTTTTGCTGGTAATGTAACAGCAGGGGGCCTTCCAGGTGCATCAATAGGAAGTTCATCTGCAAAAACTGTGTGTGGAGCCCAGGATTTGAACAGCAGTGAGGCTGCAGGGCAGGACTGAGGAACATTGACAGAGTTGGGGTGTGGGGGAGCTTCTGTAATGCATGCCCAAACCAGACCTTATTTTTTCTCTCTCCCAGCTGAATAAGGAGACTCAGACATACTCCTTCACCATGAGCCAAGACATTCCAGTGAAGGATCTGAAGCCAGCAGTGGTCAAAGTCTATGATTACTACCAGCCAGGTAGGTTAGGATATGAATTGTGTTAAATTACTGGCAGTTTTGCCGATGAAACTTTGCAGATTTTGGCTATTTCATTTCAGGTGATTTCACACCCTTTTGATTTCCAGATTTGTGTGTGTGAAATTCAGTAAAACAGCTGTTTTTCCCCCAAACCCAGAAAATGTAAATTCCCTTTTGCTTGAAAGGAGCTCTCTTCCATTGTGAAAAAGATACTTTTGCCCTCAGAAGGATTTAAAAAAAAAAAAAAAAAAAAAATGTATTTCTCAGCAGAATGGGTCCAGTTTTGAATGGGTGACAAAATGCAAAAAGTCTCACATGAAGTAGTTTCACCTCTACTGTGAATATTTCATGCACCTGTAGGGATTATTATTTATTTGTTCCATATGCAATGTAGTACCCCCTTTAAAATAAAATCACCTTGCCAGCAAAATGCTGCCGCCGCCGCCTCCTCCTCCTCCCCCTGCAACATGTGGAATTCCCCTCCAAAATACAAATATAAGTAAATGCAGAAAACTTAGAGTAAAATTCAGTCCTTGACCAGGGGCAGGTTTTCGGCTATAAAAATGTCATCTCTTTAAAGTCCAGTATGTCACAGCTGAGCCTCACACTATTGGAAAGGGAGATAGTACATCCTTGGCTCTAGGAGGCCCTGAGATCTCCTAGAGAAAAGCTTTCAAGTCATGTTTGGTTTTTATTTTTTTCTCCTCTCACCGGGGCGGCACCAGTGCAGCAACCGCGTGCCTGGGGCGGCAGGCCACAGGGGGCGGCCTGCCAGTTGCTGTGAGGGCGGCAGTCAGGCGGCCTTTGGCGGCGTGCCTGCAGGAGGTCCGCCGGTCCCGTGATTTCAGCGGCGGGTACGCCGAAGCTGCAGGACTGGCAGATCACCCACAGAAATGCTGCCGAAGGCCGCCTGACTGCCATGCTTGGGGCAGCAAAAAACATAGAGCTGCCCCTGCCTCTCACCCTGCCCCTGCACAATGTGATTCAAGGTAACTAAGACACTTTGATTTACAGGCAGAAGGATACAAAAAATAGAGCCAGTCATACTTTCAAAAATTCTCTGACCATTTCAAAAGTAGATTTTTCTGACATCTGGCACATAGACGATACCTCATGGTGATGTTCGGGATAAAGATTTAATCAACGGTCTTCTGAGACAACCTGCATGATGCATCCATCCCAAATTCATGCCAATAAAATCTCGCCACCACACTAACATTTATTTGCTTATATTAATTTTAAACTATTAAGTCTCCTCCCCCATTCCTTACTTTGCTCAACTAATGGTACAGTCTGAAGATGTTGGAAAGTTCTGCCAACCAAAGCATGGTTGTACCTTCTGTGACCTGGGGGAGGGTTGTAGTTCATCTGGGGATTGGGCTTCTCTTCATTTTTCCCCAGCTTGTCTGATGCTGAAAGTAATTGTCTGTCTTTTTCTTCTGTTACAGATGAGCAGGCGACTGTGGAATATACAGATCCATGCCAGTGAGGTGAGCATGGCTTTCATGGAGTAGTATGCACCATTATTGTGCAACTAATACAAGCATAGGCATGAGGTGAAGAAATGAGGTACACCTCTACCCTGATATAACACGGTCCTCCGGAGCCAAAAAAATCTTACCATGCTATAGGTGAGACCGCTTTATATCGAACTTGCTTTGGCCTCCCTGTCCCCTGACTGCCCCAACCCTATCCACACCCCTCCGCCCCCTGAGAGGCACTCACCAGCAGCAGCTGGAAGCAGAGCAGCCCGGCCCCAGCCCGCTCCACTCTGCCAGCTCCCAGCCGCGGCGCTCCGCTTCCTGCCGCCGCTGAGTGCAGGGAGGTTGGGGAAAGGACGCCGTCCGTGCTCGTCTGCGGTGGGAAGCTGAGCACCGTGGCCCCAGCCCGCTCTGCTTTCCTTGCCCTGGTCCCAGCCGTGTCGCTAGGGTTGGGGAAAGGTCCCGCATTCACCGGAAGCAGAGCAGCCAAGCCCCAGCCCACTCCACCAGCTCCCAGCCGCGGCACTCCGCTTCCCGCTGCAGGTGAGTAGGGGGGCCGTCCTTTCCCCAACCTCCCTGCACTCACCGACAGCAGGAAGCGGAGCACCGCGGTGTATTTCCCTCTGAGTCGGTGCTGATCCTAATCCCGGGGGGACTCTGTGCGGCAGGCAGCTGTAGGGATGTCTCAGTAGGGAGGTCCTCTCCCATCTGAGTCATGACTGACCCCAGTGTGTGATAGGAGGCACAGTGCTGCAGCGGTGCTATGGGTGGCTCAGGAGGTGCTCTCCCCTCTGAGTTAGAACCTAGCCTATTGCCCCAATGTGATGCTAAGGGCGCTGTGCTACCGGGAGTAGTGTAAGGGATTTTTTTAAAATTTAAATAAAATTAATGGAGATATCCTATCTCCTAGAGCTGGAAGGGACCTTGAAAGGTCAGTGAGTCCAGCCCCCTGCCTTCTAGCAGGACCAAGTACTGATTTTTTGCCCCAGATCCCTAAGTGGCCCCCTCAAGAATTGAACTCCAAATCCTGGGTTTAGTAGGCCAATGCTCAAACCACTGAGCTATCCCTCCCCCCCTTGAGCTATCCCTCTAGTAGAGGGTGCTCTCCTCCTGACTCACTACCTACCCTGGTGCCCCAGCATGGTGCCAAGGGCTGCTATGCTGGTGGAAGTGCTGTCTGTGAGATGAAATGAAACACTGACTGGCTGTGGTCAATAAAAGATCCCATGATACTACTTACAAGAACAGGCAACTTCTTTCATCTCCTAAACTGTTTTGCTGTGTTACTAAACAGCTGCTACATTCCACCCCAGAAGTGGCTGCATTCAGCCCCTGAGTGTAAAGTGCTTTAAGACCCTTCAGAATGAAAGGCACTAGGGAAATGTGTATAAACTTACTTTTCCCCCCTCTTTTTCAGGGGACGAGACAGACACCTTGTCCCTGGTGTAACTCATGGGAATTCCTGGTTCTTCCATTGCACTTAACTTCTGAGCCCAGGGGGAACAGAGTCTCTATCTACACTGCTCACATGCCGCTCCAGAATGCATCAATTAAACCTCTCCTCTTCCTTCCCCACCCCTTATTGGATAGATGAGGTTATAGGTTGAACAGAAGAAACCTACATTCCTCTCTGTATAAAAAGGAAAGGAGAAGGGCTGAGAGCTACACAGAAGGCAGTCTCAAGGGAATACACAGGGGGCCTGGGCAGTTCAGAGCCAGGTGACCCCCTTTAACATTCTCCTAGAGAGGGGTGGGAGGCTACAAAGAGAGGAATCTGGGGGATGCACCCAAAGGGAGAATGCAGGATAGTTAATGTTTGGGTACTGGGTTGATGGAGCTAGTGGGAGGGCTAGGAAATACCTACTGAGAATTACACTGTGATGGGTGCAGGGTTAGTTTGCTAGGAGGGGTCAATCTCACATCATGGGGCTATGTTCATATAATAAATTTTCATATTGAGTTAATAAAAAATTGCAGCTTTGGGTGTCTTTTGGCGTGTATGCCTGGTGCCTACCCTAATCCTGTTGTTCCTGTGAGGGCAGCCAGTGACGGGATATGTCTGTGCTCGTGTTTACCCCCTTGCCTGCAGTCTCTCCAGAATTGGCAACAACCTTGTTGCCTCCTTAAATCAAGGCACTGAGACTTAATGAAGTATATGGCTGTGAGCATTGTGGATCATGTCTGCAGTGTGGGTATGCACTTCCCTCCGAGTAAAGCCTACAATGGCCTAGGGCAGTGCTTCTCAAACTATCTGATGTGGCGGACTGGCAATTTCCCCTCCCCATATTTGCCGGGGACTGGTACCATATTTGTGCCATATTATTATCATTTTCACATAGGCACGTAGCACATCAGATCAGAAAAACTAACATTCTTCACTGTATTAATTGGAATGGGAGTGTGGCATACATGCAGAGATGTTCCCATTTAAATACATTGAAGACTGACTGAAAGGCTGTGCGTCTGTGCGGATAGTATAAAATGACTATTATTCGTTTATGATCCAAGAAAATATTATTTGAACATTCGTAGGAATATTAATTTATATCAGAAACAATATAATGAATAAAATAAGTTGGCAGACATTTATTTTGTTTATTTTGTAAACAATACAAAATTACAATACAAATTAAAAAATCAAACCAGCAAAGTCTCCTAACAAAGATATTATAAAAAAAATTAACACAATAATAGGCATGTTAAAACCTTAACCTTTACTAATGTGAAAGGTGAGCCTGCTTCTTCTTTGTCAGCTTATCCAGTTGTGGCTCAATTGAGGACAGTGCCACACACAATGGAGAATGACTATCCATACTATTCCTGTACTTTGTCTTAATGACACTCATGGTTGAAAAGCCAGTCTCGCAGAGGTATGTTGAAGGAAATGGGAGAAGAGTTTTCAGAGCAATTTCAGTAAGCTCAGGATATTCTGCTTTCACTTTATCCAAAAGGAAGCAAGTGTTGTAGTTTCAAAACTCCTCTTCAATCTTTCGTCAGCAGCCAGCTCCAACAACTTATCCTCCATAGTGACAGTTAAGTCATCTTTCAATGGAATAAATGGATTTTGGATCCATCCACTCCCTTTCCGTGGATCTTCTTCTGCTGGAAAGTAAAACTCAAAACGTTCTGCCAAATTCATCAAGCGTTCACTGATGATGTTTCGTAGAGATGTAACATCAAGGTCTTTGCCTGCATCGGCAATGATTGTCGCTAAATTGTGAAACATGTCATAACAATCTCTTGCCACTCAACATTTCCATGCTTTTAGCTTTTGTTTCTGTCTGTCGATCTAGTCTGCCATTTTAAGACATGAAGCCATCCTTCCCTGCATGAAGGTGTTGAGATCATTAAAGATGGCAAAGATATCAGCCAGATAAGCCAGCCTGGCTATCCAATCCACATCTCGGAACAATTGTGACTAATTTGTTTTTTTTGTCCTGAAGAAACTTGGCAAGCTCGTTTCGGAGCTCAAATACTCTTGACAGGACTCTTCCCCTCGATAACCAATGTACATCAACATGCAATAGGAGCTGTTTATGATCAGTTCCCATATCATCACATAATGCAGTGAATAGTCTTGAATTTAAAGCATTCGCCTTTACATGGTTCATAATTTTTACTAACTTGCTGCGCACACTGTTTAGTTCTGTTGACTTTTGTTGTTGGTTGTTGTTGTTGCAAGACTGTCTCAGTGAAGGAAGCAGTGTGTCGACTTGCATTCGGGTGCAAGCGCCTTAATCTGGGTAACAACTCCAGAATGCTGTCCTGTCATTGCGGCAGTGCCATCAGAACATACACCTACACAAAACTTGAAATCCAACCCACGTTTGTTAATGATGTAGTCGCTCACAGTCTTGAACACTTCAGAACTAGTTGTTTTTGTTGGTAGTGAAGCAGAAAACAAAAATTCTTCCTTCGAATCACCCTCATGTTCAAAGCGTGCCTACACCATCAGAATTGCCGTATTAGCAATGTCTGTACATTGATCAAGCTGCAAAGAAAAGCACTTTGCTAATTTAATCTGTCCTATGAGCTGATCTTCCATATTGTGAGCCAGATCGTGAATTTGTCAAGCTCTAGTGTCATTTGAAAGTGGCACCTGAGCCCCTTTCTTTGCCACCGGCTCGCCCAGCATTTCCATGCAAACAGCTTTAATACAGCTTATCACTAGTGTCTCACCGATTGTGTATGGCTTTTTTGCCTTAGCAACACGAAGCGCTACTTTATAAGAAGCTCACAAAGCACAAGTATTTGTGTGACACTTCAAAGATCTGTTTCTGATGGCCTTTTAAATCAACATGCTTTCTTTCGAAGAACTCTTTTGGCTTTGAACTACTTTCATTATGTTTTGTATTTAAGTGCCTCTTGAGCTTTGATGGCTTCATTGCATCATTAGCTAACACATTGCCACAAATAACGCACTGTGGTTTTGGCACTCCATCATTCGTGGCTACAAAACCAAACAATGTATGAGGAGTCATATTTCTGAGTAAAGCTAGTACAAATTCTTTTTGTTGACAATACTTCAGTTTTATCTGATTCAGAATTATTTGCGTATTCAGCAACTGGATGTTTCTGCTCGATAAATGTGGCGATTGGGCCTTGCTTCGCATCTGTAAATTAGGCATAAAAATAATATAAATTCGATTACCCCGGGTATATACTTAATTTATGATATTCGGATAAAAGCCGAATAAATGTAGTGGGAATGCTTTTATTGAGAAATATGTGCAGGAGAACATTGATTAATAGGGTAAGTAATGTTAGGATAAGAAGATAATATAAATTTTAAAATTAAATTGCAAACAGGATAATAATTGGAAAGTTAAGATGGTGTGAATACATGGAAAGAATGAATAATGAAAGTCAAAAATAAGATTTACCTGTTTGAAAGATATGGAGTGAGGAAAGCGAGGAATTTCGAGAACTTCCTGGCAGAAACACGTAGGTTTGATCCTAGAAGAGGGGAAGGCTATAAGTAAGAACAATGAGAGCGTGTATGAAACGATATATGGATATGGAGGAAGCGAGGATGTTATGCGCATACAAAGCACATATGTGGATCTTTTCAGGACACGGACACGGACACACACACACACACACACACACACACACACACACACCCTCCCTGCCAGTTCATGTTTATAGGTACCAGTCTGTTGTAGCTCGAGTCAATCTAAGGGCCAGTTAGATTGAGCATGAATGAGGAGCTGGGCTGTCGGTCGTGATCTGATGCTCCGAGGCTTTGCAGGACTGAACCCAGAGTTCCCTGGCAAAACACCCCAGCTTTATAGTTGTAAATTCCCATTTGAGTCCATGCATTTTGCAATGTCATCCTGTAATCATTAGTCCTTAAGTGGTGTTAATCTTGGGGTTTTCTGCTGTTATCATTTGATGGTTATTGTTGAGCTTCCCATCGTTATCTCCTATTTGTTGTCTTGCCTTCGGGGGGTGCCTGCCTCACCTCTGAGGTCATCAGTGCTGTTAACATGTTTAGCATCCGATACAATAGATGTTTTCTGATTGTCTCCTGGTCTTTCCAAGTCTCTCTCTTTTTTTTTTCTTGACCATCTGGACATTTGTGGTGGCTTTTACACCTTATCTTTTCCTGAGGCATTCATTCCTCATTCACACGCAGTCTCTCACAGAAACCTTCAATGGTATACTGACAGCAGTATTGTATATTCAGCAGAATACATTGTAAATCAAGCCTTGCTAACTCTTATAACTAAAACAATTCACACTGGGGCTTCAGGCTCTCAACATTTCTCTAATCTATTTATCATAGACACAATACAAAATCCCGTCTCTTACTAACTAAACTTTATAACAGGTCCTAATTGTAATGCATATTGGAAACAGGATCCTAGTCTCAGATGATCATGCCTTTCTGTTATTCAAAAAGGGTGGCTGGCAGAATGAAATCAAAGTTTACATCAATTCTTAGAGTACAGTTAGTACAATTATAAAATCCTGCTCCTATAAGGACTGTCTATTTGGCTATAGGGGTGTAGTGCTCAATTGTCTCTATCCACTTCGTAAGGGATACAGCGGGATAGGATAGAAAATAATTATTAAAATTTATAATATTATTAGTACTTATATACTCAGATCATTGGGTTTGGATGGGGTCCCAAATGACAAACATGCAGAGATCCGTATGACGCTATCTAATCAACTTCTCGATAGTAACTGCCAGTGGGACGGGGTCTTTATATGAGAAGGAGTGGGGTAAGCGCATGCTTGCATGTCTCATGCAAAACATGTTGTAGCGCTATGGCATAATTATCAATATTATAATATGTGCTTCTGAAAACATAATATTTAATATTGTCAACTTTTATTGACTGATCATTATTCTTGGTGGAATTCCGGTGTGATTTTTAAATTATACTATTATTTTTCTCTTTCTTTTCTGGAAACTCACCACGGACCGGCAGCCAAGGGCTTGCGGACCGGCACCAGACCACGGACCACCACTTTGAGTAGCACTGGCCTAGGGCAACCTCTTCTAAGGTTGTTCCACAGTCCTGTTCAGGGATGTGCAGTGGGATCTCCTGCAGGACATGGCTGGGCTGGTTGGTTTGCAGCTGTGGAATCCTCGGGGGGGGGGGATGGTGCTTCTCTGGAGTCTGCTGGAAATTCTATGCTGAGAACAAGGTGTGATTTCTGGTGTTATCAGTTGGCCCAGTGATACCAAGAGGGCAGACTCTTCCTCACTGCTATTGTTCACTTCTGTACAGCACCCATCCCCAGGGCGAGCAAATGAGGCACCAGTCCCAAGGTTGAAGTGATGAGGGGCCCTGCTGTCTTCAGAAGGCAGAGTAGGTTGGTTGCCATGCAGGCCTAGAACTGGACAATGGAGTCACCTCCAGCTGGGAGTTGGACACTTCCTGAAGGCTGGACATTACTGCTGCTGAGGCACCGTTGGGAGACTCGAGAAGGGGCTAAGTCCTACCTGTGGAGTGGGAGGGGCCCCTTAGCGAAAGGACAGGGGCACAAATACCCATCAAGCAGCCCTATGGTGGAGGGAATTGTCCCCGGGACAGAAGTCAAGGCCTGTAATGGCAGACAATGAGCTGCTGTCTCTGGGTTGGTGGGGCCTAGGAGGCGGTAGGAATGGGGAGAAGTAGCTCTTCCTGTGCCTGTTTTGTTTTCCTCCCTGTTTCTCCTCTCCCCAAAGGCCCCTATCTGGGTCTCCCTCTTTCTTCTCCTTGTCCTTCATCTTCTCCTGCATCTTTTGACTAGAGGGAAAGAGGAAGGAGTAGGAGGACTGCCTGCTGCTCCATGATTCCTGTAGCCAAGTGGAAAAGAGCTAGACATAAGGGTGCCAATTCGGGCTACTATATCACAGGAGCTTAACAGATTTGCCTTCCACTTCCTGACAACTCGGCTTGTCAAGGCTGTAGGGTGGGGAGTAGGGTTGAATGGCAAATATCAAACCATTAGGGAAATGGCCAGAACTACCCAGCTTCATCTATTATAGGTAACTCCACATCTTACACAGATTGCTGAGTACATTACCCACTACCACAGCTAGATGGGCTACCAATAAATATCCCTGGGTGAGAAGTTAATTCAATCCTATAAGTGCTGCCAGCATGTCAGGAGGTGGCAGAGCTCCAGGTGGGCACAACATGCCTACAACAGGGAACTGGGGATGTTGATTTCAATTTGACTCCCCAATGTTGAGCAGATGGGGCATAATGAAGCTGCAGGCTGGTGTGCACAATTCCACTGGGTTCAAATGCTATCTGGACTAGCAAGTGCCTCAGTTGGGCAGCACTCCCTCTGTGCTCAATACACTAAGGAGCCAAAATGAAAAAGAAACTCTTTAATGAATAAAAAACAAATGGATAAACATTGAACTCAGAGAAATGGGTTTCTTTAAAGACAACACATCCTAGCGCCCTTGTCAAGCGTGTTGCTCTTAAGCTCACGCCCTAGCCCGGAGGCTACCCTGACTGAGAGTTACTCCCCCTTCAACTGCTGAGGAAACTTGATTCCCTTCTCCTGAGCATGTTGGCTCTAGTGTCGCCAAGTGTCTACCACGTCCATCCCCCTACAGCTCAGCAGAGGGCAGAGGTTACATGTGGAGGGTCTGAGGAAGGGAGGGTGAGAGAGACTGGGTGATTACTCTAGTTCCTTTGACACCTCTAACTCCTGTGTGCTGCCTTCGCTGGGAGAGAATCCCCTTAGTCTCTCCTCATCCATCTCCTCGTGTTTATTGGGGGGAATATCATGCAGAATTAGCCAATGACAGCTGTCCTGGATTCCATCCACCAATCGGCTTGTGACAGTCATATAAATGGCCAAGCTGGCTTTTCTTGAACAACTTCTAGCCCTTTGCTGCTCAGTGACCCAGACCTGGTCCTCACCAATGGTGACTCGTATCCCTTTGTTCTGACCGCTGATGAATTGCCCCTTGTGTCCCCTCCTGTGAGAGCTTGCCCATGGGATAAAGATGACAGCTATGTCATGCAATTTAGTGCAGGGACTCGATGGCTCAGGGGTCTTGGGGAAAGGGGTAGGGAGCTTTTCACGTATAGGACCGAGGGTCCAGTGAAACTCCTCACAGCAGCAACTAAATGTTTCCCTTTTCTTACCACAGTTCTCTTGCTTTTGTGAATTTGCAGGTCTTAGTCAAATTCCTAGTGGTTCAAGTAGGCCCCTTCATTGGCAGTCCTTAGGAAAGAAATCAGTGGTGGAATGGCCTCCAAGAACTAGACTCATCTCTCATCTCTAGGCGATGTCTATACCAGATGAAAAAGCATTGCAATAAGCGGTTGCTATGGAATGTCTTGACTTTGTAAAGGCTGTACATCGCCTTGTGTCCACACACATCAGCCATCCCAGGCATTTTACAAGTGTTGGTTCTACCAATTGGTTTTAGTGCCTGGGATCAGGTCTTCAGCTCAGATCTGGTTGAACTGGCACCCTCTACAATGGTCTCTCCCCAGTACTGAGGAGAAGCCACAATGGTTGCATCTGCCCCAGTTCAGCTGGTTCTCCTAAGACCTATGTCTATCAGAATCACAGCCTCTGGATCAACAGTGGAATGGGAAGAATGCACCTGGACTCACAAAGGAGCAGGGACAGGCTTGGGAGCAGAGCCAGGCTCAGTCTGTTCCCCACATCTGCTTTCCCTGGTAAATGGTGCCACCTGTATAGAAGCCACTCCTAGCTGTCACGTACTTGATTGATCTGCACACAAGGCTTTCCCAGAACCACAGATCTCACGTAGCATGCGGCCTAGTGCACTTGGTCAATTCACCGACGCATCCACAGACAGCTGAGCTCCCACTATCCTTGTGCCACATGCTCTGCATGTGGGCAGAAGGTTTGCTTCTCCCATGGATTTTCTGGACCTGGTTCTGGTTCCTCTTCATTAATACTAGGGTTGGTCCCAAGGCACAACATACAGATTTGGATGTAGGTCTTCAGCATCCCCAAGTTCAGGGGTGTCCAGATCCCATGTTTTTGAGTTAGCCTGTTATACCAGCTTCACAGGCTGGATCTAGATCTGAACTTCTGCAGAGTCTTCAGCTGTTTAATATCCAGCTCTGAATCTTGTGGCTCACGAGCTGGGAGGTTTGGTTCAGAGAAGCCTGCAGCTGCTGAGGTGTTGGTCAGAATCTCTCAGATCAGCAAATTTAAGGTTTTGAAATCTCAACCAGGAAGGAGGATTTTTCCCCAGAAGATATGCTCCAGCTGCAGTGGGGAGGCTCTTGCAGAATAGGCTCTTCTGATGTTTTTGGATTTCCAGTCCTGGGCAGTGCAGAGGCAGCTGTGGAAATGGGAACGTAATGTGGTGGACAGGGGTTGGAATCACACCAATATGACAATGTGTGCTTGGTAGCAAAGGTTTGGGTTTAAAGTTTAGGTATTCACATTCAAGCTTGGGACAAAGGTTCCAGGGAGTGGGTGACTGGTTTTCGAGTTTGCTTTTGAGTTTTTGGGTGAAGGTTTCCAAAATTCAGCTGAGTTAGGCAGAAGATTTGGGGCTTCCTGTCTGGGATTTGGGCAGGATACTCAGTTCCAGTTGAGGGTTCAGAGTATTGCCTGATTATGGGAGATTAACCCGTATTATCTAAACAATATTATTATAGGCTCACCAATTAATCTGATCAGAAGATAAGGTTCTTGTCTCAGAATCAGGCTGCACAGAATTTATAGGACCCTCGGGATGTGTGTAACACTTCTGCCAGGTGAACTCGGCCCTGGTTGCTGCCGACTCCAATATCTAGGGGTTCCTTTCCATCGACACAACACAGAACCGGCTCAAGCCCTCACCCAGTAACCTCGGAAAATTACACACCACCCCTGGGCCCCTCTGAGAGGCAATACTTGCCCACTCGCAAGCACAGTCTGAGCATAGAAAATAAACTTTTAATGAATGGAGGGAAGTCACCCGCCATTAATTAGGGAAAATACCACAAGCAGGATTCATAATCATAAAACTGTGAGCAAGACACCCACCCCAGCGTTTGTGGGGCAGTGCCTTCCGCCTCATGTTTTTGAGTTCTACAACTAAAGGTTCCTTTTCTGTGCCCCTCTCTGCTCCCTCACCATCTCCCACTCACCGTGATTGTCCTGGGTCAGTGAGGACGCAGGGTTCTGAGGCGCCTGTGTGTGTGTTCACCTCCCACACAGGGAAGAAGGCATCTTGCTTTCTCTGCCATCAGAGCACTTTCTTTGGCTAGCTGCCCTGTCAGCCCCTGCTCCTCACCGCCCTGTTAGCCACTGCTTCTCGCTACTTAGCCTCCCCGCCAGCCGCGGTTCCTCATTGCCTCACCAGCTGCTCGTTCACCAGCTGATTGTCAGTCACCTTCTGCTGCCACCTGCCTCTCTGCTATGACCTCTGTACATCAGTCTCTTAGTGATTTTCAGGCTGGGCAGAAACACAGTCCCATCACAACTGATTTCAGTACTGATTGAGCATTTAAAATAACAAAGAAGGTCCTAATGAAGCCTATTTAGCTCTTTCTTTGAACAGTGGGGAGGAACATACTAAACCAGTCTGGGAGGACCCTGGGGAGGCTCCACATCTCCTGGCTGGGTGCCTGTCCCCACCTCTCTTACTTCCACAGGGCTCTGGCATTGGAGGCCCTGGCTTAATGAGGTCCTTTCAGCTGAGGGTGACCCCCTCATTTGGGACAGATTAAGCACAGTCCTGCTCCCCTTTATTCATACAATAATGACAACATTGGTAACGGCATTTCACTACCCCTGCATTCAGTACTGCAGTGATTTGTAACCCAACACCAGCCAAAGTTGATTACTTTGAGCAACAACACCCGCTCTATCTGCTGGATATCTAAGCAGAGCAGGAGCAAACTGTATGTACATAAACATACCTAAAGTCTCTCCCCATCCCAGCCAGCTGTCAGGGAAGAATACATTCAGACCCTGCTTACAGATGTATGACAAGGAAACTCACACTGAGAACAAAAGGCAGCTTTAAGCCTTTTATTGAGATAAATGGACCAGTAATGGAATAGTAATCAAATAATCTACCAATTACTAAAGCAAGCAAGCAGGCTGGCCTTATAGGTTACATGTGCCTGTTCTAGTCTGGGGTTTAAAGTTTAGGGGGTGGGGTTGGGCCAAGATTGCAGGGAAGGAGTTCAATTTTGATGAAGGTTTCTGAGTTGGTTTCAGGTTTCAGCCTCTTTGTGTGTGGGCTCAGCAGAGAACCAAGGATTAATGGGCCACAGAGGGTATGTCTACACTGACATTAAAAACCCACAACTGGCCCAGGCCAGCTGACTCTGGCTTACAGGGCTCAGGCCGAGGGGATGTTTATTTGAGGTGTAGACGATTGGGTTCGGGCTGGAGCCTGGGCTCTAGGATCCTGTGATGTGGGAGGGTCATGATAAACAGGCCTTTTAGATCGAGAACCCAAGTCTACTGGCACGGGCCAGCCGCAGGTGTCTTATTGCA
Organism: Trachemys scripta elegans; assembly: GCF_013100865.1. Taxonomy (NCBI): domain Eukaryota; kingdom Metazoa; phylum Chordata; order Testudines; family Emydidae; genus Trachemys; species Trachemys scripta. The sequence goes on from NC_048298.1 coordinate 132,868,081, forward strand.
GTGTAGACATAGACTGAACTCTCTAGCTCCAGGTCATGGAGAAGACTCTTTGGCAAGGGATAGCATGTATGTGGGGAGTTTACACTGATGTTGCCTTTGTTTCAGGTGAAGACTTCACGGGTTCAGTCTGAGCTCTGGGGCCATTGTCTGAGTTTAGGGAGTGAGAACTGAGATGTGTTCTCATTCACTCCAAACTCTCTCTCACTCGACCGCTCGGTACTCTGGCATGAAGACAACGTTACTTTCACTTGAGGGGGCAGAGGGAGTGAGACACATTTTCCAGCTTCTGTCTCTCTGTAAAAGAGATCTTACGCTCTAAGGGATGGATGCCAACAACCCCACTTTAAACCTGCCCCTTTGCCTGAGATCCACGATTCTCCCATGAAAACCACCAGCACGGATCTGTCATGAGCCAATAAACAAGAGCTGAGGCGTGCCAGCGCCCGGCACAGGTGTCAGTGCCAGGAACAGAGGGAGGCTGGGCCTGCAGCTGAGAGAACTCTCTGACCTGCCTGTTCCTGCTCCTGCTGCTTTGTTTCCCAGCATGTTCTCCACCCTTTACGTGGCTTTCTGAGCCAGCGCACTCAGTTACAGCAGTGTAAAGCCGGAGCAGCGCCACCGAAATCAGGGACTGACTGAGTTACACAAGCGGCACTGTGATCTCAGTGTAGCCAGACTGTCAGGGCTGGAGCCCAGCAGGGCCCCGTCAGGGTCATGTCTTTCTTTCTAGGAATGTCGTTAGTGAATTCTTTCCTTGTGAATGTTGCTGGATCAACAGTTATGGGGAGTGAAGGGCCCTGTGCATCCCTGATAAAAACAATCCTTGTTAAACTGCAGCAAAGAAATATCAGTAATGAAAACAAAATACATACATACAAACTCTTGAAAGAACATTCTAGTTCCAAAAATTAAAATGTCAGCAAACCAGGAGAGTCAAAGTGCAGGGCACATTTCAACATTTGTGATTAAACCACATGACCAGGAGGCAAGAGACCTACATCTAATCCCGGCTCTGCCCCCGACTTTGAGTGAAAAGTGACCTTGAGCGAGTCTCTTTTCTCCGTGCTATCATTTCCCCATGTTAGAAGTGGAGATAATAACCACAAGGAGGGCGGGGTGGGTATATGTTATTCATATTTGCCAAGTGTTTTGAGACCTGTGGACAGAAGGGGCCAGAGAAGGGCACATTATTACTCTCTTACAGAACAACTCAATGTTTGGGGCTGGAGGTGCCGAGTGAAGGGGAGGTGCATGTTGGGGACACACTAGTAGCATCAGCCGCACTGTCCCCCTAGGGAAAGTTTCCCCCCAAATCTCTGGGGTGACAGTTGTTCTGTTTATAACAGCTACCATGCCAACCATGAGGAAGCCATTTGTAGGCACTATTACCACAGACCCAGAATGCTTCACCATAACTAGCCTTTCCATTGTTACCTTGTAGGTCCCGTAGGGTGGCTTGTGGGGAAAGGGCAAAGAATGCAGTGCCGGTTTGCCAACCGGTGGCATTTAGTACAGAATAGTGAGACTTATACCAGGACCAATATAAATCTACATGTACTAATGCCAGCAAACCAGGTATGATTACTTGTACTGGCTTGCTGATAACATATGAAACCAGTGGGTGGAGAGATAAATGAATGGGCTGGGGCTTAAGAGTGCTACTATAGTGGGAATTTCAAGAGCCATTGTGTAGGCCATAAGGAGCTTCCGCAGTACAGTTAGATCATAAACTTAAATTGTCAGAGGTGCTGCTGCTGGTAACCATTCACCTTTGACAAAAGTCTGACCAATTTTGGGGAACTACTTTCCAGGGCAATTCAGCTGAATGGTGGGGAGTCTGGGCACATATTCAACTGTGGGAGAGATTGAACTCACGGGCAAAGGCAATTTTCAGGGCCTCATAGGTAATGGTAGCCATGTTTGCAGGGATGGCTCCCCATCCTGCATGCGATGTGGGTGAAACAGTAGGTAACAGAAGGATTGCTTCTGTGACAAAAAGGAATGTGGTGAGAGACCCTAAACCTGAACCCATATTGTAATTACAACAACCCAAATGCCCAGAAGATAAGAATTATTAACACCAAACAAATCAAAAAATAAAAGGACCAGGACCATAGGCTAGGTCGGCCTTTTGTGAATAGATAGAACCAATGCTCAGGGTTTTTGCGGGGAGTGCGCTGTGGCTGTTCAAAGAGATTACCAGGCATTTCCAGCTACCCTTACTGTCTTTTGAATAACAGCTTAAGTCCCAAATCGTTGCTGGCAGTTTTTTTTTTGCAGGCTGGACAGTCCACTGTTCAGGAGTTGGTACTGCTTTCAGTTGAGAGTGATGAATCCAGTTCTTGTGTCCTTCGACCTTTGCTGCCGTGTGGGAGACCAGCAGGACAGTGTGGGGTCCCTTCCACTTCTCTTGGAGAGGTTCATCCTTTCAAGTCCGAACGAGAATGGAGTCACCAGGCTGCAAGGAGTGGACAGGGGCATCCAGCAGAAGAGGCTGTGAATTTTTGGTGTATCTGTGAAGAGAAGAAAGAACAGCAGACAGAGAGCACATGTACTGAGACAAAAAACCACACCCTATTTCCCACTCTCCTGCCAGAACTGATGTACCGTTCAGAGGCCATGCCCTTCCAAACATAATTTCGAAGGGACTAAGCCCTAACCTGCCCTTGGGGAGAGCACAAATGCGGAGTAACACAAGGGGCAAAGCATCAGGCCACCTAAGAGAGGCCTCCTGACAGACCTTTGAGAGGTGTCACTTGAGTGTCTGATTTGTGCGTTCCATTACTCCACTGGCTTGTGGTCGCCATGGTGTGTGGAGCTTCCAGGGGATTTGCAAGGCACTTGATATCTTTTGAACAACTTGAGATGTGAAGTGTGTTCCGTTATCAGATTCCATCCACTGGGGAAGTCCAAAGCAAGGAATGATCTCCTTGACAAACTTAAGAGCCACCGTTTTGGCAGTGTTGTTACGACATGGGAAGGCTTTGGGCCATTCGCTGAATCGATCCACCAAGACGAGGAGGTACCTGTACCCTTGGGTCCGGGGAAACTTAGTAAAGTCTATTTGCCACACCAATCCTGGGCCCGGGGTAGGTTCCAGGGTGGCTGGTAACACTGCTACTCCTGGTCGAGGGTTGTTCTTTCGGCAGATTAAACATTCAGTCTGTACCCGGGATGCTAGGGGTTTAAGTTCAGAGGTTAGAAAATATTTATTCATAAGCTGGATAAGAGCCTCTCTGCCTGCGTGGGTGGTTTGATGCAGTTTCTGCAACACTGGTCGGATCAGGCCCTTGGGCAGGAGGATTTTTCCCTCTGTGGTATAAAGCCATCCCTCCTTTTCCTGGAGACCGAGACTGTCAGCCAGGTTTCTGTCATCATGGGAGTACTGAGGACCTGCAAGCTCACCTACTGATGGGATGAGGGCATGCATTTGGGCATTCTCCTCTGTTGGTGATTTCAGGGTAGCAGCGCGCTTGGCTTCCCTGTCTGCTCTGGCATTGCCCTTGGTTACATCTTGAGTTTCCTTTTGATGGGCTCTGCAATGCACCCACCGCTACTGCTGAGGGGAGTTGTACTGCTTCTAACAGCTGGAGAATTTGAGACCCATGCTTAACCGGGGAGCCTTGGGCTGTTAGCATCCCTCTTTGCTTCCACAGACCAGCGTGAGCATGCAATACCCCAAAAGCATACTTTGAGTCAATAAAGATATTAACCCGTTTGTCTTTTGCCAGCTCGAGTGCACGAGTCAGGGCCACTAGTTCAGCAAGCTGGGCAGATGTCCCAGCAGGTAAACTCTCAGCTTCCACAGTATCATGAAGTGTCACAACAGCATAACCCGCCCTTCTTTGCCCATCCACAACAGTACTACTGCCATCGGTATACCATTCCAAGTCAGCATTTGGGAGTGGTTGATCTTTTAAATCTGGGCGGCTGGAGTATTGTGCATCTATGATTTCCAGACAGTCATGTTCCTGCTTTTCTGTCTCTGGTAGCAGGGTCGCTGGATTAAGGGAGGGACAGGTTTGCAGGGTAACTTCAGGATTCTCTAACAGTTTCACCTGGTACCGAGCAACCCGAGCCTGGGTGAGCCAGAGACCACCCTTAGTGTCCAGCAGGGCTTGGACCATATGGGGAATATACACTTGCACAGTTCCTTCCAGTGTCAGTTTTTCAGCTTCCCCAAGCACTAGGGCAGTGGCTGCGACCGCCCTCAAGCATGCTGGCCACCCCTTTGCAACTTGATCCAGTTGTTTAGAGAAATATGCCACAGGACGTTTCCAGGTGCCTAATAACTGAGTAAGCACTCCCAGGGCCACCCCTTTCCTTTCATGCACATACAGTTGGAATGGCTTAGAGAGATCCGGCAGACCCAGGGCTGCTAGGGTCTTTGGTTAGCACTTCTTTTATCTGTGAGAAAAGAAACCTAACACATTTTATTAATGCCTGGCAGTATTTTGCAGATCTCATAGTTGCTTGGGCACATTCAGGCCCCCCTTTTCTTGGTTGTCAGCCAAGTCTTAGCTGTGAACAATGTCCTTGGATGGGGCCAGCATCTTATCTTTGGACTGAGCTTGCTAGCTATATTTTCCAGTTAACTCGTTCTGTTCTTTTTTCTTCTCCCTTTCTTGGCTTCTTTTAACCTAGAAAGGAACCTTCCACTCTTCACTCATACACCTTTTCCCAACAATGAACACATACACATTGCCATTATACACCCTTCCAGTAAAATAACTTCTATACAGAGCTTTGAAGCAACAAACCAGGACGAGCACACCCACTTTTGAGGAGTCCACTCGGTACAACCTCTGGTGTCCAATAGCTTTCCTTTTTAAAACCTTAAATGCCTTCTCTGTGCCTCTTCCTTAGCCTTAGCTATAACCTGATTCCGCTCCAGCTCAGACAACCAGGTTCTTATAAGTATATTGCAATCATCCCAGTCAGGCTTATGGCTAGCTAGACACCCTTCAAAGATTGAAATAAACTTGCTTGGATTCGTGGAGAATTCCCCTGCTTCTGCCTTAAAGGCAGCTAGGTGCACTGGGTTAAGAGGAGCATGAGAATATACTGGCACAATCTGGGCTGCACGATCCTGTGTTCCTGGACGGGCTACCACATTCTCAGTAATCAATGGATACAATCCCACCGAGGGGGTACTTTCTGGAGCCTGTGGGGGTGCTGGAGCCGAAAGGGACACCGATTCTGCCATTACAACTGTGGGAGGGTTCTGGGGATTAGCAGCAGGTACTACCGAGTTTGTCGGAGTCAAATGGCACTTGTGCAAAATATCAGGCCTATTTCTTAACATCATAAACGTATACGCATAGAGATGTTCATTCCATTTACCAGTTCGCTGACAAAACAAAAGTAACTGAAGGATTGTGTTGTAATAAGTGATCCCACCTTTCCTGGCACTCTAGCTGACATTGAGGCCAGTCAACTGTACAGAACCTTTTTAATTTACTCCTAAGCATCGAATCTGACCCAAACACATCCCGATTTGCTAGAATGCATTCTAAGGGCATACACTGTGCCCCGTCGGCTGTACTCTGTCCCTGCCCCATACTCTAGGGAGACTGGACTGTTCCTACCTTATCCAAGGGTCCGGTTCCTCACCGTCGCCCACAACTGCTTCTCCGCTGTCCGAGCGCGTTGCACCCTTGTGCCTTCCGGGGTCGATCACACCACGTCTCCGCCAAGGCCCCCGATGAAGTCACCAGTGCGCGCTGGGCGTCGGTCGTCGCCTTAATCCGTCAGCCGCCAGGAGGGATTCGGGCAAGGCTAAATTTCAGCCTCGAGCCCCACGTTGGGCGCCAAAACTGTTGCCGGCCCAGAGGGCCCGAGGGGGCAACAGGGTTGGTTGCCCGGTGTGCGTTGCACCAATAGACACACCAGGGTGGAGAAGCAAACCAAATTTATTCAAGAGCTTTGAATAGGCACTAGGAGACCAGCATGTCTCAAATCAAGCGCAGCAAATACAAGCAAGTTTCCCATTTTATATTCCAAGCTGTTTGTGTACAAGCCTTTGTTTTGTTTCCCCCCTACCCCTCCCTTCCCGACAGCAGTTACAGCAAGCATTACATTGTGGCATGTTAGAAAAGTTCTTGTCCGCATGTTTATTTTTGGCCTTGCAAGTTCTACGTAGTAGGCCTTTTTCTATTACTACTGCTTCTGCTAGTGTGAGCGAAACTGCAGCTGTCTGCTAAAAAGCTGACCGTTACATATTTTGCTTTAGCATTTAGGCTGTTAGCATGGAGGCTGGTTAAATTTTACAAGATGGAGTTACTGTGGCTTACTTAGACTCAGAGCAGGGGGGTTTTATCGGCACTTATGGCCTTTAACGCCCCCCCCCCCCCCCCGCGAGTTACCTGGTAGCTATGCCTAGTGATGCCAACAATTNCCCCCCCCCCCCCCCCCCCGCGAGTTACCTGGTAGCTATGCCTAGTGATGCCAACAACAGGTAAAAAGGGATATTTAAATACCGGCTGGACACCATGGTTCCCTCTGATCTTACTGCATCCACAGCTGCCCACTTGTCCCTGAGCCACTTGCTCTTGCCCTGATGCCTACAGCTGTCTTACCGGGCTGTGGAGCTGGGCCGAGTCCTGTTCATTAATACTACCACACATTTGGACCTTTAAAACGCTCAAGGTCAGGGACGGCCAATCCCTTGTTTTGGTTCAGCCCAGTATTCAGATAGGAGCCAGCTGTAGTTTGGGAGTCAGATCTGAACTCCGAACTCCTGAACTTCCATGTGTTTGGAATCGACTCAATGGTTGGTGGGCCAGTGGGGATCTCTTGGGTTTGTAGAGTCAGAGGCTTGGAAAGCTCAGGCAAGAACCAGGCTTTTCCACCCAAGCTGGCCTGTGGAGGCTGAACTCCGCTGTGGTCCCTAGTGTTGGGCTGCGCTGGGGTAGGGCTGAGACGCATTGGTAAGGGGTAGCACATGGGGTCGAGAAGAGTTTGCACTGATGCTGCCTTTGTTCTGGGTGAAGATTTCACTGTACAGTCTGAGCTCTGGGTCTGCTGTCTGAGGTTGGGGGTAAAGGCTGAGGCTCATTCTCATTCCGTCCAAACCATTTCTCTCTGCATCCATAGGCACTACATCATGATGACAAAGTTACTTTCTCTTGGGGAGGACATATTCTCCAGATTCCATCTCTTCATAGAAAAGGGACCCCTTACAGTCTGATGGCTGGGCATGTTGGACCCACTTTAAACCTGCCCCTTTGCCAGAGATCCATGATTCTCCCATGAAAACTGTCAGTGTGGATCTGTCATGAGCTAATAAATGACGACTCATGGGAGCACCAGGTTCCAGCACAGGTGTGAGTACCATGAATAGAGTGAGGCTGGGCATGCACCTGCGAGAGCTCTCTGACCTGCCCATTCCTGCTCCTGCTGCTTTGTTTGCCCAGCTGTGTTCTCTACTCAGTCTCTACCCAGTGTTCTGAGCCAGTGACCAAGTACTTCACCACCCTCTTCCAACTCTGTGAAAAATCATGCCAACTTCGTCAAAGAGGAAATCCACAAGATCTTCCCTTCCTCCCTGAACTACCTTGTTTTGCTTAATATTAAGTGGAAAAAACGCAAATCATTTTTAAGAAACTGATTCATGATATTCTGGGATGTATTATTGATCTTCTAATATGTATTTTTTCTAGCAGTGAAGTATTCATGTACTTTTAAACTAATGTTGGGATCCACACACAGTTTATACTGTCCGCAGCATCCATAAACTTTCACAGTCCACAAGCTGGTAATTATAACAGCATCTCTCCACAGCCCCAGAGACAGCACTGGTACAATCCCATTCATGTTATTAACCCTCACATATGTGCCTCACCCAGGCATTCTCCTCTAGCATGAAGATAGGCATTCAGTATACATGACCGATTCAATCCTTGACCTCTCAGCTGAGACTGCCAGCAAGGGGAAAGGGCAGGGGCAGCTCCAGGCACCAGCACAGCAAGCGCGTGCCTGGGGCGGCAAGCCGTGAGAGGCAGCCTGCTGGTCGCTGCGAGGGCGGCAGTCAGGCTGCCTTCGGCAGCGTGCCTGCAGGAGGTCCACCGGTCCCTCGGTTTTGGCAGCAATTCGGCGGCAGGTACGCCAAAGCCGCGGGACCAGCAGATCACACACAGAAATGCCACCGAATCCACGTGACCGCAGACTGCCCGCAGGTGCGCCACCGAAGGCCGCCTGACTGCCATGCTTGGGGCGGCAAAAAACATAGAGCAGCCCCTGGGAAGGGGTGCCAACTAACCACAGCCCTACTAATTTACAAACACAGTAGGTGTTTCACTGGTCCCCAGCTGGCTCAGAGTTTATGTAGCCCAAAGTAGCTTAAAACCCTCTCCTTTGGTCTGTGCTGCATGTCTAAGAGATGCAACATAGAATATGTCTATCACCTCTGACTCACTCTCCTCCCTAATTGTCTCCTGGGTGATCTGCCCCTCTTCTCTGTTCCGGCACACAGGGAGGAGGATGTCAGATGGAAGTCGTGCTCCCAGCAGCAGGCCCTGTCCCCGTTCAGCAGGATTCCTGAGCTGTCCTTGCTGGGCTGAGGGACCAGGGATGCCCCGACAGTTCCAACTGTGAGGGTCGGTTATCGGCACTGGGTGGGTGGGGAATGGCCACAGGGTGCATGTTGGCTTGCAGGGCAAAGTGCAGGCTGAGCTAACGCTCCTCGCCCCAGCAGCCATTTCCTGGTGAATTTTTGGGGTGTCTGATTATTTTTGATCATTTTAATCTGGGAATTTTCCTGAGTCTGAAAAGAATGAAAATAAAGGGGAAAATCATGGACCTGGGTGCTGTGGTATTTGACTGGGCTCCAGAACAACTGTCACCCCAGAGATTTGGGGGGAAACTTTCCCTAGGGGGACAGTGCGGCTGATGCTACTAGTGTGTCCCCAACATGCACCTCCCCTTCACTCGGCACCTCCAGCCCCAAACATTGAGTTGTTCTGTAAGAGCGTAATAATGTGCCCTTCTCTGGCTCCTCCCCTCCGTGTTCTGACCCAGGCTCCCTCAGGTCGCCCCAGGTATTATCGGTCCTTGAAAGCTACCATTGAACCCATCGAAGAAGAAAACAGGTTTGAAATGATATTCCTCCCTACTTATGGGGTGGGACGGTTAACCCAAATCTACAAGAAACTTTCTAAATTTCTCACCCAGTTTGCCAATGATACCCTGGCCATAGAAAAAGGCATAAGCTCCGAGCTGTACCAGCTTCGATTGCTGGCTCTGCAAAACTGCCAGGCCCTAAATCATGTGTTAGCCTCACTGGGGCGGGGTCTGTGCCCTTATTGGAGAAAAATGTTGTACCTATGTCCCAAAGTTTTCACAGAATATTAACAAGCACATCTTGTCAGCCAAAGAGACCTTGAACCAGTGGAAGGCCCAGGAAGAAAAACTCACTATTTTTGATTCCCTTTGGGGTTGGTTACCTGGTCTAGGAAAACTAGGGGAAGGCATTGTTCGCCTCTTGCTCACAGGTGTTGTGATATGTTTTGTTCTTTTTCTTTTGCTCGTTTGCTGTAAGGTGCTCATACATAAGATTTGTACCTCCCATTCCCCAGAAGTTCCTTTATACCCTCTCATTAATGATCCCAATTGCATGAAGCTTAATCGCATTTTGTCTTTAAAGTATAAGAAAACTCTGCCAAAGGTTTGTTGAGTGTTCTCAAAGGAGGGAATTGTTGGCGTCACTAGGCATAGCTACCAGGTAACTCAGGGGGGGCAGGGGGGATGAAAGGCCATAAGTGCCGATAAAACCCCCCTGCTCTGGGTCTAAGTGAGCCACAGTAACTCCATCTTGTAAACTTTAACCAGCCTCCATGCTAACAGCCTAAATGCTAAAGCAGAATATGTAACGGTCAGCTTTTTAGCAGACAGCTGCAGTTTCGCTCACACTAGCAAAAGCAGTAGTAATAGAAAAAGGCCTACTACGTAGAACTTGCAAGGCCAAAAATAAACATGCGGACAAGAACTTTTCTAACACTCCACAATGTAATGCCTGCTGTAACTGCTGTCGGGAAGGGAGGAGTAGGAGGAAAACAAAACAAAGGCTTGTACACAAACAGCTTGGAATATAAAATGGAAAACTTGCTTGTATTTGCTGCGCTTAATTTAAGACATGCTGGTCTCCTAGTGCCTATTCAAAGCTCTTGAATAAATTTGGTTTGCTTCTCCACCCTGGCGTGTCTATTGGTGCAACGCACACTGGGCAACCAACCCTGTTGCCCCCTCGGGCCCTCTGGGCCGGCAACACTGTGGTTTTGCAATGGGAAGCCCTGGCACTGGTCTATCTCCAACAAGTAAGTAAAGGCTGGGAGCAACTGGTGGGAGTTGCCAGTGTCAGTGCCACCTAAAGCACATGCAGGGAACAGAGTGGATTGCCTCTGTTCCCAAGGCAGCTCTCTGTCCCTGCTGCTTTGTTTGTCCAGTTGCGTTCTCTCCACTTCACTGTAGACCCAGAGGCAGAGTCTCTGCTGGGCAGTCCACAGAAGGCCAGGCCTGATTCTAGCTTCCCGAACATCTTTTCTTTATAATTTTTTTCTCTTGCTTTCATGAGTGAATTTTAGCAGCTGGTGGATCAACAGCCACTAGAGACCAAAGCACTCAGTGTATTCCCAGAACAAGTTCAGCACAGACAAACTTCTCCACCCAGCACCCACACTGCCAAGCAATGTGTCTCACTCTGATCTACAGGGATCACCTACCCTGGATGCGTCTGGGCAAAGGAAACATGGCTGGGATGCCAGGACATTGCTGGCATGTGCTGTTTGGTGGTCTCGCTTATTCTTGTGCGTTTCAGTGCACTGCGCGCAGCACTGGAGTTTTTTACAGAACTGGTTGTGTGCATCCACACACAGTAGTGCCTTACAGCTTTGGCTGCTCCAGGGTGTTCTCAGACTCCTGGAGCACCTATTCCATTGTGCCCGGTGCTGTTAGAAGCAGCTTTCGAGGGACTTTTCCACTGCAAAGCACTGCATTGTGTGATGGAGTCTGGAGGATCAGCTGCCCCTGGACAGCAGTAACCCTTATGAATTCCCACCAAAGCTGGGTACTAACTATTTTAGATGATACTAATTCAGCTGGACCTGAGCGCAGACCTTCATCCCAGGCATTGCAAACAATTGGCACAACCAATGCTGGCAAAATGTCTGGCTCTGCTGTTGTGTGCAGACTCCAGGTGCTGTGCAGACACTGCAGGCTTAAGGCAACCCAAGCACTTGTTTGCTACAATGTTTTTTTGTCGGAGGGGGCCCTACAGCTAAGAAGATTATTTGTTCTTTTTGGCCCACTCAACCACTGGCTTCTCCACTGAGCCTGTCGACAAGGGGGCAAGGTAGAGCTGCTTGTGATGCTTGCTCTCCTTTGGGACACTAGGCTATGGACTGGGACTCGCTGTATCATTTCACAGAGCCCACTGACGAGCTGTTTGCTGGGAACAACTTCCAGCTGCCACAGTTCTGAGTCTGAAGGGACCCCAAGAATGCCTTGGGGAAGGGCTAGGTGTCCAACATGGGAAGGGCTCCATATCTCATATCCAGATCCCCCTGCCTGAATTGCATGGCATAACTGCCTTCTTTGCTCCAAGGAGGAGCCCTCCCAGGAGGCAATACAATGGGCAATTCATTTCGAGCCAGAACAAAGGGATATAAGTGACAGGTGATCAGGACCAGGCCCGGGTCACTGAGCAGCAACATTCAAGCTGTTTATCCAGGAAAAGCATTTGGTCGAATGTCTCTGTGGGGACTTTGGAGGGGGACACCATGTACCGATTGGTGTACACAATACAGGAGGCTGTCATTGGCTAAGGGACATTCTGTATGGTACACCCCCCTTGCTGCTGAGGAGTATAATCACGGGAAGGAGACCGAGAGAGAGAAGGGGGGGAGTCAAAGCCCCCTCCCATCGCTTTGCTCAGGCTGCCCCCAAAAGAAATTACCCAGCAGCAGCTTCAGAGACCTTGGAGGAAGAGGAATATTTCAGCCCCTGCTCCCCACACACTGAGAGGCTCCTGGGAGGATGTGGACAGCCATCACCCTAAGCTGCTTGCTGCACTTCGCGGCCACTTCACCCATACTGTGAGTGATGCCAAAACTCCATTTCAACCCCCGTCATCAGGGGAACAACTTAAACAGATGGACCATTTTTCCCATCTAGTCTGCTACCATGCCTCCTGCCACAGCAGGTCAGACCAATGGGCCATTGAGTCTGGGATCCCACTTTCCAGACTAGATCAGATCATTCGTCCTTCAGGTGTCACATCCTGTCTCCTGCGCTCCCAGAGCAGACCACTGGCCCATGGAGTCTGGCATCCTGCCCTTGTCACACTAGGGCACATCACTGGGCCATCTAGCCTGCAGCCATCAGAGGCTACAGGTATCTGGAGGGTGTAAACACCAAGGAGGGAGAGGAGTTGTTTAGGGGAGCCCAAGAAAAGGAAGAAAGGAGTAAAGACAAGAAACTGAACCTGGAGACATCTCCAACCTGAATCAGTAGGAGACATTTCCTATGAGTGAGGGGTCAACTAATCCCCTCTGTGGGATCCCCATTGCTTTTGACATTTACAGTATGTCAAAGCCCAGCCTGAAAGGGACTGTCCTGCCTGCGGCTGCTGGGCAGCATGTGTGTATAGGGGTGTGTGTATAGGGTTGCCCATCCCTCTTGCTGAGTCCTCACTCTGATTCGCTGCTGTGCTGTTTCCTCCCTGCTGCAGACGTTACATGGTGGTGATCCCTGCAGATCTCCACTACCCGTCATCCCAGGCCGCCTGTGTGCATATCAACTATAACGCGGGGAAGCTCTATGCAACCCTGGTGCTGGAGCGCTCTGGGGGACAGGATGTCTTGTTGCGAAAAGAGATCACAAAGGAAAAGACCTTTGAGTGTGTCAAGTTCCAGGTGAGCCTCCCTCTGCCAATGCTCTTACTCCTCCTCCATTTCCCTCTCTTCAAGGATCTTAGCACAGGGAAAGGTGTTGGCTTGGTAGCCCCTTGCGGCTGTACCCTGTAGTTATCCCCAGGTCAGGTACAGGGTGGATACATTTCCCACACTCACCACCACCATTAAAGTTCCTCACCCTGCCCTTGAAGGACCCGTTGCAGTGGGAAGCAGGACAGGTCTGTCTCCATGTTCCCATTCCGTCCCTGGCCTCTTTCCTGAGAGAACCAATGAGGAGGCCAGTTAGTACCAAAGCGTGATGGTGCTTTGTGTGATGTGGGGACTGAGGCCGCTGACAGCAGCCAGAGAATGTGTGTGCATGTTATTTATAAGCTGCATTATCACGGCTGATTCCCAGGAGGAGAGAATCTACAAAAGAGCTAGGACTTAGCTGTGGTTTCTTTATTGAGGCTGCTGGACACAGGCAGACCCTGTGGCTCTCTCTGGCTCTCTGGTTCTCCCACTCACTGACATGGCCTGGGCTGCCTGCTAGCACCACACTAAAGACCTAGCATCATGGAAGTGGCTGCTGATTACACTGCAGCCCTCTCTCTCCCCTATGCTTCCTTGCTAACTTCTCCCACCTTTCTGTCCTCTTGGGGTCTTTGCCCACCTTCCCCTACTACGTGCCAGGGCTCAGAGGCACCACTTGCCTCCTTTTCCCTGCCATTGCAGTCTCCTGGCCAATAAGGAAATGGATGAAGCCCATGCCTGGTGGTTCCTAGCTAAATCTGGATCTGGGGAATGGAGACTTTTCAGTACATGCCACTGGGTGATGGAGGGGTTCCACTGTTCTCCTTTCCCCTCCCCCGCTCCCAGCTAGGACCCCAGGGAGTTAACCTGGGGACTGCTCACTCTCTCTTCATATTCAGGTTGTGCTTCCAGCTAACAGCACCGAGGAGGTTGCCCGCATCAAACTGTTCATTACTGGCCGCAGGATCGATATTCACGAGGAGAAGAAGGTTCTGATCCGTCGAGTCAACAGCGGCACCTTCATTCAGACAGACAAGCCCATTTACAAACCAGGACAGACAGGTGAGGGCTCCCGCTAGCATCAGGTAGTGCCCCTATGTGTGGGTGTCCACTCACATACACCTTCCCCTGTACACAGCCTGGGGCAGATCCTCTTGAGAAGGGGAGTCTGGGTGTTTTTCCAACACTGTTCCACCCTTTTCTCTAACCTTGGGGGTCATTTCAGCCTTCGGCATAAGTTGGAATTGCCTCTAGGGTGTTTTAACTTGTGCTGGCTTGAACAGCTCAGTAAGGGGATGACAATCCAGGGTGCAGTCCAGAGCAAAGAGGGGCTGTGTCCTGCAACACAGCTTTGCTTCTGTAGCTCCCAACAAAGTTGTTAGTTTTCAAATGATTCCTCCCAAGGCATATTTTGTACAAAGATTATTACAATGGTGCGCAGGGTGTGAATACAGTGGTGCATTCCGTCACAAAGGGCCATTCCACTAGTCTAGGAACACCAGAGCACAATGCGCTCTAGGCCTTTTTCCAGCCTGAGCCTTTTCCCAATGTGCCACTACACCACCAGCCACAGCCACTTTACCCCACCCAGGGATTCCCCTACCATAGCTGCCCTACGTACAGCCTAGTTTATGTGTGAGCCTCACTGCCCTCTATTGGATGGAGTGCAAACTGCTCAGCAGTATATCATAGGCCCTATACTGGTAACAGTCAGTGGAGATTCTCCTTTAGCTCAAGTGGACTGAGCTAGGGCTCTTGGAGCAGGAGGATCTGAATTATATCCTTGCTGCTGCTGTGAAGTTCTGAATGGCCACAGTGTGTAGCATTTGTGATGAGTGTGAAACTCCAGGAGGCCACACATCAAATATCTGTAGGTGAACGTGCTGGGAATGTACATGTGAATGTTTGTGTGTGTACTGGTGACATAATCAATACTACTCACAAATGGATACCCTATGTGTATACAAGGCATGGACAAAGGTGAATAAGGACTGGGATAGCAGCGAAGGCTGCAAGGCAGGATTGATGAGCACTGGCAGAGCTGTGTGGGGAGCCCAGGACAGGAATAGCAGGGGAGTTGCAGGGCAGGACTGAGGTAAATAACCAATAGGTCTCCATCTTCTAAATTCTCTCCATTTTCTTTTCCTCTCTCAGTGAAATTTAGAATCGTGACCCTGAATGAGGATTTCATTCCACTCAATGACATGGTGAGACATGTATGAGAGGATGTGAAGGAGTCTTCCCTGTTTCAGATCCCTTTTGTTTTAGTCTCCCCCCCCCATCCTTGTCCAAGTTCTCTCTCTCCTTTAGCTCCCAAATACATACATGGGCCTTGTTTGTCAAGTGTCTGAAGAACAGTAACACCCAGAATAATAACTGGTAACTCAGTGTTAAAGGCAGATGGGAATGGTGTCCAACTGCTGAGCACGGAGCCCTGCCCGTGTCAGCAAAATGGCCGCCCAACACAGAAATGTTGTAAATGTCGATTCCTTATTGAGAGTCTATCAGCTCCTTCTGCTGGCTGTGCACGTGCAGCCTCCACTCTAGGGATGGCACAGGAAAACTGGTTTGTTAGGAGTGCACCACTGCCTCCTCTTGGATGTACTGTGAGGACTAGATTGTTTGTAGTGAGGGCTCCCTCATGCTAGAATTTACCTGGGACTCTTCTAAGGTATGGCCATTCCATAGCAGAGTTTGAGCTAGTGTCAGACAGGGAGAGGGTTCCCTACGTGGGGACTACTGGAGAATAATCTAGTTGCAAACACGGGGTGATTACCAACCTCGCTTTTATACTCTTCCACTCGCCAGGCCTCATTGTAATGGGCTTGGCCACAACTTCTCTGGTGAGCCTTACGCAATTAGTATTGTTTGTCAGGGATCTGAGCTCCCAGGTCATTGATCAAACTGCTCTCCTTGAGAAGCTTTGTGTTTCTAATGCATTGTTTACACTGCTGAGAGTGCGTTTCTCTCTTCTAATGTTGCTGCCTCTTTCTTCCCCAGTACCCGCTGGTGTTCCTTCAGGTGAGTGCCACACACCAAAAAAAAAAAAAAATGGTATTTTTTGGTGCAGGTTGCAATAATTTGTTTACATTCTTGATTGTGTAGATGCCACAATATCTATGTTTTGAATTTTAGAAGTTAATGGTTCTAGAAATTAGATGTTTTCAGGGCTTCCCTCTGTATTCTAGAGACTTTGAACCAAGTTCTGCTCTGTTACACCAGTGCAAATCTGAGTTACTGGAGATTTACACCAGTATGAATGGGTAGTCATTTTGGACCTTTATAATTACAGTTTAGAATTTTAAGAGATCTTTTCTCTAGATCAGAGCATCACTGGTCTTAGAAGCTACAACTGTGTAATCTTCAGGATTTCTAGAATATCTAGCCCATATGACTCCCAAGAGACAATTGATTCTAGAAGCTTTAGAACTTGGGTTCTAGAGCCAAGGCCAGTTTAGAATCTGTTAGGTAATATCATCTAGAACCCTTGAAATAGATGGATGTTGTGGATTCTGGATCATTTAGATGCTGGAGCAATTAATTATGCCTCTCTGCTGCGGGTGCAGGACCCTAACAATAACCGGATTGGCCAATGGCTGGATGTGGCTCCACAGGAAGGCATTGCAGATCTGTATTTCCAGTTAGCTGCTGAGCTCCCACTGGGGACATACATCATCAGCGTGGCCAAAGAGAAAGCGCACAGCAGCTTCTCCGTGGAGGAGTATGGTACGCCTGGGGAGAAAGACAGCTATAGGGCAGGGGGAATTTTATCTGTGGGAGACAGATCACACCTGGGGAGAGGAACTGCATCTTGGTATGAGAAATCTCCTGTGGATGGATGGGGAAGTGCTTTCTAGGAGGGAAGGTAGTCACCTCTGATAAGGAAGGGAATCAAATCTGGTCTGATCTGAGAAGATATCCTTGGATATTGCTAAGGAAGGAGATGATTCTCTGACCCCCCCCGCTTAGTGTGGACAAAGAGAACTGTGTGTACACACCAGTCTGGTTAGGTACAGACTGTAGAGGCTATGACAGGACAATAGTAGCACTGGAGCTTTCTGTCACAGTTGGCTGATCCCCAAAGCTGACTATACCAAGGATGTTAGGGGGCGATTTTCAAAAGAGCCCAAGTGACACAGGAGAATGTTGACTTTCAATAGGACATATGCTCCTAAGTCATGTGAGTGCATTGGTTATTTCTAGGGGGCAAAGTTGAATTTGTATACTCCCCTTCTGCAAACTGCTGGAGAAGGGGTTCACAGCTCAGTGTTTTCTGCCTGGTCTCTATAGAGGGGCAACAGGAGCACATTGATAGCTATGGCAGCCTCTTTCTCTCTCCACTCATTACAAACAGCTGTCATAAGGTGAGAGCAGGGCCGCCCAGGGCAGGGGGGGGCAAGTGGGGCAATTTGCCCCAGGCCCTGGGTCCCGCAGGGGCCCCCACGAGAATATAGCATTCTATAGTATTGCAACTTTTTTTTATGGAAGGGGCCTCTGAAATTGCTTTGCCCCAGGCCCCCTGAATCCTCTGGGCAGCCCTGGGTGAGAGACATTAACAGACAAATTCACTGTTATTTGGGCCCCTACAGAGCCACAGATCCAACACCAACAGGGAGAATCAGGGAGGAGTGGAACTATACCTACATTTCATAAAAGAAAAAAATGGGACCCCCCAACCCTACTACTGTCCAGCCCATGTTCATTCTCTTCACGGCCTGCTCCTCACCAGGCTGTAACACTTCCCTCCATTCTCTCTGGTTCTTTCCTTCCAGTGCTGCCAAAATTTGAAGTGGTTTTTGAGGAGCCAACTCAGATTTATGCTTTGGATAAAACCTTTCCGCTCCGCGTGTGTGGCAGGTGAGGTGGCTGATCTGGGGGGGGCGGGGGGGGGGGGAGAGGGGGTGAAGCTGCTAATACACTCCAGCCTGGGATGAGCAACCCCCCTGCATCTATTAGGGGAACCTCAAAGGGAGAATTTAACTGAGTGACTGTAAATATATTTCACCAGGTCTCAGTTAGATTAGGCCAAGCTCATTCCTGGCAGCCCTTTGACATCTTTAAATAGCTAGAAAAATCACCCTAATTATTAATTCTCTCCCATTGCTCTAGCTCCTTTCATCCTAGAGGATCTCCGAGCTCTTGACAGAGTGCATATGCAGGGATCACCCATCCACTGAAATACAACCATTTCTGGGGTGGAGCACAGCAGATATTCTGTGGTAGTCGCACTACAGAACAAGACAATGAGAGGGGAAAGGAAGAACAGTTTCACCAGAGGATACTGGAGGGAAATTCTAGGGGGGAGAATGGGATGGCTCTAGATGGAATTTGGCCAGGACACATGGATTATAGCTTGATGAAGAAGAGCAGCCCCTCACTGATCACCCTCCTCAGACTCTGCAGTACCACGCCTCTACTATCTCTCAGGGCACTGGAGTTCGGGCTAGTCTACGCTGGCAACGCTAAAGTGCTGCTGCGGAACCGCTTTAACGTGGCTTGTGTGGTCGTGGCAGAGCGCTGGGAGACAGCTCTCCCAGCGCTCTAAAAACCCCACCTCCACGAGGGGCGTAGCACCCAGCACTGGGAGTGCGGCTCCCAGCGCTGGTGCACTGTCTACACTGGTGCTTTACAGCACTGAAACTTGCTGCGCTCAGGGGGGCTGTTTTTTCGCACCCCTGAGCGAGAAAGTTGCAGCGCTGTAAATTGCCAGTGCAGACAAGCCCTTAGTACAGACTCAAAGGGTGGAGCGTCTCTGCTGAACATCACTTATACCACTTCACTCCTTGCAGCACAGGCTCCCCTAGCACTATGTGCTCAGATACCATAGTGATGAGTGCAGGGTAAGAGCTTACACAGATAGATAAAGAGAGAGATACCGGGACATTGACTCAGAGGGAAGAGTCTGAGAAGACTTACCAAAACCAGCAGCTTGGAGGTCTTCCATCCAAGTACTGACCAGGCCAGCCCTGCTTAGTGCCTGAGATTGGCCAAGATGGTTCTCGTTGCTTGTACAGCTGCATCTATCTTGATACACTGTGAATATCCATGACATAAATCAGATCTGGAGATATGCTAAAGCACACCCACCCAGAGAGATTCCTCTGGGGTGTGTGTGTGTGTGTGTGTGTGTACACCCCTTTCCATGTGTTCTCCCACCCCCCGCACTTTCTCACATAGATACACCTATGGGAAAGGCGTGCAGGGGACGATCCAGGTGAGCCTGTGCCAGAAGAGTTGGTGGTATTTCTACAGTACCCAGCGACCTCCTCTCTGTCACCACTACAACAACCAGGTGAGCCACTGAGCAAGAGCTGAGCCCCATAGGGTGACAATCCTGTGAAGCAGGAGCTGCGATGCCAGCTGAGGTGGGCCAAGGGGAAGGAGACACGATGCAAGACGTGTTATTTTAATTGATTTCACCCATGCCTAAAACCTGTTTTTGTTCCCTGGCCCCATAACCAGCTGCCATTGCCTCTATTGTTCTTGTTAATAATCTTGGCAGTTGTCCCTTATTTGGTAGTTCATCCCTTGCCTATTCTCTTTTTTAACCTTGCCTGCTTTATATGATTTTTCCCACGGAACCATTTCAGATTTAACGTTACACATATTAATGTCAGAAAGCCCGAGAAGCCTTTTAACAGGGGCAACAGAGTAGACTCCTCTTCAGAGGGCCTTTCCACCACAAAAATGACAACCTCAGCATTGACACCCCTTTCCTCCCCAAAACCACCAAACGACCACCTCTCTCATTGTCTTGCTGAAATCCACCCACTGCTGACACCATGTCGTGTTGTGTGGTGGTGCAGACGGAAGCCAAAGGCTCAGCACTATGTGCATACCACGGAGTTTTAATGAGACTTACCTCATTAACTCTTGAAGTGTGTCTACACAGCCTCTGGGGGGAGGGGGGGTGCTTCGCAGCATGGCTGGACTGACACATGCTAGTTCTGCTGATCTAGTGCCCTAAAAGTAGCAGTGTGGCTGCAGCCATGCAGCTATGGTTAGCACGCTAGCTTGAGCAGAGCTAGTACCTCTGTCTCCCCGTGCTCGGAAGCACTCTCCAGCTGCAGCGTAGACACCCCTTTCAAGTGCCTTGCAGCACAGAGCAGGTTGAGCTCCTTAGGAGCAGGGGTTCTGTTCTGACACAGAGGTAGCTCATTCTGTGACATCTGTCCCTCCTGCAGTGCGGTGCTGTCCCAGCACCAATCACCTTGCTCTCTCTTGTTTTCAGACTGATAAGATGGGTTGCTTCTCCACGTCTGTGTATCTTTCTAGCTTCAACCAGATCTCCCCCGATTACCGCAGCAACATAGATGCAGTGGTCACATTGGTAGAGGATGGCACAGGTAACCTCAGAGGAGTCTTTGAGGGTATAGGAAAGGTACTTGAATAACATGCACCAGTATTATCAGGGACATCAGAGACTGTCAGCCCTGTTCTTAATGCATTGGGAGCATTGAGAAACAGGCTCACAGGAGGCTCTGGGACTGGCCCTTCTTTGAGCCCAAAGGGGGTTCTGTGGTCCAGTCTCACTGGTTAGGCACTGGAGCTACCCCCTTATGGGCTCAAGCCCATAAGGCATGTTGCTTTGTGGGTCCCTAGGGTTGGTGTGGTCTGGTCTCATGGTGGGTCACTGACAGCTCTCCGATAGCCATCTGTAATTAGGTGGGGAGACCAGATAGCCAGGGTCCTGTGAGCACCATCTCCCTGGGGATATAAAATGTGTGCAGCCTAACACATGTGTGTGTCACCAAAGGGCCTGCTCTCTAGTGGAATTGCCCAGTGGGATGGTTCTTTGTTCCCTGCCTCTCTCCCTCCCATCTCTTCTCCTGTCCCTTTCACTCAGAGGTGCAGGTCAATGCCTCCCATAGCTTCTTCATCTCCAGGACAGCTGGCACGGCTACGTTTGAGGAGGTTAATCCTTATTACTACACTGGCGAGATCTACAGAGGGAAGGTAACTCATAGCTAAACCCTCCAGAGAGTACAGCAGAAATAATGTGCTCCCAACTGTATCCTCAGCTGTGTCTCCTCGCCCTGCTCTGTCCCCAACACAAGCTCTGGGATGGCAGAGACTGAGTAATTCCTAGCCAAAACACTTGGTTCAGATGGGGTTAAAACTGAGGTACAAATCAGTGACTTAAGGGTAAAAAATACAAACCCTGTACAAGAATGTCAATTGCTAACAAAAGCCCCAAGGACGAAAAATCCGGGGGATTCAGAGTTTAGGGTTAGACTTCAAGGAAACCCCAAACATTTGAAAGTACAGAATTCCACAGGCCAGGCTCCCAAGCAACCCTCTGATGAGTCTGCATGCGTCTCTTCATATGGCAATAAAGGAGACGATGACTCTTAAGAGCAGTGCTGGTAACGGTGATGACAACTGAGGTGTTCTCTCTGCCTGTGGAGATACTGACGGCGAGTTGGGTGAGATGGAGCTGGAGATTCCATACGTTGATGAAACAGCTTTGTGTTCCTCTCTTCCCCATGTGATTCTCAGATTAAAATTGTCGATCACCAAGGCAAAGCAATGAATAACACACCAGTTTACCTTATACTAAGCTACACCAGGCTGCGGTTTAACAAGACGTACATCACAGATGACTCTGGAAGCGTTTCCTTTGAGCTGAACACAAATGCTTGGAATGGTGACTCAGTCTCTTTGGAGGTAAGTGAGGAAGACTCCATCTCATGATTTGTGAAAGTTAGGGACTAATACCACTTTCCAGAACCAAGTTATTGCTCTGCAGGCATCTCCTCCCAATCCCAACCAGTTCTAATGAAGAACCGTATTTCAGACTTGCATCACCTCTGGATATTCCAATTCTTGGCTTCCCACCAAAGAGCTCCTCTGATGTACATTATTCCTAAACTGTGGATCCAAGTTATGCTAGCCCTGGGCTCCTCACATATCTGCTGGCATCCCTCAATCCTGACCTACTGCTATTCCAATCATGAGCTTCTCATACCGGCCTAGGTATGTGCGAGCAAGTTAGTATGTAATGTAGCTCCTTTCAATACAGTGGATTTACACCGGAGATGAATTTGGCCTAGGATCTCTAAGTCATGTCTAGGATCTTGACCCCCCTAGTCCCAGAATCTCTCTCATCTGATGTACTCACCCAGAGAGTTCACTGTTTATTTTCTGACAGGGGAGATTCCTGCTTCAGGACCCTGTATATGTGCCAGGGACAGTTAATGTGTATTACCAGAATGCCTACCACTTCATACAGCCATTGTACTCCACCACCAAGAGCTTCCTCAGGATAGTACGTGTGCCAGGAACAGTGCCCTGTGGCAAAAATGAGAGCGTGCAGGTGGACTTCAGAATTTACAAGAAAGACCTAAGTTATGGTCCCAAGAGTGTGGATTTTTCCTATTATGTGAGTCACTAGGGAAGTGCAAGGAGGTGATGGTGATGGGTTAAATATGCTGGATCAGAAACCTCGAGAGACTCAAGCCCTGTTTGCACAGAACAGAGAATGTGTGTGCACATGCGCACACACTCTCTCTCTCTCTCTCCACCTCCCTGCTCGTGTTCCTCAGCTCTGCATTTGAGAAACCACCTTTAGGGAGGTGAGAGGGAAATTCAACATCCATGGCCCAACCAGTCCTTGGTCTCTATACTAAGATGTCCAGTGTAGTGGCCATTTATTTATTGTTTCCCTCTATTCAATGTGGCAACTGGGCCATTAGGAACAGGGCCACTTAAATAATAACTGATCAGCTGTCAAATGGGCAGGACTTTTGCTCACTAGTCACCCTGGACTAGATCAGAACTGGTGCCTGACAGGTAAAAGTTTTCATATCCCAGGCTCTTTATCCCCCTGAGCCATCTACTCCCCCCTGCCCAGGGGCCATGGAGGGTGAAAGGCTCTATGTCCCATTCTCCCTAAGTCGCCATCCATGGAGAGTCTGGTCTGCGTAATGCTGTCAAGCTATTGAATGTATTTCTGGCATTTCCTAGCCCTTCTCTCATGCCTCTTTCTCTCTTCTCCCTTAGGTCATTGGGAAAGTGGGGATTGTCCTTTCAGGTCAGAAGACTTTCTTGGTTGGGTCATCAAAGAGTAAGTGCAGGCACCTCTTCTACACAGAGATCATTCTGTGCTGTGCTGTGTCCCCACAAGCTCTGCTCCATGATGTAAGCCATGTAGGGTAACTTTGGGAATCTCACTCCTTGCAAGGCTGACTTCTGCTAACATCCAACGAACTGAAGCTTTCAGCCCCCTCAGGTGATGGTTAGAGATAGGGAGATCCTCTGGCTGATTTATAATGGCAGGTCAGAGCTTGAGGAGTTCATGGGGATACTGATTGTTTCATGGGCTTCTCTGGAAATCTCCTTGTTCTGAGAGACCCAATTCCATGCGACAAAGGCAGGGAGAAAGGGAGCAAAATGGCAGAGGAAGAGTGATGGCAAAAGGGGAAGATCTTGGTACATTTGGTAGTGGAAACATACTCTTCTTTTCCTCTTTCTTTCTCTCCTTCCCTCCACCCCCAAATCCAGTGATGACAGGCACTTTCTTCATCCCTCTGGTCTTCACCTCCGACTACGCCCCAGCTCCTACCATTGTAGTTTATGTCATCTTCCCCACTGGAGGAATCATAGCTGATAGCGCCCCCTTCAGTGTCTCCATGTGCTTCAAAAATGAGGTAGGACTCATGGCTGAGAGCTCTGGGTTCGTGGGTGTGTGCATCTGGTGAAGGAATGAAACAAGGTTATGAGGGTGTGAGGAGTAGATAAATATGGGTGGCTGGGTGTAACTGAGTAGTTGGGGTAATGATTCACCGGGAATGTAGGGACCTGTATTTTAATGTGTGTTTTTTGGTGAGGCACTTAGGGGAAGGGGAGCTGAAGAAGAGGGTTTTATCCTCTGCTCAGAAAGGTCTGAGATCTGTGACCATTCTAATGTCTTTTGGAATCAAGTTCCTCAACCACAAGCTGAGAGAGCCCTGTGTCCTGAACACACAAATCTCATTCCCGAGGATTGACAGCTCCATTATTCCACAGGAGCTGTCATGGGGAGCTATGATCAGGCAAGGTGAGCAAGTGTTTTAGGTCAGTGGTTCTCAACCCGGGGGTACACGTACCCCCTGGGGGCATGCAGAGGTCTTGTAGGGGATACATCAACTCATCTAGATATTTGCCTAGTTTGACCACAGGCTACATGAAAAGCACTGGCAAAGTCAGCACAAACTAAAATTTCATACAGACAATGACGTGTTTATACTGCTCTATGTACTATACACTGAAATGTAAGTGCAATATCTATATTCCAATTGATTCAATTTATAATTATATGATAAAAATGAGAAAGTGAGTCTTTTTTTCAGTATTAATGTGCTGTGACACTTCTATATTTTTATGTCTGATTTTGTAAGCAAGTAGTTTTTAAATGAGGTGAAACTTAGCGGTACGCAAGACAGATCAGACTCCTGAAAGAGGTACAGTAGTCTGGAAAGGTTGAGAGCCACTGCTTTAGGAAACCTAGGCCAGTCCGATGGAGGGTTTGAAGAAGAGGACTGAGTCCTTTGAATTTGACCTGGTATTCAGAGACGAGCTGGTGTGGAGAGAAGAGCAGTGGAGTGATGTGCCCTCAGAAGGCTGTGCTGCTGTGTTCTGCTGTTTAGGTGCCTCTAATATTATTATTGCATGTTTCCCTTACTCCTCAATTGTCCTTACTCCTCAATTGTCCATCCTTTCAGAGTCCATAGTCGCTTCATTCTCTCCTGAAGCAACTGGCTTCACCAGGGGAGAATCCCAGGGGACTACCTTCACCTGGACTATGTGAGGCTCCTCTCTGCTCTAGCCACCCTGCAGGTGGATCAGCAGAGGGGATTCTCTCTCTGCCTTTCTCTTCTCCCCTCTCACGTTCTTTCCCCTTGTGCCCTTTAAGGTGAAGATAGGGTTCTCAGAGGATGAGGCCCTCCCTGGATCTGAGGTCAGCCTCCAGCTGCAGGCAGCTCCCAGATCCCTCTGCGCTGTCCGAGCCGTGGATCAGAGTGTCCTACTGATGAGGCCAGAGAAAGAACTGAGCAACTCCCTGGTAAATTACTCTATGTCTGTCTGTCTCTGTGAAAGGAAGAGCGAGCGAGAGAGAATAAGAAAACTACATTGCATCTATACAGTGCTGTCCTTCCAAGGCGCTCAGAGTGTTCCATGAAGGGAGATAGTAGCATTATCCCTGCTGTACAGATGGGAAATGTGAGGCACAGGCAGGGGAAGTGACTTTCTCAAGGTCACAGAGTCATCATCAATCCCAAAGGGACAGACAGAGTGCCACTGGGATCCATTTTTTGCTAAGTCCTTAAGGTGGTCTGGCTGGATAGTTAGTTGTCGATCTTAATGCGCCACCAAAGCTTTTGGTGATTACATGATCACCAGCCATGTAGCAGCATTCTTTGGTAAACAAACTTCATAATTCATTGGTCTGCACACAGTGCACAGTGGTAAATCCAGGATTAGTTCCTGTCTCCCAGCCTCATGCTCAGTACATCAGACCATGTTGCCTCTCCAAGAAGAAAATAGGAGAAATGGAGAAGAGTGACTGAGAGCCTGTTTGGAGGTCTATCTCATATGTTGAGTCTAAGCTTTCCATACATGATAGCATGGAACAACCATTCAGACAGATCTTTGGTGTGTTAGGAAAGGTGTATGTTGGTTCATCTTTCCACTGACTGTATTTTTTCCCCTCTTTCTTGCTTTTCCCAGATCTATGGGCTGTTCCCCCATATTTTTCGTGGTGGATACCCTTACCAAGTGTCTGAAGATGACTTCTTATGCTGGTCTCGAGAACCTCACCAGCCTGACGTGTTTATGGTGTTCAGAGTAATGATCTTTGATTCTTCCTCACTGGCTAGGTGGAGCAGGGCCTCTGACATTATAGGTTATTAGGAAACAGCTCTAGTAATCATTGATATTCCATTGATTGGCTGGATGAGTCACCTGATATTAGTGACAATAGGAAATTTAGTTATTGCACATTGATACCCTATTGGTGGGATGGTTCAGGGCTCCAAACATTATCGGTCAGTTTTACTTTAGCTCTTCATTCTCTGTGGGTTAGTGGGTTAGAATGCGTACAATTAGACGGCCAATTCAGCACTGATGCCTCACTGGGCGGTTTGCTGAGGGCATCTGACATTAGTGGCCAATAGGAAACAGTCTTGTTGTGCAATGAGGAACCCACTTATAAGAGATATATATGGGAAAGATGTCCAACAGGAACACTGCTGTTTCCCCATAGGCCCTATAGACTTTGAAGGAGAATAAACTTGCACTGGTTGAGTCAGGCCTGATAAATCAACTCAAGGGGCTCCAATGTCTCACTGCTGGGGATATGAGTAATTCTCACTTGAATCAAAGTGAGAGACTCATATCATATAGCAGAGGGAGAACTGGGCCCTTGCTTTATAAGGGAAATGAGCAGCCTGAGGGACAAAGGGTTGATGACAGAGGGAAAGGGAAGGATGGGCTTCTGATATATCTAAACTCTCAGCACATCTTTCTTTCTTTCTTTCTTTCTTTCTTTCTTTCTTTCTTTCTTTCTTTCTTTCTTCAGGAAATGGGCTTGAAAATCATATCCAACACCCATATCAAGAAGCCGAGAGAGTGCACAACTACTGTGGCTATGACAACAATGATGGTGACTGAGTTGGAGAGCACACTCCCCATGCTAACCAGACCTACATTTCTCACAAGTGAGCAAATTTCTGCCTCCTCTTACTTCTCACTAGAGGGCTCAGTCTTGTAGCTGAAACCAGCACAGAGTTCAAGTTAAGCAGTCCATGCTGTGATTGCAAGTGATACAGGAAAAAAGAGAGACAAAATGTTGCTTTGCCCTGAACTTGCTTTCTGGACTGTCTGTGACTGAGGGGTTCATCCCTTTGAAATGTCAGTGAATTGGCTGTTGTTTAAGACATGTCTGTCATCTGATTAGCTGACATGCACACTTTGTGTCTCTGAGCCAAATGGGAGACTCAGCTACCCTGACTATGGTTCTGAGGTTCCTATTGTAATTGAATCTTCTTCAAGTAGTGTCCCTATGGCTGCTCCACTTCAGGTATGTGTGTGCCCCATGCGTCTTCAATCAGAGATTTTGATAACGAGGTCTGTTTGACTCATACCTGCACCTTTCATTATTTCTTCATGCCCTGCCCTGAAGCTATATACTGCTGAGCGGGCAAACTGTGCTCAGTTCCTTCTCAACCACCTTGGCTTGAGATGGAGCTTTAGTGTGTCTGCCCAGCGCTTGCCTTGGTCAGATGTTGTACCTAGTTTTTAGTTTAGTCTAGCTTATTAGTTAGCAAGTTTAGCGTAGTTTATTATTTTGAGGATTGTTTCTCCTCTCACCTCTCTTACGGGAGGCTTGCCTTCTCAGTAGGGCATGCCAGGTTCATGGGGTTTAAATGCTGCCTCACTTGCTGGGAGGTCATCACAGTTTGTGATTGACACTCGAAGGGCATCTGCTGCCTTGAAGAGTCGCACATATCACAGAAGTATAACATCAGTTTAGCCCTCAAATCCAGGGCAAGAAAAAAACAGGAAATCAAGTTGCAGATTCTTATGATGGAGTGTTCCCTCTGCCCCACTTCAGAGCCCGATCAGGAGAACCGCACTGTACAACATTCTCCAGGCAAATCTAGCACGTCTTCAGCACTGGCTTAACACTCTCCCAGGAAGGGAAAATCTCTAGAGACCTCTAGAAGTCCCAGGAAAACAAGCTCTGACTCCCTTCTTAAGGAGTCTGCTTCCAAAAGACCTCACTCTCCCAGTAGCTCGACCACATCAGAAGTTTGATGTCGCAACCCAGTACTGTAGAAGCAAAGAGTTCCTCCTGTACTGGCAGGGCCAGGAAACCCTATAGCTTGTCTGAGAGCAAACATGGCTCCAAGAGAGCTTTGGTATCATCCGGATAAGACAGGTATTCAATACAAAGAAGAATGGTACCATCAGACATAGCTTTACCCTGACGGGTTCATCGGTACCTCACAAAGCTAAGCCTCTGTCTTTGTCGGTGCCCACCTCAGAGTGCACAAAATCCTTGCTACTGTCTATAGCTAGAGACAGTCAGAGTGCTGCGTTGGTACTGCCACACCATTCAGTACCGCAAGAGTTTAGGTACTCAAAGGACTTATCTATGGCAGATGAACCGGAGTCTCCACTGCTTATGGGCACTGAGCGCCTCTCAGTACTGAGACTCATGTGGTCTCTGGACTTGCATCCATCCTCAATACCATCTGACTCACCACCCTTTTCAATGGGAACTCCTCCACTGGATAAAGAAGAGGATGATGGGGACCTCCCTGCAGTATCTTCAATATCAGTCCAGGGCTCTCCTTCTTATCCACACAAGAACCCCTTCTCTGATACCTGAAGAGACACAGAGAGACGAATTTCGGGGAAGACATCATGGCTGTTGGGAACAACCTTGGATTCCACCCCCTCTCCTGTATGGGTCTCTGTGGTCATATTGGGATCCCTGGGGTGCTTACTGCCAACAATTTTCCAGGGCCCTGAGCCCCACCCACCGGATGATAGGGAGATACCATCTTCCCCTCCCCAGAACATATCTCAACAGAAGGAGACATTTGAGGAACAGGAGGCTAGGACAGACAAAGAGGCTACGCCCCAAACTACCATCTCATCATCTTCACTTGATGAGGTGGTAATGTCTCCTCCTCCGTCAATGGCTGATGATTTTTGGCAATTCCAGAACTTCATAAAAAGGGTGTCAGGCTCCCTACAGATACCTCTCGAGGAGGTCAAAGAATTGCAGCACAAGTTGCTCAACATTCTTTGTTCAGCAACTCCAACCAGAGTTCACAGCCCTGTCAATGAAGCCCTTCTCAATCCTACAAAAATGATTTGGCATACTCAAGTGACCATACCACCAATATGCAAAGGGATGATAAAAATATTATCTGCTCAATAAGGCCTCTGAATTCCTATTCTCCCACTGCCCTCCTAATTCTCTGGTGGTGGGCGCAGTGAGTGAGATGGATAAACAACATCATAATAAGTCAGCCCCGTTTGACAAAGACCAGAAGTGCTTTGGACCTTTTATGGAGAAATTCCTATTTATCTGCAACCCTACAATTCTGTATTGTGAATTACCAGGCACTCATGGTGAAATATAATAACATGAACAATACAAAATTAACTTCTTTACTTCAGCACTTTCCCTCAGACCAAAGGGAACAGTTTCAAGCCACCGTAGGAGTGGCTTGTCTCTGATAAGAGACAAACTTTTTGAAAGTCTCTGGGTAAGGATAAAAGTGTAAAAAAGGAAGGATGATGTCATAGGAGTCATCTATAGACCATCTAACCAGGAAGAAGATGTGGATGAAGCTTTTTTTAAAGAATTAACAAAATCATCCAAAGCCCAGGATTTGGTGGTGTTGGGGGACTTCAACTACCACGATATCTATTGGGAAAACAATATAGCAGGGCATAGATTATTCAACAAGTTCTTGGAATGTATTAGAGATATTTTTTTATTTCAGAGGTGGAGAAAGCAACTACGGAAGAGGCTGTTCTAGATTTGATTCTGAGAAGTAGGGAGGAACTGGTTGAGAATTGAGAAGTGGAAGGCAGCTGGGGTAAAAGTGATCAAGAAATGGTAGAGTTCATGATTCTAAGGAATGGTAGGAGGGAAAACAGCAGAATAGATAATGGATTTTGAGAGGGCAGACTTAGGAAACTCAGGGAGTTGGTAGGTAAGATCCCATGGGAAGCAAGTCTAAGGAGAAAACAGTTTGAGAGAGAACATAAGAACATAAGAATGGCCGTACTGGGTCAGACCAAAAGTCCATCTAGCCCAGTATCCTGTCTACCGACAGTGGCCAATGCCAGGTGCCCCAGAGAGAGTGAACCTAACAGGTAATGATCAAGTGATCTCTCTCCTGCCATCCATCTCCACCCTCTGACAAACAGAGGCTAGGGACACCATTCCTTACCCATCCTGGCTAATAGCCATTAATGAACTTAACGTCCATGAATTTATCCAGTTCTCTTTTAAATGCTGTTATAGTCCTAGCCTTCACAACCTCCTCAGGTAAGGAATTCCACAAGTTGACTGTGCGCTGTGTGAAGAAGAACTTCCTTTTTATTTGTTTTAAACCTGATGCCTATTAATTTCATTTGGTGACCCCTAGTTCTTGTATTATGGGAATAAGTAAATAACTTTTCCTTATCTACTTTCTCCACATCACTCATGATTTTATATACTTCTATCATATCCCCCCTTAGTCTCCTCTTTCCCAAGCTGAAAAGTCCTAGCCTCTTTAATCTCTCCTCATATGGGACCCGTCCAAACCCCTAATCATTTTAGTTGCCCTTCTCTGAACGTTTTCTAGTCCCAGTATATCTTTTTTGAGATGAGGAGACCACATCTGTACGCAGTATTCAAGATGTGGGCGTACCATCAATTTATATAAGGGCAATAATATATTCTCCTTCTTATTCTCTATCCCCTTTTTAATGATTCCTAACATCCTGTTTGCTTTTTTGATCGCCTCTGCACACTGTGTGGACGTCTTCAGAGAACTATCCACGATGACTCCAAGATCTTTCTCTTGATTTGTTATAGCTAAATTAGCCCCCATCATATTGTCTGTATTGCTAATGTTATTTTTTCCAATGTGCATTACTTTACATTTATCCACATTAAATTTCATTTGCCATTTTGTTGCCCAATCACTTAGTTTTGTGAGATCTTTTTGAAGTTCTTCACAGTTTGCTTTGGTCTTAACTATCTTGAACAGTTTAGTATCATCTGCAGCAGTTTCGTATCATCTGCTGTTGGCAGTTGGCAGAGTTGGCAGTTTTTCAAAGAGACATTATTAAGAGCACAAGAGTAAACTATCCCACTGCGTAGGATAGATAGAAAGTATGGCAAGAGACCACCCTGGCTTAACCAGGAGATCTTCAATGATCTGAAGCTCAAAAAAGAGTCCTACAAAAAGTGGAAACTACATCAAATTATGAAAGATGAATATAAAAAAAACAACACAAGTATGTAGGGACAAAATAAAAGCCAAGGCATAAAATGAGATTAAACTAGCTAGAGAGATAAAGGGTAACAAGAAAACACTCTACAAATACATTAGAAGCAAGAGAAAGATCAAGGACAGGGAAGGCCCGTTACTCAACAAGGGGGGGAAAAATAATAACAGAAAATGTGGAAATGGTGGAAGTGCTAAATGCCTTTTTTGTTTCAGTTTTCACCAGAAAGGTGAGTAGAAATTGGACATCTACCATAGTGATCACCAGTGAAAATGAGGTAAGATCTGAGGCTAAAATAGAGAAAGAAGTTAAAATTACTTGTCTCTAGATCCAGTGCAGATTTCAATGATGGAAAAGTGGTTCTCTCTTCAGTTCTGGGCTCCATTCCATGACTCCCTTCTCCCTGTGGGGATACTGTTCAGGAGTCACCTGCAGGGGAGCACTGATTGGGGCACTACTCGAAGGAGGAGAGATGGCTCACCCTGTGCAGTAACTGTAGTTCTTTGAGATTTGTGTCCCTGTGAGTGCTCCAATACCTGCCCTCCTGCCCCTCTGCTTTGGAGTTTCCTCTCTGAGACTTTTTGATAGAGAAGGAACTGAGGATGGTTCACCTGTGCAGCTCTTTGTAGTCTTGGTGTGGGGCACGTGGTAGTGAAGGGCACATGCACAGGCTGAACAAACACTGCTAATGAAAATCTCCAGTTGAAGGAACATGAGGCATACGCACACCCTGAAGTTGAGTCCCCGTAGGGACACACATCTCGAAGAACCAGCAACCACACACCACACAGCAGAAACACCAACCCAGGAACCATCTCCTGCAACAAACCCCATTGCCAACTCTGTCCACATGTCTACTCACGTGACGCCATCACAGGACCTAACCACATCAGCCACACCCTAAGGGGCTTTTTCACTTGCACATCCACTAATGTGATATATGCCATCATTTGCCAGCAATGCCGCTCTGCCATGTACATTAGCCAAACCGGACAGTCTCTGTGCAAAAGAATAATTGGACACAAAGCAGACTTCAAGAATTATAACATTCAAAAACCAGTGGGAGAGCATTTTAACCTCCCTGGACACTCCATTTCAGACTTAAAAGTGGCCATTCTTCAACAAAAAAACCTTCAAAAACAGACTTCAACAAGAAACTGCAGAACTGGAATTCATTTGCAAACTTGACACCATCAAATTAGGCCTGAATAAAGACCGGGAATGGCTGGGTCACTACAAGAAGTAATCTCCCATCAACTGTTGAATATGGGCCATCCACCCTGATGGAATTGGCATCGTTAGCACTATGAAAAGTAATTTTTAATCTGTTGACATTCACACCTTCTTGTCAACTGTCGGGAATGGGACACATCCACCCTGATTGAATCATTGATCCCCTCACTTGGTAAGGCAACTCCCATCTTTTCTTGTGCTATATATTTATGCCTGTATATTTACTCCTACCACTGTAATTTTCACTCCCATACATCTGAAGAAGTGGGTCATAGCCCATGAAATCTTATGCTTTAATAAATTTGTTAGTCTTTAAGGTGCCACAAGACTCCTCATTATAGTTACTACACAGAGTAAGTAACCTCTCTTTTGTAACCTCCAGCATTCCTCGGGAGTCTCACAACAACAGGACATAGGACCACCATTTCTCCACCTGCACCTACAGTTGAGGAGAAAGTTCGCAAGTATTTCCCAGAAACATGGATATGGGATTTGTTTTCGGTTGGGTAAGTAGAGCAGTGCCAAATTTGGCCGTCTTAGCATGATCCTGGATGGCCAAAGATCCAGTTGGATTTTAGTGTTCTACAAAAGTGGGGGAAATTGCTGAGTCGCACACTTAAGGAAATGTTTCGATGAATATATTGTGGGTCCTTTAACTGCCAGGCTGATGGTAATAGGGTTTGGTGGCTGAAATTTCAGTCAGGTTTCTTTTGTTAGATGTCCATGATCATAAGTGCTTGAATCCATTCACTGGAGGCTGGTGATGTGTGAATAAAGAGAAACAAACCTGTTGTAGCGTTATGATGTTTGTTTGGTGTAAGAGTACGATATTATACTATCCCACTACTGAGAGCAGCCTGTTTTAGCCCTCTAGGAACTGTCCTGCATTAGCCCCCACAGAGGGATGGGATGAGCTAACAGAGCTATTCTGTCTCTAACACCTACAATTCTTCTTTTGTTGTTTTCCTTTGTATCTCAGTCTGGATTCTGTTCAGATCACTGAGGCTAGGTCTATACTACCCGCCTGAATCGGCGGGTAGAAATCGACCTCTCGGGGATTGATTTATCACGTCCCGTCGGGACGCGACAATCGATCCCCAAATTGGCGCTCTTACTCCACCAGCGGAGGTGGTAGTAAGCGCCGCCGACAAAAAGCCGCAGAAGTCGATTTTGCCGCCGTCCTCACAACGGGGTAAGTCGGCTGCAATACGTCGAATTCAGCTACGCTATTCACGTAGCTGAATTTGCGTATCTTAAATCGACTCCCCGCTGTAGTGTAGATGTACCCTGAGAAATAGGGCCCAGGTTCTGCTCACCTTGCCTGCTCTGGGGCAGCTGCCTGTAAATCTATCCTGTCCGCCCATCGTCCTCCTAGAAAACATCCCTGTTATGTGCTTAGTCCACTTAACATTCTCATTATTCACATCTCTGGCAAAAATTGATTCTCTAGGGTCAAAGAAAACATTTCCAACTGCTGGAGACACAAATCTAGTTATCTATTGGCAGGTTATTTTCTCTTTGATGAAGCATAGGGTTATTGTCTTAATAGTCACTGTGATGTCATCCACATGACAATCTCTTGACTAACTCAGCTACACTCATTCAGTACAGAATCACTGCTACTATGTGTTGTAAACTTGGCATAGACTTAGGGTTGCCAACTTTCTAATAGCACAAAACCAAACACCTTAGCTCCGCTCCTGTCCCGCCCCTTCTCTGAGGTCCCACCCCCTTCTCACTCCATTCCCTCTCCCTCCATGGCTCGCTCTCCCCCACCCTCACTCATTTTCACTGGGCTGGGGCAGGAGGTTGGGGTGCGGGAGGGGGTGAGGGCTCCGGCTGAGGGTGCGGGCTCTGGGGTTGGGTTGGGAATGAGGGGTTTGGGGTGAAGGAGGGGGTTCAGGCTGGGGAAGGGGGCTGGGGTTCAGGAGGGGGTGCAGGCTCTGGGAGGGAGTTTGGGTGCAGAAGGGGGCTCAGGGCTGTGGCAGGGGGTTGCGGGCTCTGGCCGGGCGGTGCTTACCTCAAGCGGCTCTGGTTGGCCCCCAATGGGCTAGCACCAGCTCTGTGTCCTGACTTGCAGTCTGCTGACCCAAATCCTGGACTGCTGCACCAGTGCTGGGTGTGCTCCAGCTGGCTGCACGAAGAGGCTCAGTCAGAGCAGGGAATCCCTGTGCATGGCTTGAGGGGAGTCTGGCACCAGCCTCCAGAGCAGGAAGGCTCAGGCTGGTAAATTTCCAGCTGAGGGGGCACAAATGCTTTGCCTCCCCACCCCATGCCCAGTGCTGCACATGGGCGGTGTCACTGCGGCCTGTTGTGCTGGGTCTCCGCGGGATCCTCGCTGCCGGGTTGGACCGGCTGCAAGGGGCGTTGTGCAGCACTGGCCACCTCCTTCCAAGTTCCTCTTGGTCGCGGCGCCCGCCCTTCATTCTTGGCAGCCGGAAATAGTGGCCTGGCTCGGGGTAGAAGCCAGAGGTGGCGGTTCAGCCGGAGGGTTGAGTGTCTGAGCGGTAAACCACCTAGGAGCTGGACCTGCCAGCCACTTCCGGGAGCCATGTGGAGCCAGGGCAGTCAGGGAGCCTGCCTTAGCCCTGCTGCGCCACCAACTGGACTTTTAACAGCCCAGTCAGCAGTGCTGACCAGAGCCGCCAGGGTCCCTTTTCGACTGGGCGTTCGGGTCAAAAACCAGACACCCAGCAACCTTACATAGACTCTACAGGCCCCTAATGTGCCCTCACATTTTGACTGTCTTCCTAGCACACAGAAGTGGGAGTTACGAGGCCTTGATTCTATTGCTTGGCTCTTCCACTAACTCTCTCTGCCCTTCAGCAAGTCACTTCACCTCTCTGTTCCCTCACCTGTGAAGTAGGAGTAATAATATTCACCTATGTTTGTAAAAGGCTTTTAGATCCACAGGTGGTGAATGCTGTCTGTGGAAAGTGCCAGGTATTATTATTAATGAAATCTCTCTGGCTAGTGGAAGAATCTTGTTCTGAGGCAGGGTACCCTTGCCCTAACAAAAGCCTGTCTGACTCATAAAAATCAGGGGCCAGAATTATTCCAGTCAGAAATTTTAACAGTGAAAGTTCCAACTCTGAGCTCTACAAGGCTTGGTGGGGAACGTAGAGATTCAAAGAACATCTACAATTGACTCCACGTTGACTTCAATGGAAGTTGAGGGTATTTAGCATTTTGCAGGGTAGGATTGTTTATTGATGTGTCTAACACAATTGAACAGTGAGTCTTTGAAAATTCTGTCTGTGGTATGAGTGAAAAACAGAGATGGGCCCAAGCCACAAAACTGGGATGTGGGTTTGGATCCAGATTTCAAAGGCCCCATAGTTCAGCTTGTTCTGATTGCAGTCATTGGATTGGGAGCTTTGGGAATAAGGGCTCTGTGCCTTCTTGAGACATGACCGCCTGATGCCTTCTAGTAAAGGATTTTATCTCTGCATGATTTTTCCTCTCAGTCCCACTGGAAACAGGGATGTCCCAGTCACAGTGCCTGACACTATCACTGAGTGGAAAGCTGGGATGTTCTGCACATCAGAAGTGGGCTTTGGACTCGCCCCAACCACCAGTCTCCTGGCCTTCAAGCCCTTCTTTGTAGAGCCCACACTGCCATACTCTGTGATCCGGGGAGAGACTTTCACCCTGAAAGCTACTGTCTACAACTACCTGCTGCAGTGCATCAAGGTGAGTCCTGCTGGTGGCTCTGTAAGGAGTGAAGGGTCAGGGTGGGTGAGAGGTCACGTTGGTCCCTGACTCACCCTGGGAGCGGGTGGGGATAGCATGTTCCTCATCATCTCCTGGACTGTTTGCACCACTGCTGCCCCTTAGATCAAAGTGACCCTGGCTGAGTCCCCAAACTTCCAGTTGGAGCCGTGTGAGGGCTGCGTCTACACCAGCTGTCTGTGCGCCAATGAAGCCAAGACATTTAATTGGAGAGTCACAGCTAAACAACTAGGTGAGGAGGATGAGGGAGAAACAGCCAGGGAGGGGGCAATTGTGCCAATTACTAGACTGCAGTGCAGATTGCACTAAACAAGAAGAATGGAGTATGTAGTCTTTTAGCTTTAGGGCACCGATTGCCACCTACCCTCAGGTCAGGGGCACTGGCAGGATCAGGAATGGGCCAAAGAGCCATTCATCTCTAGGTCACTGGTTCCATTCATTGTCTCTGGTAGGTGACATCTATAGCAGTAACGGAGGGTGTTTTCCACAGGGGATTGCTGCTGGACAATCTGTCGTCTCTTGTTTTCAGGATCGGTGAATATCACCCTTAGCACAGAGGCCCTGGCCACCAAAGATCTCTGTGGAGGGGAGGTACCATTTATACCAGAGAGAGGACGGACAGATACACTGATCAAACCCCTTCTAGTCCAGGTCAGTTTGGGACTGGACTTAGCTCTTTTCTCATAGCTAAAGGGGAGGACATCTGAAATCAGGTTTTGCTCAGCCCCCATATTCAGTGGGGTGAAGTTTGGGGTCTGAAAATGTCCCCTCTTATTTAGGGGAACTAACTGGCATCTCCAGGCCTGAGCCAGGGTCTAGCTGGGTCCCTCCAGTAAGGATCAAAAGACATGCTTCTGAAGGAGATTTCCTCTACTTTATGCCAACCCTCGATCCTTTTGTGCCCCCTTCTGAGGGCAACCTCATCCCCCTCATGCCCTGGCATCAGGGCTTGCCTTGTGGCCATTGATCCTGCCTCCTCTATGCCCTATCTGAGATGCTGGGATAACAGACACAGCCAACTGATCCCTTCACATAGGCCCCACTGCAGTGGCCCCTAGCCTGGGAATCAGCATTGTCAGGAGCTCTGAAGTCCTTGAGTTGCATGGAGCAAGAAACCAGACAGATGTCTGAAAAGGACGAGTTCTCACAGAAGCCTGCCATGAAAACACATGTGGTTCATAACCTATTTGTAACCCTGTGTCTCTCCTCTCTCCACCTCCTCTCTGGTCTCTAATGTTGCTGTCTCCTCCCCAATAGCCAGAGGGAGTTCTTGTGGAGAAGGCTCACAGCTCCCTGCTTTGCCCTAAAGGAGGTAGGTGAGCTGCTCAGATGGGAAAAAGGGGCATAAGCAGATGCAGGGGGGTAGGGGGGATTCTGTAGCCCTGGGAAAGTTGGCTCAGGAGCAGCCTTTGTGTTTTATCTGAAGGAGGTAGGTAAGATCACATCTTGTCTGTGTAGGGCCCAGTGCAGGATTGTTCCTTGTTCTTCAGGGTTTTGTCCAGTCCTAGCTTTAAATGATTGAAGTAATGGGGCTGTCACTCCTTCCCCTGGGGGGCACGTTTCCACTGTCTCACTGCAAAGAAATGCTTCCTCATATCCAGACTCAAATTTCCCCCTTTCACCTGATTTACCGCTTCTAAGGCCCCTTGCTAACCAGCTCCTGGGTTTTCATAGATGGCAATCATGTCTGCTGCTTTGTCGTCGTGGCCAAGCTATATAAGTTGATTCCAATTTGAAAGGCAATGGGAGCTCCCTCTAAATAAGGAGAGCAGGACTGAGCCTATAATATAAATGTCCTTGCTGCTAGCATACAAGGGTGAAAGCTACTTCCCTTGGGCAACTAGATATAGCATAGATACAGCTCTGGACTGATCCAGTCTATAGGGAACAGACCTGCATTGGCCCCTAGAGGATGAACTGGAGGGGTTTCAGAGTTTGGTTCCCATCTCCACGTTTTCCATGGTTTATGACGAGGCCATTAGCAGAATTAGTGAGATCTAGAGGTCCAGATAAATAGACTAAACATGCCTCTGCCTCTGAGGTTTGAACTGTGATGGAGTAACTGAGGCAGGAAGAATCAGGGAGGTTGCTCTGGACAGTGGGGGCTGCAGGGGAGAAGGCTTTCGCACCCACAGTGGGGGAAATAAAGTGGAGGAAGAGAGAACTCAGGGCTAGGTGAGTGGATGGGGCAGAGAGGAGAGCAGAGACGGGGTCTGTAGGGTCGGCTGGAAGTTCCATGGAGGGGTATGTGAGATGCGGGAGCACAGCTGGCTCTAGTGGGAGATTTTTCTGGGGATTCTGGAGGGCGTTTTTTCTGATTCTCTTCCTGTTTGACACCTGGGTCTCAGTAACTCCAGCGCAGGATTCTGTGTCCCTGGAGCTGCCCCCGGATGTGGTTGAAGGTTCAGCCAGAGCCACCATCTCCGTCATGGGTAAGGAATTCAGCCCTGGGTGCCATGGGCAGGGGGTTCTGAGGTGACTCTGATCCAGACCTTATATCTGAGTATGGCCATGGGGAAGCCCAAACTGTGAACCCCCAAAACTTCCACTGATATTTGACAAAGTCCCGGCCATTTTCCTCCCATTTCCATGGCTGCATTTCCTGGTTCCAGCTGGGGCTGGATGCCCCAAAATACCCGGCAGGAGAGAGGCTGTTCTTGTGGGAGCCTCCGGCAGTGACCAAAAACAGCAGCCGCTACCCCAGGGGATCGCACGAGGAAAGGCCTGGATCCCCCCGTCTCCTCTCCCTGGGGGGTCAGCCCTGAGAGGTTTCGGTAAAGTCTGAATTATAGACACTGAGCTTCCGAGTGCAGATCCCAGCCCAGGCGCTGAACGCTGGGAAGGGAACCTCCCGATCCCCCCCATCTAATGGACCATTCCACCAGTGAGCGAACCCATCTCTTGTTATAATGGAACAGTCCAACAGGGAGGTGGGAAAACACCCTCCTTATAAAAGAATGGTCTACCTGAGAGGGAAAGTACCGCCCTGCCCCTACATTGCTTTAATGGTAAAATAACCCCCCGCACGCATGCACACAATGGAATATTCTATCAGGGATGTAAAACAACCTGTCCTCTGGGAATATTTGCAGTGGGAGGAAAAAATCACCCCCAGTGTAATGGAACTTTCCCTTTCCCGCGGTAAATATAAACCTTCACTGTAACAGAACATTCTACCGGGTGGAAATACCCCATGCAGCAATGGAGTCCTCCCAAGGAAAGGAAAATATCCTTTAATGGAAGGTTCCACCAGGGTGAGAACATCTCCACCCCCAGTGCAATAAATAATGGAACATGCTAACAGATTTGGCAAAAAACATACTTCAGGCTGCAATTCCACCAGGGGACGGGGCTACCATCACCATGCTATAATGGAACATTCCAACAGGAGAACTAACCTCCCCGCTTCTCAGCCAATCAGGATTTATGCCTGTTGCACCATCTGGGTTTCTCTCTGCTTTGTCCCGCCCGGCAGGTGACATCATGGGGACGGCACTGCAGAACCTGGACCGGCTGGTGCAGATGCCCAGTGGCTGTGGGGAGCAGAACATGGTGCTGTTTGCTCCCATCATCTACGTGCTGCAGTATCTGGAAAAGACGGGGCAGCTGACCCCAGAGATCAGGGAGAGGGCGACAGGATTCCTGCACAGTGGCAAGTACCCTGAGCCCAGCTCCACTAGTGTCCAGTCTGGCACCGGCCATGCCAGTAGCCCCTCTCCGGCACCCACCCTGTTCAAATCCATTCCTCTGTCTGGCACCCATGTAAATACCTGTCAATGATCTTGTAAACACTTCATTACCCCCACTCAGTGACCACTCTGTAAATATCCTCTCCCTGACACTGGTGGGTGACAGTATAGTTTTCTGCACCTCTCTCCAGGGTACCAGAGGCAGCTGCTCTATAAACACCATGATGGCTCCTACAGTGCATTTGGTACCACAGACCAGGAAGGTAACACCTGGTAAGTTCTGGGGTAGCTCTCTCATTCCCTGCAGTCTGAGAGCTGGGAGCCTATGAACTGGGGGATTGGGCTGTCACTGACCCCCCAGGACTCTTCCCACTGCTGCATGGGGAAAATTATAAGTGTCATGCTGTGCATTGTACATGCCCCTCCTACTTCATGATAGGCCCATAGTGCCTCAGACAAGCCATGGGAATGCAGCCGCCTCCGGAAAACAGGACAGTAACTGGGCAGAGAAATGGGACTGAGCACATGGCACAACAATGGGGGAAGGGAGCTCTAATCAAGGACTGACCTCCTTCTCCTCCTGCTCCCTCTTCCTCACTCACTCCTTTGCCTTGTTCTTTCTCCTCGCTCCCTCTCTTTTATTCACATTACTTATTCACTCTGTCTCTGTCCTCTCCCTCTTTCTACTCCTCTCCCTCTCCTCGTCCCCCTCTTCCATGCTCTCTCTCCCTGCCCCCAGGCTGACAGCGTTTGTGGCCAAGTGCTTTGGCCAGGCCAGGCCATACATCTTCTTAGATGACAAGAATATCCGGGATGCATTGAGCTGGCTGCAGATTTACCAGTTGCCCAGCGGCTGCTTCAGGAGCGTGGGGAAGCTCTTCCACACGGCCATGAAGGTAATGGTGTGGCGCCTGCAGGCTCCATGCAGAGCTCCACAGGCAGCCATGGGGCTTGACTCAGCTCGGCTTCCTTGACACTTCCTCCTTCTCTGCCTTGGGGGGATCATTTCAGGGGAGGGAGGGGATTCAGGGGCCTTTATAGAGATGGAGGGGGGGTCACTGGTCCCCATCCTGTTTGAGCCCCTCTCCCAGCTCTGGGTGTTTGTGCTTCTTGCAGGGCGGCGTGGATGGGGAGGTGCCCCTGGCTGCCTACATCACTGCAGCACATCTGGAGATAGGGGAGGCACTGAATGTGAGTATTAAGGCCCTTCCTTGTGCCACTCCTGCTCTCTGGATACCTTGAGTCCTGCAGAGGTCAGTGCCGGTACTTCACTTGCCTGTCTGCCTTGCTGGGGCGGGCATGGGCAAGGCACTACTCGGGGGAGGAGCTTGCACCTGCAGTGAAGAGGAAGGCACTGCTGGGGTAGGGAGAGAAGTCCAACCACTCCACAGGGAGGACGCTGCTGGGGACAGCTTGCAGTGCGGAGCACATCACTGGGAGGGAGCTCACGTGGATGGAGTCCTGTTGCTCGTAATCACATTAACATCCCAGTACAGTCCCAGCGCTGGTACAAGGCATTGGCCTGGAATTTGGTGGCTATTTGTGTAGGGGCACCCATGTGTACCCAGGCGAAGCACTGTGAGGATCGTCCCAAATGCCCGCATATGCCCTTGCATATAAACCCGTATGCACTTGTTTCTCTGTGTTTGTCAGCCTGCCTGTGTGTACTTACCCCCACACGTGTATATGATTGTATGTCTGTGCAGCCATTGCCTTTGTGTGCTTTCTCGCTCCACAGAGCACCGTGGTGAACAAGGCCTTGAGCTGCCTCACTAGTGCCCTCCCCAACATTACCAGCACCTACACGCAGGCACTGCTGGCCTACGCCTTCGCTCTGGCCCACGACACCCAGCGCACACAAGAGCTGCTCACTAAACTAGACCAAAAGGCCATCAGAACAGGTACCAGGACTGAACAGCATTGACTGACACACAGAGATGGGGCATGCCAGGAAGAATGCGATAGATCAGAGCATGTGTCTTGCACCCCAACCCCTCCCACCCCTGGCTTATGTCTGGGCCCCACAACCTGGGCTGTGACTGGACATTATGGGCCAGATCTTTGAAAGAGCCCAGCTCCCATTTACGCACCAAAGCATTTGACCAAATTTTCAAAAGCACCCAGTCTGTTGGGAGCTGAGCTCTTTGAAAATCTGGCCGCAAGCATCACAATGGGAGAGTCATGGATCTGGCTGGATGCGCCCTTCTGAGCCACCTACCGAACGGCTGTGAGGGGAATCCATGCGTCAGGTTCCCTGGGTCCCCAGGGCATTTTAAGCTTACAGAGCCTGAATAGGAAAGTACAGATCATAAAAACAATAAACATCTGAAACTGTAATGGCCGTCACTTTCTGTAATGTCTCACCCTTCCCTTAGCAGTCCTTAGGGACCATCAGTGGCCAGGAAGGAAGGCAGGGTGTCACCTGACTCAGGCAGGCTGTTACATGGTGGGTGACCTCTCTCCCTCATGGAGTCAGCTTCTGTGTGACCTTGCCCTCTCTTGCCCCACACTTCCCCTTCCAGTCTGGCTCCCTCTGTTTCTGTGTGTCTCACTATGTAAACCCCACCCTTTGTTCTGTCTTTTGGGTAAATTTCTACTGCTCCTGCCTTCCTACCTGCATTTAGGAGAGAAAGCTAAAACTGGTTTTCTAAGGATGCAGCTGCTTTTAAGTTTAACCTATGTGCAGTCTAAGTATTCCCCACTGTCCCTGTCTGCTGCATACCTGAACAGGTCCTGTCAGCAGTGGTAGATCCATATACATATAGGTATTCATGATG
The DNA here is from genome assembly GCF_013100865.1 of Trachemys scripta elegans. NCBI lineage: Eukaryota > Metazoa > Chordata > Testudines > Emydidae > Trachemys > Trachemys scripta. The sequence goes on from NC_048298.1 coordinate 132,910,435, forward strand.
TAGCAGTATTTCATAATACAACTTCACAATATCAAGCAGAATTTGTAAATTGTACAGACATATTCCCAATTCGTCACAGGGAAGTGCTAGGTTCTTTTGGGAATAAACCCTTATTTAGGTGCCTAAACGGAAGTTGAGTTCTTTGAAAATCTGGTCCTGTGTGTGTAGGTCTGTGATATGCCAGGCAGAGGAACTGGGTAGGGAACAAGCTACAAGAATCATATTCGTCTGTGTGGCTGCTTGGGGGGCATTTATCTGGCTGCCTGGGTGGCTGTCCACCTTGCGCTCTGGGTAGTGACCGTTTTCCCAGCAATCTGGGTAGCCAGAGGCTCTGTGTAGCTAGGAGGTATTTACCTCTTGTGTAGGTAGTTTTGGTGTATTTACCTAATAGTGTGTGTAACTGCAGGTATTTGCTGTGCAAGGTGTTTACCTAGGAACCTGGGTCCTTCTGGTGTAATAGACAGTGATGGGTTTTTCACACAGTAACCCAGGTAGCTGAGAGGTATTTTCTCAGTGTTCTGTGCCACCCCAGGCAGTGGGACCCTCTCCCTCTGTGGTTTGACTGATTGGGTCACATTTACACCACAGTAACTCTTAACCCATCCAAGGCCTGAGGATTTTATTCTCCTGTTTTATTCTCCCTTTCCCAGGAGGGCAGATTTACTGGAGCCAGGCCCCCTCCCAGCCACCCAGTGCTGGTGTGTGGTCCCAACCCCAGTCAGTGGACGTGGAGCTGACGTCCTACGTGCTCCTGGCCCTGCTCTCCAAGCTGAACGTCACTGGGGCTGACGTTGCCACAGCCTCTGGCATTGTGGCCTGGCTCACCAAGCAGCAGAACGCCTATGGTGGCTTCGCCTCCACGCAGGTAACACAGGCCTGACTGCTGTGGGAGGTGATGGGCCATGATCCCACTGGAGAGAGAGTCTCTGCGCTGCGGCTGTGGGAATATGACAGTTATCAGTGCTCTGGGATGTGAATACTTCTGGGTGCAGGGACTGGGAGTGCAGGGCTACATTGAAGGGGTGAATCCTGATTTCAGTACCCTCAATTGCTGAGATCCCACTGTTCTGAGTGTTTTACACTTCTGGCTCCAAAGAGCACCCCTTTCTATCTCACAAACAGTGAGGTGACTGTCTCTCTCTCCCCAGGACACAGTGGTCGCCCTGCAGGGTTTGGCCAAATACGCAGCCCTGACGTACAGCGAGAAGGGAGACTCGGAGGTGATAGTGAAGTCCAAGGGGGGCTTTGAGAGGAAGTTCCAGGTCACCCACAAGAACCGGCTACTGCTGCAGCAAGCAGTGCTGACGGAAATCCCTGGGGAGTTCTCAGTGCAGGCCCAGGGCAGTGGCTGCGTCTATGCCCAGGTGAGATGCCCCTTCTGTGGGGAGGGACATAGCCCCCATGGATGCCCCTGTGCAGGGCCTGATCAGCAAAACACATTTTCATGGTCAAAGAGAGCCAGTTCCCTTGCTTACTCAGCAGCCAGGTCCCAGGTGATGCTCAGGCACATGGAGGCCTGACTAACAGCAGCTTTCCTTACCATCCCTTTCCCCACTGCTGTACCCCTGCCCCCCAAGGGTGATCTTGTGACAAAATGTGGGTAAACATAAAGATGGCTGGTCTCACACTGCTCCCAGGGTGCTAGGGGATCTGGAGATTGTGTGTAGGTGCGAAGTTTGCCCCTAGTGGAGAAGAACCCTAGTCCCAGCTATACTAGATGAGATCCTCTATAGCTCTTGGGCTAGAGGCCTGTGTTCCTGGGACTGAAACATCAGGGTTCTAGCCCAGTTCCCCATGTGTGGTTTATGTAGTTGTTGTGTCTGGGGATTAGGGATCTGAGCAGTAACTTGAGCCAGCGGAAGAGCATGAAATGTGATTAGGGAATCCAAGTGATGAGTTGGGTTCACTCTGATCTATGAGGACTTACTGGTGAGTATATGGACAGCTACTGGGCATTAGTAAAAATGGTCCAAATCTTGTTAGCTTTAAAAAGGAAGTTGATAAATTGGAGCAGGTTCAGAAAAGAGGTACAAGAATGACCTGTGACCTAGAAAGCCTTCCTTTGCCGTGAAAGACTAAAGAAGCTCAATCTATTTAGTTTATCCAAGAGAAGGCTAAGAAGTGACTTCATCACAGTCTACAAGTACCCATGTGGGCAGCAGACTTCTGATAGTAGAGGGCTCTTCTATCTAGCGGGCAAAGATATAACAAGATGCAATGGCTAGAAGCTGAAGTTAGTCAAATTCACTTTAGAAACCAGGTGCAAATTTTTACCAGTGAGAGTGATTAACCATTGGAACAATTTATCAAGGGATGGGATGGATTCTCCATCACTGGCAGTCTGTCAATCCGACTGGCTATCTTTCTCAAAAACATGCTCTAGCTCAAACAGCAGGTATGGCCTTGCTATAGAAATTACTGGGTGAGGTTCTATAGCCTGTGTCGTGCAGGATGTCAGATGAGATGGTCATAATGGCCCCTTCTGACCCTAAACTCTAGGAATCTACTAAATCTTTATCTCCAAATGATCCAACTAAAAAGTCTCTGTAGCAGCCTGTCTCTCTCCTCTGCAGACGGTGCTGAGGTACAATGAGCCTCCCCCACAGGTCTCTGCGACCTTCTCTGTGCGCATCACCACACAGCTGATCGACTGCACCAAGGGTGACATGCGCGTTGTCACCATCCGCATCCATGTCAGGTGACCCCGAGATTTCCCCTGTGTATACACCACTAACCTGGGACGCAGCCCCTGCCTGGAGCAGATCAGGGAGTGTCAGAGAGCTGGTTGGGTTTAGTGGCTGGGAGGGAGGAAGGGACTGCACGTTTTGCAGAGGAAGGTGTGGAGGGCAAATTTGGCAGCTGTGAGGGAAGAGGGAGGAAGGGACCAGGTGCTTCTGGGAGGGGTTGTAACCATGAAGTGTGGTTGGAGTTGATTTGCTTGTTGGTAGCAAGGAGGGAAAGGTGCCCCTTTAACATCCTTCTAGAGAGAGAAAGGTGTGGGGAGATACAGAGAGGGGAGTTGCTCGGGGAGACACGGGGGGCTGCGTCTGTTCAGAGCAGGGAAACCATCTTAAACACCCTCCTACAGCAAGCAGTGTATGCCAAGGGACCGTCCAGGGCCTGGTGCTTGCATGAGGAGGAAAGATGGGGTAGGGAGGAGGTGGAGGAAGATTTATAGCCTCATTTAGCCCCTGCTCATGGGGTCTTTGACCATCTGCATCCTTCCTCTCGCCCCCTGCCCAGCTACATCGGGAACAGAGTCACTTCCAACATGGTGATCGTGGAGGTTTCCCTATTGTCCGGATTTAGCCTGGCTTCGGGCTCCCTCACATCAGTAAGGCACCTGGGGAGCAGAATGGGGCCATGGTGAAAGGGTCCCATCCAGTCAGTGCTGGTGGGATCCATGCTTAGCCAGGGAGAGGAGGCAGGTTCCACAGACAGGTTCCTGGACTCCACCCTGAATGATGATGTCACCCCCTGTCTCCCTCGGACATTTAAACCCCAAAGCTGGCTGTAGAACCCCAGACACATGCCTTGAGAAGGAGCCCAGTCCCAATGACCCAGGCAAATCCCTGTCCCTCATCTCATAGGAGCTGAGCGACCATGTGGAGAGATCAGCCCTAATGAGGGGTGAGAGCTCTGATGAGAGCCTGGCTAGGGGAGGGGTAATAAGAGCTCATCTGCTTTCTGGCTACAGGGGTTGCCGGCAGGGAGGCTGCTCATGGCCTGGGGGGGAACATTTCAATAGGAATTCTCACCCTCGCCCCCTCAGAGACCCAACTCAACCATTACCTTTCATCTTCTCTCCTGTCCTAGTTGCAGAGCAGTCCCCTGGTGAGGAAAACGGAGGTGAGCCAGAGTGGTGTCTCCATCTACTTGGACCAGGTAGGTCTGTTTGAGATCAGGACTGTAATAGCTGGGGGCTGCAGGGCAGGACTGAGGGGCATTGGCAGAGCTGTGTGGGGAGCCCAGCACTGGAATAGCAGGGGGCTGCAGGGCAGGACTGAGGGGCATTGGCAGAGCTGTGTGGGGAGCCCAGCGCTGGAATAGTAGGGGGGCTACAGGGCAGGACTGAGGGACATTGGCAGAGCTGTGTGGCAAGCCCAATGCTGGAATACTAGGGGGGCTGCAGGGTGGGACTGAGGGGCATTGGCAGGGCTGTGTGGGAAGCCCAGGAATGGAATGGCAGAACTGATGTGCATTAGTCAAGGTTTTTCATGGGTAACCCTATCACAGCAACTGAGTTCCTGATTCTCATTAAATTCCTGCCCAGACTCCAGCAGAACTAACACAGTCAGTCTCTGGAGCCAAATTTAGGGAAGTAATGTAAAGCCTCTCCTCTCCCTCCCACCCCCCACCCCCAGCTGAGCAATACGACTCAGACATACGTCCTGCAACTGGAACAGGAGATCGAGGTGATCAACCTGAAGCCAGGACACATCAGAGTCTATGACTACTACCAGCCAGGTGGGTTGCTGAGCTTCTGGGGCATCTGGGCTGGTGGGGAGGGGGTGTCTCTGTGCCGGTGTAACTTGGATTCCTTGTCTCCCTGTGCAGAGGAGCAGGCCCTGGCTAATTACAGCGCCATCTGCAGCTGAGGTAGGTGTGAAGTTTATGGACGTGACTCTCTGCTCCCCTCTCTGCCCCCTGTGTGAATCTGGCACTAGCCTCTGTGCTCCTCACACAATGTCCCCACAAGGTTGGCAAGATGGCCCCTCCTGCTGCTAGGAACAGCCGCCAGTGTCTCTGTGCTGGAAATGTCTGCCTTCCCAGCTCTCAGGGGCTCCCTCCCTCTTGTCGTATTGAGCTTTGCATAGGAGTCTTTAGTGTACTCCCCATGTGACAGGGCATGTTCCTGGGACAGGCACCATACCAATGACAGCAGTGGGACCTTGCTACCAAGCGTTAGACCTTTTGTAATGTGCTCCTCCTGGGGCTGTGCATGGGGGACGTCTGGGAGCTTCAGCTAGTGCAGAGCATGGCTGCCCATGTGTTGCGTAGTGTGTCATGTGTGACATCAATACTCCATGGTCACCCTGGCTCCAAGTAGTGCTCCCATGTGGAGTTCATGGTGCTAGATCATGGTGCAGAAAGCATTAAATGGTTTGGTACCTGGCTCCCAGAGAGCCCCATTTCTCTCCCTGGGCCATTCTGCTGCAGCTGAGAGAGCAGAGTCATTAGAGCTGGAACTCCTTCAGATTACGTGAGAGGGGTATTCTCATTGTGAGCCCACAGCTCTGGAATTCGCTTCCCACCCCCGAGTCTGAATAGCTGAGTTCACTTTCCAGACACACTGCAAAACCCACGCCCCTTTTTTTCGTACTGGCTTGTAGAGGGTTCCTGAGTAGATGGTGTTTTGGATGGTATAATTTCTTGCTCTCTGTCTCTCTCTATGCTCAGTATCATCTCTTCAGTCTCACCATCTCAGTCTCCTTTACTCTCATTTTATCTCTGATTCACTCCCCTCCCTAATTGTCTCCTGGGTAATCTCCCCCTCTCTGTTCCATCACACAGGGAGGAGGATGTCAGATGGAAGTTGTGCTCCCAGCAGCAGGCCCTGCCCCCATTCAGCAGGATTCCTGAGCTGTCCTTGCTGGGCTGAGGGGATAAGGGGTGCCCCGACTGCCCCACCTGCAAGGGGTTGGGGCATTGGCACTGGGTGGGTGGGGGATCTCCATGGGATCCATATTGGATTGCAGGGCTAGGCTCAGGCTAACGTTCCTCACCCCAGTAGCCATTTCCTGGTGAATTTTTTATATGTCTGATTATTTTTGATCATTTGAATCTGGGAATTTTCTTGACTCTGAAAAAAAAAAATAAATAAAATGGAAATCACATACCCCAGACACTGCGGTATTTGATTGGGCTCCATAACAACAGTCATCCCAGAGGAAATTTGTGGGTAATTTGTGAGGCTGACACTACTGGTGTGTCCCTGACATTCACTTCTGTTCTCCCAATGATAATTTCATAGATTCATAGGCCAGAAGGGAACCATTGTGATCATCTAGTCTGACCTAGTGTATAACTCAGGCCATAGAACTTCCCAGAAATAATTCCTAGAGCAGATCTCTTAGAAAAAAACATTCAATCTTGATTTAACAATTGTCAATCATGGAGAATCCACCACAATCCTCGGTAAATTGTTCCAATAGTTCATTAATCCCACTGTTAAAAACAGGGCCGGCTCCAGGCACCAACTGAGCAAGCAGGTGCTTGGGGCGGCCAAGGGGAAGCGGCGGCACGTCGGGTTCTTCGGCGGCAAATCGGCGGCAGGTCCCTTGGTCCCTCTCGGAGGGAAGGACCTGCTGCCGAATTGCCTCCGAAGAAGAAAGTGGCGCGGTGGAGCTGCTGCCGATCGCGATCGCGGCTTTTTTTTTTTTTTCCGCCGCTTGGGGTGGCAAAAACCCTGGAGCCAGCCCTGGTTAAAAATGTACACCTTATTTCCAGTCTGAATTTGTCTAGCTTCAACTTATAGCCATTGGAGCATGTTATACCTTTATCTGCTAGGCTGAAGAGTTCATTATTGAATATTTGTTCCCCCTGTTGATATTTATAGGCTGTAATTGAGTCACCCCTTAATTTTCTCTTTAAGTTTCATAGATTGAGCTTTTTGAGTCTATTTTCTGATCCGTTAGTCATTCTTGTAGCTCTTCTCTGAACCCCCTTCAGTTTATCAACAACCATCTTGAATTGTGGGCACCAGAACTGGACACAGTATTCCAGCAGCGGTCTCACCAGCACCAAATATAGAGGTTAAATAACCTTTCTACTCCTACTCGAGAGTCCCCTGTTTATGCATTCCAGGATCACATTAGCTTTTTTTGCCATCACACTTGGGAGTTCATAGAATATCAGGGTTGGAAGGGACCTCAGGAGGTCATCTAGTCCAACCCCCTGCTGAAAGCAGGACCAAATCCCAACTAAATCATCCCAACCAGGGCTTTGTCAAGCCTGACCTTAAAAACCTCTAAGGAAGGAGATTCCACCACCTCCCTAGGTAACCCATTCCAGTGCTTCACCACCCTCCTAGTGAAAAAGTTTTTCCTAATATCCAACCTAACCCTCTCCCACTGCAACTTGAGACCATTACTCCTTGTTCTGTCATCAGGTACCATTGAGAACAGTCCAGATCCATCCTCTTTGGAACCCCCTTTCAGGTAGTTGAAAGCAGCTATCAAATCCCTTCTCATTCTTCTCTTCTGCAGACTAAACAATCCCAGTTCCCTCAGCCTCTCCTCATAAGTCATGTGCTCCAGCCCCCTAATCATTTTTGTTGCCCTCTGCTGGACTCTTTCCAATTTTTCCACATCCTTCTTGTAGTATGGGGCCCAAACTGGACACAGTACTCCAGGTGAGGCCTCACCAATGTCAAATAGAGGGGAATGATCACGTCCCTCTATCTGCTGGCAATGCCCCTACTTATACAGCCCAAAATGCCGTTAGCCTTCTTGGCAACAAGGGCACACTTGTTCATGTTCAGCTGATTATCCATCACAACCCCCAGATCTTTTTCAGTCGCTGTTTCCCAGGACAGAGTCCCCCATCCTGTCAATAGGGCCTAAATTCTTTGTTCCTACATGTACACCCAGTTTACCAAGCAATCCAGATGGCTCTGAGTCAGTGACCTCTCCTGTTCATTATTTACCACTCCCCCAATTTATTTGTCATCTGCCAATTTTATCAGTGATGATTTTATGTTTTCTTCCAGATCATTGATAAAAAGGTTAAATAGCATAGGGCCAAGAACCAGTCAATGCAAGACCCTGCTAGAAACACACCTGCTTGATGATTATTTCCCATTTACAGTCACATTTTGAGACCTATCAGTTAGCCAGTTTTTAATCCATTTAATGTTTGCCATGTTGATTTTATATTGTTCTAGTATTTTAATCAAAATATCATGCAGTACCAAGTCAAATGCCTTATAGAAGTCAAAATATATTATGTCAACACTATTACATGTTTCTGCCAAACTTGTAACTTCAACAAAAAAATATATCAAGTTAGTAGGACAGAATTTATTTTCCATAAACCCATGTTGATTTGTATTAATTACATTACCCTCCTTTAATTGTTTCTTCATTGAGTCCTGTATAAGTTGCTCCATTATCTTGCCTGGGATTGATGTCAGGCTGACAGGCCTGTAATTACCCGGGTCATCCCATTTACCCTTTTTAAAAATTGGCACATTAGATTTTTTTCCATTCCTCTGGAACTTCCCCAGTGCTCTAAGACTTATTGAAAATGAACATGAATGGTCCAGGAAGCGCCTCATCCAGTTCTTTTAAAACTCTTGGCTACAAGTGATCTGGACCTGCTGATTTAAAATGTCTAAATTTAGTAACTTCTGTTTAATATCTTTCAGAACTACTAGTGGAATGGAAAGAGTGTTATCACTTTATGAGGAGACTATATCATCTGTTTTTCCCCAAATACAGAATAGAAATATTTACTGAATACTTCTTCTTTTTCTGTTTTATTATGGATAATTCTACCATTTCCATCTAGTAATGGACTAATACCATTGTCAGAATTCTTTTTGTTCCTAATATATTTAAAAAACAGCTTCTTATTGTCATTAACTCTACTGCCGATAGATTTCTCCTTGTGTCCCTTTGCTTCACTTACCAATTTTCTACAATTCTTAACTTCTGATTTATATTCATTATTATCAGCTTCCCTTTCTTTCATTTGTTAAATATTATTCTTGAATTTTTTTTTGTATAGTTGCCTTCACTTCCTCTCTAAACCAGGTGGGTTTTTAACCAGCATGTCTTTCTTCCTCAATTGTGGGATTGCAGTTTTTTGGGCATCTAATAAAGTGTTCTTAAATGATTCCCAAATTATCATTCACATTTTTCTAATTAAATTCTTCCTTCCAGATGATTTCCCTAATAAATGTTTTCAGCTTTATGAAATTGGCCCTATTAAAGCATCAAGTATATATATTACTGGTCTGGACTTTATTCTGTTTGCACAGCATAAGTGTGATCAAGTCATGATCATTTGTATCTATGCCCTCAGCATCCTGCTCAGTGTAGACAGCAATTGGGAGTATTCCCTTGAGATTGCCTTCTGTGTAGCTCTCAGCCCTTCTCCTTTCTTTTTTATACAGAGAGGAATGTAGGTTTCTTCTGTTCAAACTATAACCTCTTCCTTCCCCACCCCTTACTGGATAGATGAGGAGAGGTTTAATTGATGCATTCTGGAGCTGCACGTGAGCAGTGTAGATACAGACTCTGTTCCCCCTGGGCTCAGAAGTTAAGTGCAATGGAAGAACCAGGAATTCCCGTGAGTTACACCAGGGATAAGGTGTCTCTGTCTCGTCCCCTGAAAAAGAGGGGGGGAAAGTAAGTTTATACACATTTCCCTAGTGCCTTTCATTCTGAAGGGTCTTAAAGCACTTTACACTCAGGGGCTGAATGCAGCCACTTCTGGGGTGGAATGTAGCAGCTGTTTAGTAACTGAGTTGCTAGGCTCTTTAGTTCCCTCCTCCCCTCGTGTGAGAGGGCGTGGCCAAACGCCTGGGCCAGCCAGAGTGTGAACATACATTGTGCTAGTCTGCCACACACTAAGCTGTGTTTCAGACAGCAGCAGATCAGAGCGCACTCTGGAACTTTTAGAGTGTGGTAGCAGGGTCTACGTGGCAACGGTAGGCAGCAGGCGAGTGTGCTGTTGATTCACACCCTGGCTTGCCACTCAATAAGTCTCCGTGTAGACAAACCCAGAATGGCTTTTGTTTGCTATATTGGGGGCGGAGTGGAGCTCCACCTGCAGCAGCTTTCACTGGTTGTTCTGCTCCATGAGGTGGGCAAATGAGGCAGGCAGCCAATCAGAGGGCTCAACCTTCTGCATCATTGCCAGACTGGCTCCAGCCCAGCCAAAATCCTGCCAGTCATGAAAAAATCGCAAGACTCAGCAAAACTGCAACAGAACCCAGGAGTCCTGATTCCCAGCCCCTGCTCTAACCTTCAGAGAGGCCTGCTTCCCTTATTGGGCTTGTGAAGTACAGCACCCACAGCACTTCTGTTTGTAACACAGTAACTTCTGAAGGCCGCATCCGTCAATCCCAATATTTCAGGGAATGTTCTAGGTATCAATGGGCAAAACCCTGTTGATTTGGGTGAAGATCAGAAGTCCAGGAAAGCCTAATTGCCACTAATCTCACCATTTGGTCACTGCAGATACAGGAGTGAAGCAGTGACCTCAGGGTTAGGATGTGGGTTAGTTTGGTGTTAGGTTAGTTTCCTCTTCTTGCAGCAGCAAATGGGCACTCTGAGGGCCTAATTTTAGTGGAAATCAGGCAGCTGGAAGCTGCTCCAGCCAGCCCACCCCCTCAGCCATCACCCATCCACTCCAGCTCCCCCACATGTAGGCCCTTCACTCCCAGTCTGGCCAGGCCTCCACACCTGGCCCCTCCCCGCAGCTAGGCCCCTCTACCCTTATCTCCAGTCACACCCCCAGCCAGGTTTCTTGCCCCCAATCCATCCAGGTACTCCCCCAGCCAAGCCCCTGGTCCCTGCACTCTGCTCAAAGCTCTATTGATTTTGGTGACATTGGAAAAGCTTGATTTTAGTGGACACCAGGCTTTTCTGATGTCCCAATTTTAATTAAAATCAATAGGGGTCTGACTAGAGTAGGGGAGTCAGGGACTCACCCACCCACCCGACCCCAACCCACGTCCTGTTCCCAACTGCCCCCCTCAGAACCCGCAACCCATCAACCCCCCGCTCCTTGTCCCCGACCACCCCCTCCCAAGACCCCCCCACCAGCAGCGGCTCCAGGCACCAGCTCAGCACGCGTGTGCCTGGGGTGGCAAGCCATGAGGGGCGGCCTGCCGGTCCCTGTGAGGGCAACAGTCAGGCTGCCTTCGGCGGCATGCCTGTGGGAGATCCACCGGTCCCACGGTTTCGGCGGCAATTCGACCTGACATGAATGCGGATGGTGACCCCTTTTTCTTTCCCCTTCTCCCTGACAAGGGAAAATCACTGGATAGTGAGAAGGGAGCAGGGAAGTCCTGACTGATTATCTGCATAGTTGAGACTGCTTGAGTAACCCTCCATGGGAAGGGAAGCAGAGTGCCATGACCATGCCCCAAACTGAGAAGAGAACAGGGGAGGTACAAAGTGGCTCAGGGGAGGCTGGTCTATTGTACCAGCTAGAGGGGACTGAGACTCTCTTCACCCCTTCCCCCTTGGGCCTTTGGCCAGGATGTAGTGGAGAGGGAAGGCTGCTATTCTTCCCTATTTTACCTATTTCATTTAACCTATTTCTTTGTAACCAATTCTGACTTTTGTGCCTCATTACTTGTAATCACTTAAAATCAATCTTTAGGTAGTTAATAAACTTGTTTTATTTTTTTATCTTAACCAGTGTGTGTTGGATTGAAGTGTTTGGGAAACTCCATTTGGGATAACAGGATTTGTGCATATCATTTTCTCTTAATAAAATGATGGACTTTATATGAGCTTGTGTTGTCCAGGAGGGGCTGGACCATACAAGATACACATTTCTGAGGGAAAGTCTGGGATTGGGAGTTTGCTGGTGTTGCTCTACAGTGTAATTCAAGGGTGGCTGGCTGGAGCACTCTTGCAGTATGGCTGAGGATAATTTATATGCTGGAGGCTGTGTGTGAGCAGGCCAGGAGTGGTTGCTCTCACAGCAAACCAGTGTAAAAGGCACTCCAGGATGGAGAACTGAGGGAACACAACTGTCCAACAGTCCAGATTTGACTCTGGGTAATGTTACACATGCCAATTATATTTTGAACACAAACATTTCAAAATTCATAAGTAATCCACCAAAACCACAAATCTATTAGTTACTAACACAGTAAGACATTGCAGACCATCCATAAGAATGGTGCAAAAACAAGTTTACTAATCAGCTGATCCAGATTGTTCAGACATGTCTACAACATCATCGTCAAAGTCATTGCCTTCTGAGGAGCATTTTTCATGATGTTTCATGCTGACACCCAGGCCTTGCATCTCTTTGTCAAATTGTTTACATTTGGCACATGTTCCTTGTTTGCCCAGAGGTACAGGTATTTCGTGAAAATGTTCCAAATAGATTCTTTTTTATGACCTGCAGCCATTGCAGTTTTTTCCCTCCAGTTCCCAGGTGTTAAAATCAACACTAGTGGCTGCTCTTTGAAGGATGTTGGCTCTTCTGCCCACAGTGGCCTGCTTTGACACCGGTGTTACTCCTTTCTGGTTGCACATTCTGCTCCTTCTCCCTCGTTCCATAACCCCCCACCCCATGCCTACCTCCAGAAAAACAAAAGAACTAACAACAATCCAAGACTTCTGCTCATGTAACCCACATGCTTTTGCACTGCAGTATTTGATTTTTTAGAGGGAGAGGGAGACATGAGAAATTATTGGATTTCAGTTTGTTTGTATCTCTCATGCAAGGAGACAAGGCAAAGCCATTTACCTGAAGTGCCCAGAACCATCCAGAAGCAAGTACTGGTAGTTACTAGGCAGATCTGTGTTTTTCCATGAGCTGGAGGGTAAGTTTCCATGGAAAGCAGAGTCATAAATAGTCATAATTTGAGAACCGAGTCAATCAGAGCTCAGGTATTGAGAAGCTATAAAATAGCAGTATGAGAGTGCCCAACTGGGCTCAGTGATGATCCTGTGACTAGATGTTATTTCCTGGAGTCAGAGGCCCATAGCCTGTGGTGACTTTGCCAGTCTTTTGCACCCAGCAGCACAGCTCTTAGTCCCCCATGGATCAAGCTCTTAATACAGTACGATGGTGGACATTTGCAAGTCTGCTGCTTGGTTTTCCCCACATACTTTTACCCAAAACTATGCTATTACGTCTGTGTCCAGCTCTGATGTGGATTTTGGGAAGGCAGTCTTGCAGTTGTTCTTTAAATAGACTCTTAGTCCCACCTCTTTCTGATATTGTTTGTGAGTCATCTGAATGGAAAACAGATTTGTAACCATTCGAAGAAGAAAAGATGATTACTTACTGTCATATTCTGGGATGCAATTCAGACTAGTGAGAGATTGTGTCCCTGCTTGTCCTGTAACCCTGAGTGCTTTAAAATGTTCTGCTGCTGTAGCTCCTTGTATGAACACTCCCAGCCAGCAGACAAGCGTGCACTGAGTGTCTCTGTGTTGAGCAGCCCTGATTCAGCAACTCTGGCTCCCACAGCCTGCTTTTTACACCAAAGTCACACTCTGGTATCCACTAGCCTTCATTACTACTAGCCAAGTGACCCCAGCAAATTTCCCCAATGCCATCTGCCCTGAAATGTCTGGAACATTCAGAGGAGTAATAAGGTCTGTTGCTCCTATAAAGAGACAAAAGCAGTTTGTTGCTTTAACTGGCATTAATAATTACTTCAAGTCAAACACAGCACTATGCTGATTTAAAATAAAAGTAAAACAAGTTTATTTAATCAAAAAGGGAGGTTTTAAGAGAGTTCATGTATAAGGGATAAAGACAGAAATGGTTACAAGGAAATAAAAGTGAAAAACGTTTCTAGTGTGTGGTGGGGTGTTCACCCCATACAAGGCAGAGTAGGTTAAATTAGGTTAATTAACTGGATAGGCTGCACCTACTGGTGAGCTAGGGATTGAATGGTTGATTGAAAATGGAGCTCACCTGAGAAGGAACAGGCAGGGTTGGTATAAAGCTAGGAAGTTGGCCACAGGAAAGGGCTGCAGAGGAAGTAGTCTGCAATCACTGCCTGGGAGATGGGAGGTGTGTTTGCAATATCAAGAACCTGAAAAAAGGGTGAAATAGTCACAGGGAGCAGAGGGCGCCTGACTGGTAACCCGGGGAGGGAGGCAGAGGAGAAAAGTAGGCTGGAGCATAGGGAAAGAGCAATGGGGTCTAGGATACACAGATTGTGGTTGCTGAACAGAGGGTCCCTGTGCTGGAACTTGGAGTAGTGGGCAGCCTGGGTTCCCCTAGCCATCACTGAAGAAAGTGGCACAGTCGTGAATTAGAGAATGGCCTGGAAAGGCAACTGGACAGTCAGTCCGGAGAGACTTGGATACTCCTGGAAGGGGAAACACATATAGTGACTGTAGTGGGTGGGAGTGGAACCACTCCATCTCGCTATGCCACCTAGCAGCTGAGAGCTGATCAACAAGGAATTAGCATGGTCAGGCTCAGCCCTCAGGGTGGGGCAGAGCAAAAGCAGTCTGAGGCCCAGGTCCATGGGTGGGCAGAGAGCAAATCTATGGCCCAGCTCCCTGGATAGGGCAGACTACAAACAGGTTGAAGCCCTCTGGGTGGAGCAGAGCAGAAGCAGGAAAATGCAGGCTGTCCAGCCTAAGGTGGGTAGGCTGCCACCCCAGGGGTGGGGTTGGCAGCAGGGGGTAGGGAGGTCTGGCCCACATTACTTCACCGGATCCCAGTGGCAGGGAATCCCACCACGGGGTCACCAGCGATCCTGCCAAAACACGCTGACCGTAGCTTCAGCAACCACAATCAGACTAATGTCTGGTTTCCCTGGGCTACTTCCTACCCCTACCTGTTCGTAGGGGTTTGTCACTCACAGGCCCTCAGGCTCCTCAGGGTACTCGGCTGCCAGCAGTTCCAGCAGCACCTCAGTTAGTTTCTAAGGTGCCACAAGTACTCCTGTTCTTCCTCCAGTGATAAGGGTTGATACAGGTCGGTCACTGGGTCAGGGGCCAGCAGCATCCAACTCCTTCCCTGATTCCCTCTCAACTGAGCTGGAGGCCCTGCCTCTTATACTTCCTGTTCTGACCCTCTGCTTCCAGAGTGAGGGGTGGGCCTGGCCTGGCACTGCCCACCAGGGGTCAGGGGGTGGTTTCTCCCTGTCAGCATCAGAGGGAGGCCACTCCACCTTGCTACAATGACCTGACCAAAAGGCCAAGTCATGAAGAGGGAGCACATGGCATCCCAGTAGGGTCGCCAGGAGTCTGCCAGAATCGGGTTCTATCTCGTGGAGGCTACTGAAGCCAACCCAGGAGATTTCAGGCGCTAAAAGTCCGGTGGCGCAGCGGGCCTAAGGCAGGCTCCCTGCCTGCTCTGGCTCCGCAACACTCCTGGAAGCGGCCAGCATGTTCCTTTGGCCCCTGGAGGGGCTAGGAGGTCTCCGCATGCTGCCTCCCCTCCAAGTGTCGACTCCGCAGCTTCCACTGGCCAGGAACTGTGGTCAATGGGAGCTGCAGGGGTAGTGCCTGCAGGCAGGCTCAGCGCGTGGAGCCCCCTGCCCCCTCAGAGGCCACAGGGACTTGCTGGCCGCTTCCGGGAGTGGCGCGTGGAGGGGGCAGTGTGCTGAGCCCCCTTGCATCGCTTACCTCAGGCAGTTCCCGGGCGGCAGCACAGCAGGGTGAAGGCTGGCACCATTCCTGCAGGTCCTGTTGGCTGCAGTTCCCGGCCAATGGGAGCTGCAGAGTCAGCACTTGGGGTGCGGGCAGCATGCAGAGACCCCTGGACCCCTTCCCCAGGGGCCACAGGGACATGCCAGCTGCTTCCAGGAGAGGCGTGGGGCCAGGGCAGACAGGGAGCCTGCCTTAGCTCCACTGCACCACTGCCCGGGAGCTGCCCGATATAAGTGCCGCCTGGCCGGAGCCTGCATCTGTCACCCCTGCCCCAGCCCTGAGCCCCCTCCAGCACCCAAACTCCTTCCCAGAGCTTGCACCTGCTCCTGCACCCTACCCCCTGCCCCAGGCTTAGCCCAGAGCCCACTCCCACCTTCCGAATCCCTCGGTCCCAGCCCAGAGTCTGCACCCCCTCTCACACCCCAACCCTCTACCCCAGACCAATGAAAGTGAGTGAGGGTGGGGGAGAGCGAGCGATGGAGGGAGGGGGGATGAAGTGAGCAGGGTGGGACTTTGGGGAAGGGGCAGTGAAGGGGATGGGGCAATGGTGTTTGGGTTTGTGTGATTAGACAGTTGGCAACCCTAAATCCCAGAGAGCAAACAATGGAAGGGGTGAGGTCAGAACTGGGCGGAGCTAATCCCCTGTACAGCCAGGAGGAGATGCCCTAGTGATGAGTGGCCCCCATTGCATTGTGACTAAGACTTAACAAAATTACAGTCTTGCTACAAGGTTAGATTCTTATCAGACTTCCTCCCAGCAAGATGGCTGACCATCCCCTTGGGTGCTCAATTCCTTTGTCATCTTAGGTGAAAGATGCCAAAATGGCTTTCTGTCTCTGCTTTTCTCTCTCAAAGTTCACTGTATCTCTTGCAAGAGGCAGGATGACGTCATGATGTTCTTCCCCTCCTGTGGCCTTTCCATCCCACTGCTGATTTCTATGTAAATGAGGCTTCCATTGTTTTGATTCCACCATGCTTAATTTACATCAGGGGCAGGTAGATAGCTGCCTTCCCTCTGGTCTGGGAAAAAACGATTTCTCTCCTTGTTTGTTGACAGACTTTAAAGTGTAACATTGAGTATCCAGAATGTGTTATATAGTGTTAATACGGACATTTCACAATGATAATCACCAGTGTGTCACCAATTAACATATAGCACCTTACATAATTCATTTTAGGCACAGATTATGACAAGAGTGAGTGGGGTTACACAGGGCATGTCAAGCCAGCTGAAACTCACTGGTACCTACCCAGGGAGTCCCTTGCCATCTGGCACTGGGGTGCTCTTAGGGTCACACGTCCCTGTATTGTACTGTTGTCCTTCAAGATGTGGGTGCAGACGTGTATTCCACGACCCACCCTTTGTCCCCTCTGCATCAGGGTCTCTACTCTTGATGTTCAGTCATGACGGCGCTGCCTTTCAATAGCCAGGAGAGGGGCTAAGGGCCACAAGCAAAGTACTGCCCAGCAAAGTTCTCTGGCTTTGGTGCAGTGGGCATGCACACACCTGAGTGATACACGTCTGTACCCACGGCTTAAAGAACAACAGCTACAGTCGAGGGAAGTAACCATCTCTTTTCACTTCCTTTTAAAATGTTGTTATTTGGGTGGGTGAGGTATATTGGAGGGATGGAATAAGGGATGACTGATCTGTCAGGAACGGTGACACAGACTGGCTGGGGCACTTGCGCACAGGGCAGTGGGGTGTAAGGGCACTTTGTTTTTTATGACAGAACTAACAAGTCATGCAGTGGCTGACTAATGCTAGCCGAACCCTCTTCCAGAATCCTAACCCTGCAGTCACTGCTCACCCTGCATCCAGAGTGGCTAAAGGGTGATTTTAGTGGAAATCAGATTACAGACAGACTGAGAAATGCCACGGAGTTGAGTGTTGGGCCTCACTTCTCTCAGCCAATTATTTGTATTGAAGTGACATCCACAGAGCCAGTCAGGATTGGGGCCCCACTGTGCTGGCTGTGAAGATGCAGTCCCTGCACCTCAGAGCTTCTCTGTTTCCCATTCCCCAACTGCCTGCCCCCACACTAGAGTGCTGGGTGAAAGGGTGTGACGTCCTGGATCAGGCTTTGGATTGGAGGGTTGGTTCAAAGGCTCAGAGTTGGGATTTGAATTTTGTGTTGAAAGTTCTGGGGTCCAGATCTTGGATTAAAAATCTGGGGCTCCAAGTTCTAGTTTTGAGCTAAAGGTCCTAGACTGGAGTTTCGGGTTAGGATTTGAGTTCTGGGTTAAAGTCCAATTTTGGGTGGAAAGTTTCAGAGTCAAATTCCAGTTCCGACTTTCCCCATCATGAAGCAAATGAAGAAGGATTGCTAAATCTTGTAATATGTTTTAGCTTTGCTGTTTGTAATGTGGTGGAGAGATCCATTGGCAGGACATGCTGTTGGAGTAACTATTGAAAATCTTCCTAACCTCTCAGACTACTACGCTCAGGATTCCACCCTGCATGCAAACAAACAACAGCTGGGGGCTGCCGGTCCTGGAGTAAGGGCCCATAAAGCCCAGGAAGGGAAAGAAAGAAGGTTAGCTGAGCTCTAGAGGGAGCTCTTTTCCTGCTCCTGTTCCTGCTCCTTTGTTTACCCAGGTGTGTTCTCCCCTCTTGACTCAGCCCCAGAGCCAGAGTCTCTGAGCAATGCAGAGGCAAATCCAGCACTCTGGGATTCTCTTCTTCTGCTTTTCGCTTACACTTAAAAAATATTTCACAGGTTTTCCTGCAAAACCACACAGCTAACATTGCTTCTGTCTGTGCCAATGCAGTATTGTAATGTATATATTCTCCCTGGCCTCAAATGGATGGAGCCAGAGCTGCTCAAATATATGCTCTGTGCTGCCAACAGATAGGTACAGGTTGACAGACCAACTGGGGAGCACAAGGAAACAATGAGACAATATTGGTCAGCATGCCGGGTAGTGATCTCAGGATGCTCAGTAGCTGGTCAGCTCTTGAGAACGTCTCTCTCTCTCCACAATATTTCTAGGGCACCTAGTATCATAGTAGCTAATATCTTTGTGAGAGATCCAGGCTTTTCCTCTGGAAACAGATCCCATGGTGTGGATCTGTTGCAAACCCCCACCCCCCTAAATGCCAGCTGGGGAGGTTCGGCAGGCACTGCCAGTGCTGGGTGAGGACCATGTACAGTACCTTAAGTTTGAGTCAGCACCAGGGAGAAAGATTCTGTTCCTGCTCCTGTTTCTGCTCTTTTGTTTATCAGGGTGCATTTTCCCTCCTTTTCCACAGTTATCAGAGCCAGAGTTTCAGCTGTGCGAAGTGATGTGCAGCTAGACAGGACTTCTGTCTATCTTGGTTTTATGACCAAATTAGGCAGCAGGGCAAAAATGTGCCAATTTCCTTTGTCATGTGGCAGTCTCCCCATCCTATTGTCAAAAGAAAAAAAATGTTCCCAGTGGCTAATTCACTCAAGCACTCAGTCGGTGGCTTGGGATAGTTTTGGGTTACATTTCAAAATTAAATGGCTGTTAGGCTAACATACAAGATTAGACTCAACTGCTGCCTAATGGTGAAGTTTATGGATGCAGAGGTTGTGACCCTTAGGTATTCTAATCCCTGCACACTATAGCAGTTTTGTCTGATGCTTAGGAATTTATACAACAAGAGTATTTTGGAAGGCAAGTCAGACACATAAAGCAGAGATGGCCCCAAATCCTACTGCTGGGGCTGGAATTTCTAACATCCTACAATTTGGGAGTGGTTGGGCTGGGAATTTGGTCCTGGTCCAGTTCTATCACCAAATTTTCATGCTGAAGGATATCAAACAGTGTTGCCACCCTTTGGGGAAAAAATTAGGGATGCTGTTATTGAGTGAAAAATTATGTAATAAGCTAATTTGCATACAGTGACATACATTGCATGTAATAATCTCCATTTAAAAACAATGTAGATTAAATACCGATGGAGGCAGCAAATTGGCAGCCTTGGTGAAGAAAGCTCTCTGTTTGGCTACAAGGCGAGCTTCTCACGCACACCACCCTGCCAGCACTCCTCAGACACGACAGCAGGAGTCTGCCCCATGGGTAACAGGTAGGTCAGTCTCTTTGCTGAGTCAGACAATCAGTGCAGTGTGCTGCTGAGTTTGCAGTGTGGTGACTGGAACTGAGATCCGCCAAACTCATCTCATAAGCATCCATTAGATGGGAACACCCTTCAGTTGTTGGGCTGGATTCAAACTGGTGCTTGAAAGACTCTGTAGGCCATTAGCGATGTCCTAGAACATTCAGGCCCAGATCCCCATGGGTATGTAGGTATCTATGGAATGGAAGTTAGACGTCTAAATACCTTTGGGGACTTGGGCCTCAGTCCCCAAATAGATGCCTCTATGGCGACCAGCCACTAGAGAAGAGTGTGATCCATTTTGCCAGTGGGTTAGATGCCTTGTTACACAGCAGGGGAAGGTTGGGGATCAGGGTTCTTGGGTTCTGTTCCTAGCTCTCAGAGTGGAGTGTGGAGTAGTGATGCTAGACAGGCTAGCAAAGCACATGTGGTGGATTTGGTTGCTTCTTTTGAAAAGGTAGCATGGCTGAGTTCTGCTGTATTAGAGCCCAGGATTCTATACCCAACTCTGCTAGGAGTTACTTTATCTGTTGAATGCCTATTTCTTGGGAGAGAGATGGAGCCTTGCGCAATAATCAAGTTTGATGTGTGCAGAAGTATTAGACGCGCCAAGTAAACTAGCTACAGGAGTAAAGGGAAACAAGAAGACTTTTTATCAATACATTAGAAGCAAGAGGAAGACCAAAGACAGGGTAGGCCCACTGCTTAGTGAAGAGGGAGAAACAGTAACAGGAAACTTGGAAATGGCAGAGATGTTTAATGACTTCTTTGTTTCGGTCTTCACTGAAAAGTCTAAAGGAATGCCTAACATAGTGAATGCTAATGGGAAGGGGGTAGGTTTAGCAGATAAAATAAAAAAAGAACAAGTTAAAAATCACTTAGAAAAGTTAGATGCCTGCAAGTCACCAGGGCCTGATGAAATGCATCCTAGAATACTCAAGGAGCTAATAGAGGAGGTATCTGAGCCTCTAGCTATTATCTTTGGAAAATCATGGGAGACGGGAGAGATTCCAGAAGACTGGAAAAGGGCAAATATAGTGCCCATCTATAAAAAGGGAAATAAAAACAACCCAGGAAACTACAGACCAGTTAGTTTAACTTCTGTGCCAGGGAAGATAATGGAGCAAATCATTAAGGAAATCATCTGCAAACACTTGGAAGGTGGTAAGGTGATAGGGAACAGCCAGCACGGATTTGTAAAGAACAAATCATGTCAAACCAATCTGATAGCTTTCTTTGATAGGATAATGAGTCTTGTGGATAAGGGAGAAGCTGTGGATGTGGTATACCTAGACTTTAGTAAGGCATTTGATACGGTCTCGCATGATATTCTTATCGATAAACTAGGCAAATACAATTTAGATGGGGCTACTCTAAGGCGGGTGCATAACTGGCTGGATAACCGTACTCAGAGAGTTGTTATTAATGGTTCCCAATCCTGCTGGAAAGGCATAAAGAGTGGGGTTCCGCAGGAGTCTGTTTTGGGACCGGCTCTGTTCAATATCTTCATTAACGACTTAGATATTGGCATAGAAAGTACGCTTATTAAGTTTGCGGATGATACCAAACTGGGAGGGATTGCAACTGCTTTGGAGGACAGGGTCATAATTCAAAATGATCTGGACAAATTGGAGAAATGGTCTGAGTTAAACAGGATGAAGTTTAACAAAGACAAATGCAAAGTGCTCCACTTAGGAAGAAAAAATCAGTTTCACACATACAGAATGGGAAGAGACTGTCTAGGAAGGAGTACGGCAGAAAGGGATCTAGGGGTTATAGTGGACTACAAGCTAAATATGAGTCAACAGTGTGATGCTGTTGCAAAAAAAGCAAACATGGTACTGGGATGTATTAACAGGTGTGTTGTGAGAAAGACACGAGAAGTCATTCTTCCGCTCTACTCTGCTCTGGTTAGGCCTCAGCTGGAGTATTGTGTCCAGTTCTGGGCACCGCATTTCAAGAAAGATGTGGAGAAATTGGAAAGGGTCCAGAGAAGAGCAACAAGAATGATTAAAGGTCTTGAGAACATATCCTATGAAGGAAGGCTGAAAGAATTGGGTTTGTTTAGTTTGGAAAAGAGAAGATTGAGAGGGGACATGATAGCAGTTTTCAGGTATCTAAAAGGGTGTCATAAGGAGAAGGGAGAAAACTTGTTCACCTTAGCCTCTAAGGATAGAACAAGAAGCAATGGGCTTAAACTGCAGCAAGGGAGGTCTAGGTTGGACATTAGGAAAAAGTTCCTAACTGTCAGGGTGGTTAAACACTGGAATAAATTGCCTAGGGAGGTTGTGGAATCTCCATCTCTGGAGATATTTAAGAGTAGGTTAGATAAATGTCTATCAGGGATGGTCTAGACAGTATTTGGTCCTGCCATGCGGGCAGGGGACTGGACTTGATGACTTCTCAAGGTTCCTTCCAGTCCTAGAATCTATGAATCTGTGAGGTGAAACTTGAGCTCATGGACTCAGTGCACTGTGCCCTTAGAAGAGAGGGTGATCTGTGAGGGAGGACTCTGCTCTGTCTTCCAGTCTCATCCCCCAGACTGGTGCAAAATTGGGAAACCGGGTAACTCCCTGTTCCAGGACTCAGGGAGCACCTATGACTTGGCTGCCCATTTTCTGCAACACCTGGTCTCCCATACAAATCCTGAGCAGGCCCTGAACCTTCTTGGCACATGAGAGCTGATGGGATCACAGGATTTGAGGGTGGTATGGTCAGAAGCATTCGCTATGAAATCCAGCCAAGTGTACATGCAAGAGGGGACTCATGATGATCCATCTCAAGGCAAAACAATGGGACAGAAGTTGCAAGCGGAACAGCGAGTGGGGTCAGCTTAGCAAATGTGAAATCTGCAGCTGCTCAACAGGGTGAAAAGCCAATTTGTCTGAATGACACTAATCGATGTGCAGGGGCATGGGAAGCAGAGGGGGGCAGTGACTATTGGACAGAGTCCAGGAAGGCTTGGATTGGCTGGGGAACATCCTGTATGATACACCCCTGGAACTGGGGGACTATAAATACTGGAGTGAGTGAGAGACAGGTGATCCCTTGGACTCTTGTTCTGCTTGACCGTCCCTGGGGAGAAACAGCAGAACACAGGTCTGGAGTTCTCCAAGTGAGAGAACAAGCTTCATCACCAGCCTCCCTTCTCTCCTGACCTCCATCCTGAGACACTCCACCTCCCTGTGATCCTCACGGGTCTCCCATGAAGATGTGGGCTCCCGTCATCCTTAGCTGCATGTTCTACACCATGGTGACAGTGGCACAACCGTAAGAGATGTTGAAATACTTGATCAGTAGAGATAACATTGAGGGGGTCAATGGGACCAGGATGTCACAGAAGGGAGGCAGCAACCATGCCTGTCCGTTCTCTGAAGGGACAGGCTTGGGGGTGGTTTGCAACAGCCTACAAGCCCCATCTTATAGGACCAAATCCTACCAACCTGAGAAAGTCCCACTAAAATATATCAGAGAAATGTGATGATCTGGGTATATGGGTATATGGAAAGTTGCTACACCAAGGAGGGAGGGATTGGCAGCTTGAGGGGAGGGGACCTAGGAGTAAAGGGGATGGCATTGAACAAAGGAAGGGGGATGGAGGATTTGGGTCTGGGTGACCAGAAGATACTGCCCAACAGCAGGGCCCTGTGAGACTGTGGAAGAATCTCCCCCAGGGAAGGGATGGGAGCTTCATTGCAAGTTGGGACATTGGGAACTAGGACTGGACAAAGCCCTGGAGAATAGACTGAACAATCCTGAGCTGGCTCCTGGGAGAATGGTCCAGATGTTAGAGATGGGTCCTAATCAGACCTGAGATTGGAATGACCCAGGGCTCTGGGACTGGTTTGGATTGGAAGTACACAATGGTCCTTATCTCTATGAGGGCAGAGCCAAGGCCCCAGGTCTAAGTGTCCCCAGAACTTTGGCTGGTTTGGATCTAGATCCAGACCTGAACATTGCAGTCAGGCCCAGCAGGTCTGTCCCCAGCTCTGATTTCTAGGACTCCACCAGGGAGAGGGGCCCCACTGGGGATGGTTCCCTTGTCCCAGGTGCAGGTGATTTCTCTATGCCAGGAGAGCTGTGCAGGCCCCTCACCTGTGCTACTGTTTTGTGCTCCAAAGGGATACAGCAGTAGCCCCTGTGTGACATGTGCTGGTGGCTCTCAGTCTTGCTCCAAGCAGGGGAGGTGTCTACATTGTAAACCCTGAAATACTGCTGGCACTGATTGGTGCCGTGGGTGGAAGTCGAAGCAGAGAAGCCATGGACTGCATGGGGCCTGGAGACTCCCCTCTGCCCCCAGGGCAGAATCAAGTCCTAGTGTCGGGGCGCTGCCTTTCCTGAGGGATAAACACAGGACTTCAGCCTGTGGGTTTGTGGTTAACGCATAGGCTGGGAGTCTGGAGAGATCTGGCTCTACTGGCTTGGCCAGTGACTCTGTGTCCTTGGGTGGGTCACTTCTCCACCTTGGTTTTCCCGTCTGTCAGACGGAGTTAATGCTGCTGGAGGTAGGAGCAGGGTTCTGAGGAGGTACAGAGAATTATCTCAGGGGTGTGGCAGATGGAGCCTGCTCACATATGCAGGGCCTAACTGATCGGCATTTTTAAGGTCGGAAAAGAATTGTCCCCTGGGTCAGATTGGCAGGGACCTTGGGTTTTTGCTTTTTGTTTTTGTTTTGCTTTCCTCTGCAGCACGGATCTCCCGCTAGGATCACGTGGCTATATCTCATTGAATCAATTCCCTGTCATTGTGGGTGCCTTGGGCACAGATGCAACCTTGGTCCCTCCTCTCCTCTGCCTGTGGCACGTAATAGTCTACCAAGGGCTGTAATATTTTAATCTAAACCAATGTATTGGGCTAATGCAGGGGTGGCTGGGTGGGGGTTAGTTGCCTGTGATATGCAGGTCAGACTATGATCTGATGGTCCCTTCTGGCCTTAAACTCCAGACAGATCCGCACAGAGGTTTCTGGGGACTTGGGGCAAAATCTGAAACTGAGCCACACGCCCCTTCCAAAACATAAGCACTGAGGGGAGGCTCTGGGCAGGAGGGTTTAGAGAGCGAGCCCACCTAGCACCCTGCAGTGGCTGCTCCTGTCCTTCAGGGCAGGGCACAGCTCCCTGCTCTGGATGTAGCAATCTGGCACATGGGGTCTCAGAGCTGCTCAGCTCTGGCACAGGTGGGCCTCCATCATGACGGAGGGATGGCTGGGCCAGTCCTAAGTGGTGCTGCAATCTTGTGTGCCAGGCCATAAAGCCACTCACTCAAATTTGGCCCAGACCGGCCCCCATCATGACAGAAGAGTGGCCGGGCCAAACCTGAGTGGTGCTGCGACCCCTTTGCCCTGCCACCACCTCCAAGTGGCCCTGACTCTGTGACCCACTTCAAGGGGTTGTGAGGCTAAATCCATTAATGTCTATAAAGTGCTTTGAGTTCCTGTGATAGAAGATGGTATGAGACAGATGAAATCCCAAAATATTTGCTCAGAGAAAACTCCCATTGGTGTCAAAACTGCCAGTGACAGAGTAAGAAATTAGTACAGACCTTAGGGTTTGGCCTAAGGTTAAAAAATGGACTTAAAAGGGAAAGAGGATATATAGATATTCCATCTTTTTTAAAAAGGGTGAGCTGCATTTCTAAGCCATACAGCATCTTCCCCACTTCTCCCCACCATACCTGCAGGGCTTGGTCCTTCCATCTTTGCTAGGGATATGTTCCAACTTCACCACACGGTGGATTTTGATAACCCAGAGATCACAGAGTTATCTGCCACCTCCCCGATAACATACTGGTTTACCTCTGCAGCCATCACCATCCCATAGGAATTAGGAGATTATGGGCTGATCCCCCCAAAATGTTTGCCTAAATTTCTCTCTCCTTTGAGGTCAAAATAGTGTCTGGACTCTTTTTCCTCCTCCTCCCCACTAAATCATGCTGGGAGATCATCCTTCCACCAAGAATTCATTTCTTTTGTATTTTACACCTAGGTGTAGTTTGGCACATGGAAAATGTGATACATCACTTGATGGGGGGATTTGTTCTTCACCTCTCCAACAGCCCCCGAGCCCACAGAGCTTACTGCACTCACCCATGATTACATACATGCCCCTGAGGGTGAGACTCCTCAGAGAATGGATGCAAACATAGGTGCCAACTCCGTGGGTGCTCCGGGACTGGAGCACCTATGGGAAAAAAAACTAGTGGGTGCTCAGCACCCATTGGCGGCCCCCCCCCGATCAGTTCCTCCCCCTTTCCCCAGCGCCTCTCAGCTGCCAGCGAGCCCCGCTGATCAACACCTCCCCCTCCCTCCCAGCGCCTCCCACCCACCATGGATCAGCTGTTCATCAGCGTTCAGGAGGTGCTGGGGGGAGGAGTGAAGGGGGCACTCTTGGGGGAGGGGGTGGATCGGGGCAGGGCAGGGGCAGGAGGGGAAGAGGTGGGGTGGGAGCTTGGGGGAAGGGGGGGGGAGTGGGGGCAGGGCCTGGGGCAGAGTGGGGGTCTAGCACCTCCCGGCAACTTATAAAAATGGCACCTACAGATGCAGAGATCAGGGCAAGATCCTGTTTCCTTTCCATTGGCGGCTTGCTCCTCATTGAATTTATTGAATTGATCACATTCCCCTCACGATTCTACATAATTTGTCAAATCCACTCCCTGATCCTATAGACATTGTTATATTCTCTCCCAGCCAATCTGATAGATGTTGTCACCCCCCATCCCTATAAAAGTTGTCACATGGATCCTATAGCATTAGTCCCATTTGTTCCCATGAGGGTGAGCCTCCTAATATAAACTGAATTGTTCTTCTGTTCTTTGTGCTTCCTGCAGGAGATACCTGATCGTCATCCCAGCCGAACTGACCTTCCCATCGGCCCAGAGGGTGTGCTTGGACCTGAGAGGGGTGGACAAGCCCATTCGAGTGGCCTTGACTCTTGTGCATGCGTCCAGGAGCCTTGTCCTCTTCCGAAGAGTCATCCGGAACAACAGGATCTTGGAATGCTCCAAGTTTTGGGTGAGCAGCTCTCCCGGGGACGAGCCAAGCTCCCATTGCTGACAGCTCCCAGGCTGTTGGTCACATCATAGGTTCTCTCACCAGAGAAAGAGAAAGGAAAAGATTCAGAGAATGAGAAAGTGAGACTGACGCGGGAGGGTGAGAAAGGAGGAGGAGGGAAAGTGAGGCAGAAAAAAGCCAGGAAGGATGGTAAATGGCAGCCTGCATAGTCTCTGCTCTCTTTCTGCATTTATCTGTGTGGCTTCATCGTAATGCTCCTGTTTGGGGAGGTGAAATGTGTCTGACATGCTGCCCTTAGTACCAGATACGTGACCTAGAAACAGCAGAATTCTCCTGGCATGCTGCCTATTAAGGAAGCTCTGGCCATCTTGGCTTTTCTCCACTGTGTCTCTTCATTTACCTCTCCAAATGTCTTGCCTTACGTTCTTGTCTCTCCCTGATTTCTTCCTCGATGGGCATTTATTGGCCTTAAAAGGTGCTGAATCGGCAGCCCTGGGGAGTGGTGTCCTCTGGTTATCCCTGAGTAGGCAAAGCATGGTGCTTCCTACATATCATGTCCACCACCCATGTGCCTCTGTCCTAAACCATCTCTACGAGTGAGGGGGAATTTCAGCCCCCATGAACCATTCAGTCATTGATCTCCACACAGAGATGGCCAGTGAGGGGGACCAGTTAGTGCTGATTTGTGGTGTCCCGCTAAGGATTGGAGTGAACCCTCCACAACTCATTACACTGGTGAGACCAGGCAGTGCACAGGCCATCATACAGGCTGCTCCTGCACTAGGGCAAACATCTCCCCACCCCCGCTAACATCTCTGCCATTCACACACCTGCCAGGGCTCCACAGCCCAAACCCAAGAGCAGAACAAAGGCACCATTCACTGTTCCAGCAGACGGAGTCCTGGCCACTGAGAGAACGGATTGCATCAGTGGCAGGTGTCCTTCCCGGCAGGGAGGGAATTAGTTGGACGCAAGACACCAGGGAGCAGGGAGAAGATCGTCTGCTTTGATACCATTGGGACAGGGGAGAATGCGCTGTGCTCCTTTCCCATCCCCCGGTTCTCCCCAGCGAGCAAACGATGGTTCCCTCTCTCCGTGTGCAGGTCCCGTCTCCTGCTGGGGGCCAGGAGGAGGTTTGCACTGTCCAGCTGACCATCTCCAACGGCCGCTACTTCAATGTGAAGGAGGAGAAGAAGGTCCTGATCCGCAGGAGTGACAGCAGCACCTTTGTCCAAACAGACAAACCTGTTTACACGCCAGGGCAGAAAGGTAAGAGCTGTGAGTGTATCACACCTGCAGCTCTCCGGGCTTGGTCAGGGCTGCCCCATGTTTGTCACCACAGGCCTGAGGTAGCTGCTGTACGTGTTGACTGCTGGAAGAAGCAATGGTGGGAGCAGGTAGGCGGGAGGCCTGACTTGCCAGTCCTTCCTCAGTCCATGCCTGAGCTGCTCCACCCTCTGCTGGGGGCTCTGGCCACGAAGCCTCAGCTGCGTGACCTGTCCCTGTGGTTGGCAATGGGGGCTGGGGAATATTTGGGGTGCTCATGCATGTGATGGGAGCACATGGGTGGGAGGGAAGACAGACCACATGGAGGATGTACAGTGTGGGGAGACAGGCACACAAGGATGGATGATGTAGTGCAGGGCCTCAGGACTGCCAGGGGACACACTGGTGCTTGGGGGTGGGGGAACAAAGTCTGGAGATACATACAGTCAGCGATGGGGAACACTAGGGTCTAGGCAGGAATTAGCTGGGAGATGGGGACATGCAAGGGCCTAAGGATTGGGGAAAACCCACTCTTGTTCACCTCTCAAAAGGAGGAGCTTGAAGGCCTCCACCTGAGCTTAGCTCATAGCTCTTTATAGGCTTCACTGAGAAGAAAATATAACAGAGACAGACTGCGACCCATAAGCCTCGCAAATTGTCAGAGGAAGTGGGACAAAAATGTTGGGTGTAGGGTACAAATGGTAGAATTTCCTGGGTCTGGCAGAGCTGTGCGGGGGCCCAGCACTGGAATAGCAGGGGGGCTTCAGGGCAGGACTGAGGGGCATTGGCAGAGCTGTGTCGGGGGCCCAGCACTGGAATAGCAGGGGGGCTTCAGGGCAGGACTGAGGGGCATTGGCAGAGCTGTGCGGGGGCCCAGCACTGGAATAGCAGGGGGGCTTCAGGGCAGGACTGAGGGGCATTGGCAGAGCTGTGTCGGGGGCCCAGCACTGGAATAGCAGGGGCTGCAGGGCAGGACTGAAGTCCATTTCTGAATGTGTTCCATCTTCATAACTTTTCTTTCAATATTCTTTTCTCCCTTCAGTGAAGTTTCGGATTTTGACTCTGAATGAGGAGTTTGTTCCCCTTAACAGCAAGGTAAGGCACATTCAAGAGGACAAAGGGAAGTTTCCTGACTCCACATCCCCCACCCTTCCTCCAGTCACCTCCACTCCCTGGCAATTCCAAGTCATGTCTGCCTCTTTCTTCATGAATATACACAAGGTCTAATAGGCCCTACCCCTCAAGGTAACAGTCGCTAAACTGTTATTAAAATTGGATGGGAGCTGGTGCCCGATTGCTAATGCCGAGGCTTAGGTCCAGTGCTGTCTGAATCACCACATGGCCACTCCCCAGCATGTGGCTCAGAAATGCCGATTCTCTATTGAATGTATCCCAGCTCCCTGTTCTGGCTGGTTGAGGGATAGTCCAGAGATCTGCACCACACTCCCCTACCAAAGAGGACATGCCAGCCTGTGTAAGCGTCTGCAGACTTCAGCCATAATTACTATACAAATCCCATGCACAGCAAGCTGGGACTAGAACTCTTGTCCTGCAGCTCTGAAAAGCTCAGGATTCTACTACCTGAGCTCAAAGAGAGCTTCTTCTGCCAACAACTTTACTAATATTTATTTATATTATTGTCATGGGGCAGGACCCCATTGTGCTAGGTTCTGTACAAACACAGATCCGAAGAGGAGGAAATTTCCTCTTTTTGAGCCATCCACTAGAGGCTGCTATCACAGGCTCACTCATACATACAGATAGAGCCTGAATCTCCTGTGCCTTGCACATTGTGCAGTCCTTTGCACCCTTTGTAGTCCTTTCCACCTCACACCACATTAATACTCATTTTGCACAGGTGTAAATGATGGTACAAGGCAGTGAGAAATCGGATCCAAAACCAGTAATTCGCACCTGCTCCTGGGTTTATAATCCTGTAACCACTCCCCCTCACTAGTGGCTGGAAGAGTAAATACCCACTATAACCCTTCCCTGGGAAGCCAGTGATTTTAGAGCCACGTGTTCTCTCCCATTACTGGTGCTGTGTTGCCAAGGCTCACGATTTTATTGTGAGTCTCGTGGTCTCTGAGTGCTTCTCTCAAAGCCTCCGCTGCTGGAATGATGTTGTAAGAGAACATCAGCTTTCATTTGGTTTTAAAAAAGTAAGTTTCTAGCCCTTGTTGCAGAGAAAAGCTTGAAAATATGAAGCAAGTGCACACCAAAGGCTCAGAAACCAGAAGACAAAGAACCCAACATTTATTACTTTAAAATATCTCATGAATTTTAAAGTCGATCTCATGATTTTTTGGGAGAGGGCTGGACTAATTTTTTAACTTTTGGGGATGGGAATGCTGCTGCAGCATGTGTAACTAGCTAAGTGACAATGCCGTTTTTTACATATCTGTCTGCTGGGTCATTACATTTTCTAATCCTGCTATCTGTTTACTTTTCAGTACTCAGTGATAGAACTCCAGGTGGGTATCTCATAACACCTAGATACTATGGTGATGGATGCTCCAGGATACATACATAGATAATTTGAGTATTGAGTTAAAGATATTTCCCTTTGGACAGGGTTGTGTGTGTGTTTTGTCCAGTCACTTTTCACAGCAGACATCCCAGAACCTCATGATCAATCTTTTATGAATGGGTAGGTTCTAGAGCTTCAAGCAACCTATGCTGGTTCTTGAATTTCATTCCTAGATAAAGTGGGAGGTTCTAGAAGTCAGGGCCCTTAATAGTCTCCTTTTAAGCTATAATATGGAACAGAATTCTGAAGCTTTGAAGACTTCAGCTTTAAAACGTCATATACTATAAGATCTAGGCTCTTTAAAATTAGCAGCAATAAGGTAGAACTTTATTTTAGGCCTATTTAGGACTTAATGGGCAAAGAATCTAAAACCTTTATAACTTTGTGGGTTCTGGGATCTAGGCTCCTCTGAAACTTGGAACCTTTGTCAATTTTTGGGTTATGAACTGTGGCTGAATAGACTTTAATGAGAAAAAAGAAGCTAGTAGACTTAAAACTTTGAGTTTCACAACTCAGACCATTTTAGAACGTAATGAACAAAAGCAACTAGAATTGTTAGAAAAACAACAAGGAGTCTGGTGGCACCTTAAAGACTAACAGATTTATTTGGGCATAAGCTTTCGTGAGTAAAAACCTCACTTCTTCGGATTGCACCAGACTCCTTGTTGTTTTTGTAGATACAGACTAACACGGCTACCCCCTTAGAATTGTTAGAAAGTTCTGGACTCAGCCTTTTTAAATAAGCAAGTAGGCCAGTGCTAATGGCGGCTGCCTTTTTTTCTCTCTGAGAGCAGGACCCCAACAGTAACCGGATTGGTCAATGGCTCGATGTGCGGCCGAGGCAGGGCATTGTGGATCTATCCTTCCAGTTAGCTGATGAA
Organism: Trachemys scripta elegans; assembly: GCF_013100865.1. Classification (NCBI taxonomy): domain Eukaryota; kingdom Metazoa; phylum Chordata; order Testudines; family Emydidae; genus Trachemys; species Trachemys scripta. The sequence continues at coordinate 132,941,521 of NC_048298.1, forward strand.
CCTTCCCTGGGGACTTACACCATCAACGTGGCCAGCACAAAAGCTTCCAGTACCTTTAGTGTCGAGGAGTATGGTATGATAAAATGTGGAGGGGAGAGATATGAGGAGAGGAAACTCCTATCGATTGATTGTATTTCTAATGTCCAAAAAAATGTGAAGGCAAAACATTTTCATCTGAGTAGTGGGATAGTGATCATATACCATCTGAGAGCCAAGATTAATCACATGCCGGTGGAGGAGTCACATCCGGGGAGGATCGCACCTGATGGGGTGATGCGGGAATCATAGTCAGGACAAGTTGAAATGTCACTTCACCAAGTTGCCTAGTTAATACTTGGGCTGGAATAGTATGACAGCAGTGCTGGAAATTCCTCCAACACCATTTCATTGAGGGATCCCAGCAGTGACCTATAGGACATACTCCTCCCCTTGTTCATTCACTCAATGCCTACACCCCCTATACATCCACACACCCAGTTCTCTTGTGAAACCCATCCCTAAGCCTATGTCCTGCCAGCCTGTTCTTCACCTGGTCTCTCTGGCTTTTTCTTCTAGTGCTGCCAAAATTCGAGGTTTTCTTTGAGGGGCCAATTCACATTTACGCATTGGATAAAACCTTCCCACTCCGTGTGTGCGGCAGGTGAGGAGGCTGCTTTGTGGGGTGGGGGGAGCTGCTAATCAATGGTCACACACCCCTTCCCCAAGCCCCCCTTCCCCTGAGTCCATCAAAGGAAGGAAATGGGAAAGGAGAAGGGGCAAACATTGGGTGCCTCTTCAGATACCAAGAGATTCACTGGGTAGTGCAAGATCCAAGCCATTGTCTTTCCCTGTGGAAGATCTACAGGAGTCCAACTGGAGAGTGGCCCTCACTCGGAGTGGGGAGTCCTGTGCCAGGCTGGAGAGACTGTCCCCTGGGAAGATACACATGCCCACCTGGAAAGAGCTGGGGTAGGGTGAGGTACACATACCAGCCTAGAGAGACCCTTCTTGAGGTGAAGGAACACGCACCATCATGTTTGGGAAGAACACACCACTTCTCATTGCTTAAACTCTGCTGACTGTATTTGCTTCATAGGTGGAGCGGGGTGGGTTTCAGTGGAGCCATAACTGTTAGCAATGGCTAAGGGGCAGGGGGAAGGAGGATGTGCGAACGCTCCACCGCTACTTGGATGGTGTAAACTCCACGGAGAGGGAGAAAATGTTCAAGAAGGCACTGAATGGGGAGAGCCAGGAGCAAAGGGGTAAATTTCAGACTGGGCTATGAGGAAACATTCCTGTCACTGAGTTGCTAGACTGTGACATCGTCCCCCCACCCCCAGAAATGTGGAAGCCCCAACTTGGGTTATTTGAAATCAAACTGAGAAAAGCCCTGAAGAAGCGACTGTAAAATGGGGATAATGGTACTGACCTCCCTCACAGTGGAGGTTTCATTTGTGAGTGTTTGAGACCCTCAGGAGGGAGGCAACCATAGAGGAGCACAGTGCTCATGCCACTGCACACTCTACAATATTTCTATCTTTCCTTAGTGTTTCTCTCCTGGTTTTCTTTCCCCTCTGCCCTGCTCCTCACAGGTACACCTATGGGAGAGCAGTGCAGGGCACCGTCCGGGTGACCCTGTGCCAGAAAGCTTGGAGATACAGGCGGCCTCCAAGACACTTTGGCACAGATATCTGTGAAGAGTACAGTGGCCAGGTGAGCTGGTTAGCCCGATTGGAGACGGTAAGCGGGTAGGAAGGGAGCACTGTGGAGACAGAGGTGTCAGGGAGAGGGAGGGACAGGAGAGGGCAGCAGCACTGCCCATTTTGTAGCATGGGAAATAGTTGCACAAGGCTTGTGTGGCCCAGTAACTCCTTCCTGTCTCCACAGCCCCTCCACCCAGGCACAGCTAATGCATGCACCCTTTCCATTTCCAGACCACCAGCCGGGGCTGCTTCTCCACGTCTGTGAGCATGGCAGTCTTTAACCTCACCTCCTATGAGTATGACAGCAAGCTCAGTGCAGAGGCCTCTCTGGTGGAAGACGGCACAGGTGAGCATAGATGCATGAGACATGTGGGAACACATGGTACAGGGAAGGTACCAGATGGAGGTATTTCCAGACTGGTCACACCAATGGAGCGGGAGGGGATCAGGAGCTCTTCATCCCTCTTTTTGTCCATTCCTTTCAGAGTGTTGCATCAAGGCATCAGGAGAGCCAGAGAGCGTTCTGGGCTGTGTGTGTCCTGCAGAGATCTCTGCTCTGAGGCATTGTTGCTTCACAATGGGGTTGGGAGTGGCTGTGAATGTTGGCAGTGATTTTACAGAGGTGTGTTTGAGAACTCTGGGGAAACACGCCATGCCAACAGTCTCCATGTCTCTGAAGGGTGCACATGCCAAGCAGGAACTGTTTAGCAGGCTCCCAGTGGGGGTTACAGGAATAATGAAATGAAATTGAACAAAGGCTGGATAACCAGGGGCCATTCTCTAGGTGGAGTCATTCCCTGGTGCCAGCTTCACTAGCTCACATTCCTCACCCTCTCTCCCTTTCACTTAGGGGTGCAAATCAATGCCTCCAGCCAATTCCTCATCTCCAGGACAGCGGTGACTGCCACATTTGAGAAGCTGGATGATTACTACATCCCTGGAGTCCCCTACAGAGGGAAGGTGATTCTCCCCCTCTCTTTCCTTCCCCTAGTTTGCAAGTGAATTTAGTGGCTGATAAATTGTGCTGAACCAACACCTGGTGGAGAGCTGACCAGATCTCTTTGGCCCCACTATGCATACAGCTTCCCTCCCTCTCCCCCCTGCCAATGGGCCTTAGCCTTGCTTTAGATGTACTCCCACTGGGCTGGCAGAGATGTTCATTCAGCATCAGCTCCAGAGGTACAGCTACCTGTGGGAGACATGTCCCCTCATACCAGGGTTTTCCTGTGCTGTTATTGCTCTCTGCACTCTTCAGGAGTTAGGCATTTTCATGCCACATCCACCCCCCTTCCCCAGTTTGCTTAGGTAGTTTCACCTCTGATGTCTGCTGAGAGTCAAACAAAGGGGTTAATTAATGCCATTAGCAGATGCGATTGGACCCCTGTCCAATAGGAACTGGACTGACCCACACCAACTCTTTTCACACAGGCCACCATATAGCTGAGGGTGGACAATTTTCAACCACTCTCAACTTGGCTGATGCTGAATACTTGGCTTTAGAGGTGGGAAAGCTTAATATCCCTTTTGCCTGACGTGGCTCCAGACTGGAACCAGGGCCCTAGAGGTGAAAAGAGCCAGCTCCAATCCCCCTGAGCCAGTCAGTGCCCCTGCTCTGGGGCTAGATTGCAATCAGTGCTCTGGAGGTGCATTAGTCATGGGCCGGACGCTGATGGGTAGGGAACTAAACGAGATAAGTGATCTTAGTTTTTATGTCCCTCTGTGGTGCAACCAGATTAAACTACAGGATCATCGTGGGGATATTATGAAAAGCACAAAAGTTTACCTCATGCTAAGCTACATGGGGCGACGGTTTAACAAAACATACATCACAGATGGCACTGGGAGAGCTTCATTCAACATGGACACAACTGCCTGGAATAGCTCGTCGGTCTCTTTGGAGGTAAGTCCAGAAGATTCAACACTTGTGTTCATGAACGTGAAGACTTGGAACTAAACAACCCAGCCAACACCCCTGAGTCTTGCCCTGCAGCCCCCCTGCTATTCCAGTCCTGGGCTCCCCACACAGCTCTGGCAGTGCAGAGTTATTAGGAATAGCCTTTCCCAAGGGAAGTGGTGGAAGCCCTATCTCTTGAGACATTTGTAGCTGGTCATGAACAAAGCCCTAGAGCATAGACTGCCTTGGTGTGGGTTGGGGAGAAGGAGGAGATAAAATGTGACTGTACAGGTCTTCATCCCTAATTTCTATGTGTCTGTGACCTTATCCTAGGGAAGATTCAAACTGGAGGATCTGGTGCAGGAACCTGGGAAGATCAACGTTGATTATGTGAACACTTACCAGTACCTGCAGCCGTTCCATGTCACAACCAAGAGCTTCCTGAAGATACACCCACTGCCGGGAACGCTGCCCTGTGGGCTGCAGCAGAATGTCCAGGTTACATTTGTCCTCAGCCGGAAGGACCTGGGAGAAGGAGCCAGCCGCATGGATTTCGCCTACTACGTGAGTCACAGTGGAGGGATAATCATGTATGGGGAAGGGGAGAGCAGCCCACATTGGGGTGGGTTGCCGAGCTGAAGCCTATAGGGAAATGCTGTAGCTGCCACTTAATTTGGAACTGAGGGAAAGTGCCAGATAGACAGGCACTCAGAGACCTCTGGGTGCAGTATGTGGAGCAGCAGTTCAAACTTCTCCACAACATGACCCTCAGCTGGGCCCTGGGGACATCTCCATGGGTGAGAGAGGAGTTCAGTCTGTGTGGCTTATTCCATCCTTGGCCTCTGCTGAGGCTGCCGAGGGTAGGCCACTCAGCATCAATAAGCATGGTGGGTTTTTATGATGTGCACACTTCTCTCACTAGGAACTGGACTGAGAACCCCTCATTCCTTTCAGACAGGCTGCCAAACAGCCACCCAGTGGGAATGACTTCTGGTCACTATTCATCCAGGCTTGAATAGAGTCTGTTCTCTGGAGGTGAAAGACCCCATCTCCCACACCCTGATCCCCTGACGCACTCACTATCCATCCGTTGCCCCTGACCTGGGGTCGACTCATAACTGGTTCCCTTGGGGGGAAAGACTCCTCATCCCATTCCCTGATCTCCCTGAATCAGCCAGTATCCTAGCGGTGAAAAGACCCTTATCTTAGAGCCTCAGTTCCATCAAGGGTACAACCTGTGTGCTATACTTGGGTGCATGGGGTGGGGTTGATTGCATTCTGGGGATAACAACATGCAGATTCATCCAGTTTTTCTCCTCCCTCAGGTCACTGGGAAAGCCGGGATTGTTGTTAGGGGCCAGAAGAACATACGGATTGGGAAACTGAGCAGTGAGTTCTGAAACCTGGTCCCAGGGCTGATCTAGAGGGTGGAGCCAGTTACTGAAGGGCTCCTGGGGGCCAAATGGATGTTTCATAGGTTTCCCTTGAAATCTCCCTTGGTTCTGAGTGACCTGGTTCCATGGCAGAGCTGTAACACATGGGCAATAGGTGAGAGAGAGGCTTGTGGGAAGAAATCATAGCAGCTGGGACAAAGGGAACTGAGGATGGAATGATGGAGTGGGGAGGGAGCGAAGGGAGGAGAGACTGAAAAGGATTAAGGGAAGGATAGAGCAGAGAGGAGAACATGGAAAAGAGAGTGGAGGGATAGTGGGAGATGCCTCGATACCACGGTGATGGGTGCATTAGACATTCAGGGAGGCAGAGGGGATAGGAGGAGATCTTGGTGGAGTTGTGATGGAAACACTTTTTTTCTCTCTCTATCAAGCACTGAAAGGCTCCTTCTCCATCCCTCTGACCTTCACCTCCGACTTCACGCCCGCCCCTTCATTAGTGGTGTATGCCATCTTCCCCAGCAAGGGGGTGGCAGCCGACAGCATCCAGTTTGATGTTGCCATGTGCTTCAAAAACCAGGTGAGACGCAACTGATGGGGGAATCTGGGGGTGTTGGTGAGTGGGAAGAGCCGGGAGGGATTGGTGCACCTTGGGCAAACCGGAGCCCCAGAATCTTCAGAGGGGAGAAAATGAGTGCAAGCATTGTGTGAAAGCGCAGGTCCCAGGGGCACAGAGCTTCCCTCTAGTAGTGACCGGTCTGCAGGAGAGTATTCAGAGTGGTCAAGGCACCGGCTCCATCTAGTCTGGTCTTTTCCTATACCAGATCAGACCATAAGCCTGCCTAATGCAGTACCCCACCTTCCACTGTGCTGGATCAGAGCAATGGACCATCAAGTCTGGTTTCTTTCATCCAGCCATGGCCACTACCTGCTGTCACAGAGGAAAGCAAGGCACCAGGATGCATGTGGTCAGTTGTGCAGTGCTTTAGAGCCATTTACCCTGGGACTTATCACTGCATTGCCTGTCCCAGAGATCTCTTGCTGTCAGAGATGGCCTTTGGGGCCCCCAGAATCTGTGTCAAAGGGAGCCTGTGAATTCTGGGGGGAGTTGGCCTCTGTGGGACAGTTCGGAGTGTGAAGTGGGGATCAGCTACTGTCTCAGTGCACGGAGCAGTGCTCTGCTAGCTGTGCCTAGCCTTGGGACAGAGTTACAAGAGCAAAGGTCTGGGTGATCTCCACTGAAAAGACCTAGCCACCATGTCTTCCCAACCAGAACACTGGGTGGGGCTGAAAGGAAAGACCCACTGGCCCCACTGCCAGCCAGGTCAGAGGCACAAAGAGTGAGTGAGCAGAGGAAAGAGCTGGAGAGGGTGTTTGCCATCTGTGAGTAGGGATGAGAAAAAAGAGGGGTGGAGATGGAGGGGTGGGAAGGCCCATAAAGGTAACATCTCTTTTTCTCTTCCACTGTTGCTTGCTTTCCCCATGTGCTGATCAAGGTGAAGATGGGCTTCTCAGCTAAAGAAACTCTCCCAGGATCGACAGTCCAGCTCCAGCTTCAGGCGGCTTCCGGCTCGGTGTGTGCAGTCCGGGCAGTGGACAAGAGCGTGGTCCTCACGAGGCCCGAGAAAGAGCTGACCAATCAAACGGTGAGTGACTGTCTGTCCCTCAGAGTCATGGTCACCCAGGACCAGGGATGGATTGAGGAGACACAAAGGGGGAGTGACTTGTGAACCAGCAGGTCTGCCGGGGAAGGGGCTGGAGGTGAAAGCTGGGGCTCTGGGGTGAAGGGTGAAGGGGCGGGGGGTTCTGTGTTAGGGAGGGGCAAGTGTGGGACATTTGTCTCTGGGATGGTGTGAGGGTGATTATGGCATCACAGAGCCACGCCAAGCAGATTCAGCAATTTCCATTTCTCCTCCACCCACTGGATCATTTTGGTTTCTCTTCTCTGAGCTCTCTCCAGTCTGTCAATGGCTTCCGTATGGTGCTCCTCTCTGCCTGATTCTTTCCGTTCTGTTGGTTTCCCTAGGTCTATGAGTTATTCCCTTTCATACACCGCCATGGGTACCCCCACCAAGTTGAGGAATACCCAGATCTATGTGTGCGACTTCCACCTTTATTACCACTGGTGTCACGGAGGCCTTGGTATCCCTATCAGCTGGATGTCTTTAACCTCTTCAGGGTAATTATCTCTGATCCTTTCCTGGAATTTGCGTGGAAATGACACCCGGGAAAACACATGCGAATGGGAAAGTGCCCTCCCCCAACAGCTTTACTCTCTGCAGTCTATTCCCCCATTCTTAGCTTTAGCGTCCCAAGTGGTGTGTGGCTTCCACCTCATCCCTTGGGGAGACTGTGCCGCAGCGCCTAGAGTTCATCATTACAGGACACTCCTGATTTCTAGATCATTTTCCTCCAGGGATAAGTGTTACCCCTCTTTACTCTTTCCCAACTAATAGCGAGGCAGTGACACTCACTGGCTGGGGCAGGGCAGGCGAGGTGGGCACCTCAGATTGGTGGCAGTAGAACACAGCACTCCTTGGCGGTGCGACGACATTGGGCAGGTGACTGGAGTCACTGGACATTAAATGGCCAATCCGAGTCTCTGAGACTCCCCCTTCTGATGAGGAGAGAAGATTGGAGGCTTCAATTAGTGCTTGGGGTTGAGAATCAAATGGGGCCTTTAGGAGGTTGTCTGGGTGACTCAGTAGTGGGCACTCTCCCACCGTGTGCAACGCAGCCCCCGTTGCCCATAGATTTGTCACAGTGGGCAAGGCTGTGCCATGATCCTACAAGGCCATGCAGGGGAATTACGGGCAATGAAGCTCAGACCTCTGAACAGCCACAAAGCATGGATGGGTTACTCCTTCCCAGTGTGCTGGGAGGGGGCAGGCAATGGCTCCGCCCCCATGTGCCTGCCACTGGAGCTGGCAGGCCCAAGCGGGGAAGTAAACTGCACCCCAGAAAGGGATGCAGTGATGTGCCACCCTCCCAGAGCAAGAGGGGAACAGGAGTCTGAGGCGCATCCCCTCCTGAGGCAGAGCAGCCCCACACCACCCCAGACGCAGGGCTGATCCCAGCAGCTCAGATTAGATCACGGTTATTAATGAATCTGACCTTGCCATATTGCAGCTGCTGCTCTCCCGCCCCATCACTCTTTTTCTTTGTAACAGAGCATAGGCCTGAAAATCTTTTCCAACCTCATGATAAAGAAGCCGACTCAGTGCTATTATCCCGTGGACAAGAGGCCGACAGCACCCCCACTAAGGCCCATCAGCATCCTGGGTAAGCTTTATCCATTCCCTCCCTCCAGCTGCTGGATGGGTATCCCTGCCTCTGCCTGGCCAATGGATACTGAGAGAAAACCAGGGCTGAGGCCAAAACCCAGAAGGGAGAGTTGCCCGGTGCTTAGTCCTCAGCACAGGGAGTTCTGAGACCTGGGTTCTCTTCACATCTGTGCCACTGGCCTGCTGTGTTGCCCTGAGCAAGTCACTCCCGCTGTGTGCCTCAGTTTCCCCATCTGTAAAAGGGGGATAATGATACTGCGCTGTCTCACAATGGGATTATAAAGCTTAAATCATTATTGTTTGCAAAGTGCTTTGAGCCCCTTTGTTGCTGAGCAATACAAAGTGTTATAATTTATAACTATAATTAACCTTACCTGATCTGCTCAGTTGCTATCGAATTATTCTCAAAACTCTGCCTCTGCTGGCCAAGGTAACAGTGATTTCCTTTGTAGCTATTCACTTTGCACTCTCTAAACCCTCTGGCTTCTTCAAACATTTCATGGTTGTCTGTCTCTGCTGTTTCTTTTCAGTACTTCCTTCCTCTTCCCCAAGCTGCTGAACAGATCCTCCACTCTCCCCTTTTCCTTTCTCCTTTGTTTGTCTTTCTTTCTGCTCCTTCAGAAGTCCGGGGGGGGGGGGGGGGGGGGGGGGCAGCGGGACACCCCAGCAGTCAACTCCCAGCAAAAGAGCCATCCAAAACCAAGACAGAATGAGCACAGATCCCATTGATCTGGGACAGACTTAAACCACAGATCCATTGTGGGGGAAGCACTCTGGAGAAGCTTGATGCCAAGAGGTGGAGATTAGGGTCGGGTGGAGTTGTCTTCATGTTCCCTCCTTAGTGCATCTGGGACACTGTGTTAAGGCCCTGGTGATACTTCAATGGCCTTTGGATCAGGCCCAGAATTCAAACACAGTAGGCTGCCAATGGCAGGAGAGCAGTGATGTGACTGGTCATGCACTGAGGCAGCAGGGCCCACCAGAGGATCACAGTGGCACTTGCAATTCTCCCAGCGTGAAGGGAGGAAAGCCGAGCCCCACCGGCAGTGCCCTGGTGCTGATGGGTAGGCACAGCATAAGCAACCTCCGCTAAGGTCACCCTATAGAGGCCTCCCCTTCTCTCTTTTCCCCAGGGCCCTAGCCTCCCTAGGACAATGCTGCTTTCCTTTCCCCATTTCCCCTCCTTTCCCATAGGAGCTCCCATCACCTCAGCCCAATCCCAAGTGCATCCCTCTGCCAGGCTCCTCTTTCCAGGTCCTTGGGACAGCCTAGCTGCCAGCCATCTCTCACCATGTGCCCCATGCTGGGAACACCCACTGCCCCTAATGGGTGCAGCACCCACTTGTCAGTGAGGGGCAGGGCTCCTTCTCAGCTTTGGCACTTTTGGGGGCATTGCATAGAGACTAATGGGGGGCCAGTCTCCAGAAGTAAGCGTGGCTTTGTCCTTAATCTTCCATCTCCAGTGCCAGACTAACCCCTCACTCACAGACTATCAGCCCTGGCACCCTCCCTCTGCCAGCTGAACCTGCCGTCCCAGCGCTGGACAGTCTGGGACTGAGGGGGCTAAGCTGCCCAAATCCTGACAGGGAATCTGTATTCTTTGTTTCAGAGGCTCCTCCAGAATCCACTATCCCAGGGAGAGTTCGCCAGTATTTCCCTGAAACCTGGCTCTGGGATTTGATCTCTGTCGGGTAGGTACTGGCAGCTAGAGGAATGCCATGGGGGCTGAAGGGAAACCGTGCCCTTTCTTGTTAAGTCTGAGTGATTTCTCCCCAGCATTTGTATTAAAGGCCAGATGTAAGAATTCTTAAAATCCCAAATGGAAAAGATTTACCAGTACCTCCACTGTCCCAGCCAGTACAGGTTTGTTCTCACAACACATTCTCCAATGCATTATCTAGTCCTGGTTGATGGTGATTCAAGCAATGGAGTTTCCATTGCTCCGTTTGGGGAGGTTTTCTCCCACTCAGTAGATCCTAAGTGTTAGGGAATATTTCCTGATCTACATCCAGAATCTCTTACTTTGCTCAGTTTCTATCACATTTCCTCCTACATTATAACTCTGTAGCCTCCTGAACCTACCTGGTCTTTACATACCTCCAGACAGTTATCACCCCTTTGTTGTCCTTAGTCAAGCAAGACACATTTAATTCATTTGTCTTTGATCATAAATATCATGGCAGGTCCCTTCTACCCACATACCAGATGTACCAATGGAGTCACTGTTGACTCTTGAGAGCAGATCAAATGTATTTATACTGACTCCAAACACCTATTTTTGTCCCAGAGCAAGGGATTGTCTCCTTTGGTCTTTCTCTTTGAAACAGAAGGGTTTTCTGAGCGTGGATCACATGATTAGACTCACTGCAGTGGAAGCAAAAGCCCGAATTCAAAGATCCCAAAGATCTTTGTGGAGAGGGCCTGAATTCCCCCAACTTGGGTCTGAATTTTGTAGCTGAACTCTATATTTGTAATGTGCCAAACCAAAACCCAGCTGGGAACCTGGGGAGCAAGATTCAGCTCTCACCACACTTAACAAAGAAAAACACTCCTTTTGGTTCAAGACCAAGCATCCCCACTCAGTGGGCATCCTCTACTTGGTTCAAGACCAAGTTCTCAACTCGGTAGACACTCCCAGCTGAATGCAAAGTGTGGCTCCCACTCCCAGTATGTTTGGGTTGGAACCCACAAATCTGGAGTGTACCGGGAAACACCAACAATGAGGGTCTGCTGGACTATAGAAGAGTCTCCGCAAGGGAGGAGATGGAAGCTCCATCACTGAGGACATTTAAAATGAGCCCTGGACAAAGCCTAGGAGAACAGACTGTAGGGAGCCATCCTGGCCTGGGGGATGGACCAAATATGGCCCAGTACGAAGTCTCTTTCCATCTCTTTTTCATTCCTAAGGAGGGCTAATATCAATGGACTAGAGAGTTGTCTTGAGATTAGGGTTATTGGCTGCTCCATAATATCAGGATTGCGACTGCACACACTGAGCCTGGGACCCTGGCTTTGCTCCCTTTGTAAGGTGGTGGGTTAAATTGCTTTATGTGATGGCTCTCCCGCTCTCAGTCCCACTGGAAACAGGGATGTCCCAGTCACAGTGCCTGACACCATCACTGAGTGGAAAGCCGGGATGTTCTGCATGGCCAGGCTGGGCTTTGGACTCGCCCCAACCACGAGTCTTGTGACATTCCAGCCCTTCTTTGTGGATGTGACGCTGCCATACTCTGTGGTCCGGGGAGAGACCTTCACCCTAAAGGCCACCGTCTTCAACTACCTGCGGCAGTGCATCCAGGTGAGTGTCCTGCCACTCCACGTGGCAGCACGCCCGATGGAGCAGTCCCTGCCGTGCCCAAGAGCTCTGCATCCAGCAGCTGGGCTTTCCAGGCTGTGCTAATCTCTTGCCTACCTCTATCGCTCGCTCAGATCCAAGTGTCCCTGGCTAAATCCCCAGACTTCCGGGTGGAGCTGTGCAGGAGCTGCAGGTACATCCACTGCCTGTGTGCAGAAGAATCCAGAACCTTCTCATGGAGCGTGACAGCCACAACATTGGGTAAGGCAGGGACAGTGGCGGAGGGGCGAGTAAGTCCATCACCACTGGACTCTGACGAAGAGGGGCTGGGTGGCACAGAGAGACTGGGAGTGTAAAATGGAGCCTTTCACCTCTGGGTCCCCACTTGGCTCTCAGTCCAATTCCTAGTAGGAGAAGACACAAAACCACCTTGGCACTAATTGCCTCCCCCATCTGTTGACAGGATGGATGGGGTTTGGAGTCCCTCTCTCATGTCCCTTGAAGGTGGGGCAGACTCTTATTGAGCTGGGGCAGGGAGAGGCACACAGGTACATGCAGGGCAAGCTCGCATTGTTGCTGCCATACTGGACCCAGCCTGTCAATAAAGAGGGACTCCAGTTTCCAAGGAGCTGCTGAGTCTTCCCTCTCCACCTGCGTTGAAGGCACTTGCCATTGACAGTGATCTTCTTAATGGGCCAAAATCACCAGGAGTCAGCAATCCTGACTAGTCAACTAGATTAAGACCTTCCAGCCCTCTGCCTGATCAGTGTCAGCAAAATGTCAGCTGGGGCACATGGCCTCAGCCTGGCACTAGTTGTGAGAAACAGACACTGTTCAATTTGATTGACAGGGGCGGTGAATATAACGGTCAGCACAGTGGTGATGGACAACACGCCACAGTGTGGAGGCAGGAGGACCTTCCCTCCAGCAATGCCACGGAAGGATACACTGATCAAACCCCTGATAGTCCGGGTCAGTATGAGGCCAGGCTTCCCTCTGTCCCCATCTCCCTAGTTGAAGGGGGGAGGAGAGTTTGGGGAACAAACTTCTCATTCTGTGCCATTGGCTGGAGCCAGCATCCCAAAGCCTTTGCACCAGTCACTGCTGTCCCCAGCGCTCCTCTAACTCTCCTGCTTATACCCTCCCTGCGGCACCATTTCCCATGCCACCCTGCACGCCATACCCACGCTCCCATCTGTGCTCTTCTCACCTCCGGCATGTGATCACAGACCAGGGTGCTGCCTCCCTCTAGGTTTGTTCTTCCTGTTCCCTTGACCTGACTGTGACTGGAACACTGGGGTCCTTGTGGTGGGCAGCTCCAGCCCAGCCCTCTGGGTTTAAAAGGAGAGAGACCCCAGCCCGAGGCTAATGGGGGTAAAGCTCCTGACAGCTCGGGCACAACCCCTTGAGACCCGAAATCACACATGGATTTTGCGGCTGTTTGGAAATCTTGTTTGTAACCCTGTTTGTCCCCTCCAATGCCCCTGTCTCTGCTCCAACAGCCGGAGGGAGTGCTCGTGGAGAAGGCTCACAGCTGCCTGCTGTGCCCTAGAGGAGGTAGGAGGGCTGCACCAGAGGGGTCTCAGGAGCCTTGTCCCTGCACTCATTGTGGGCAGGGAATGGGACTGGTGTGCAGGGGTGGCAGATAAAGGAATATGTAAAACTGTATTTCTCATTCGGCGTGACAGGAAAAGACAAAAAATAATCCCTCCCATTGGCATTCCACTGCGTCTACCACGCAACCTGGGGAGAGAGCGCCCTCTGCTGAGCTACCCACCCAGTTACCTCTAGCACAGCGCCCTCTAGCACCACTCTGGGACATTGAGGCCAGTGATAACTCAGAGGGAAGAACCCCTCTCCCATTGAGTCCCCCATGCCCCTCCCTGCAGCAGTCTAGGTTTTTCCCAGGAAGATGCCCAGCCAAGTGGTGACCAAACTTGAATCTATATGCTTGGAGTTTGGGGTAATGGCTTTCATATTCTGATGCCATTTTATCTCCATAGTCACTCTGCCAGTGCCTTGTAAAGAGTTAGTGCAGGATCTACAACTACTGCTCTAACTGGGATCACAACAAGTAACTAAGGGCTGTTGGTGAGGGATGTGATGGAATAAATGGGGCTAGCCAGGTGAAAATGAGCGAAGGGAGGTATGTTAGACAGGATGATAACAAAGCTGGAAGAGTCTCCCTCAGAGGAGTGTTGGGAGCTCCATCACTGGGGAATTGTTAAAACTGGGACTAGCCAGAGCCCTGGAGAGTGGACTGCACTGGCCGGGATGATGGAGGCGATCAAGATGTGAACACCTCTGATTTATTGCTTACCACCTCGTCTCCTTGGGTGGATTCCTACAGCTTGATTTCTAATGCTGTTTCTTTAACGTGTGATCATCAGGAAATACAGTCAAAGACCCTGTGTCCCTCACCCTCCCTGCTAATGCAGTGAAAGGATCAGCCAGAGCTACCATCTCTGTCTTGGGTAAGTTGCCCCAGTGTGTGAGCTCACTGACTCCTGTTACAGACAAACAGGTGCTGATCTGGGCAGTCATGTCCCATTAGTGACAGGGGAAGCCTCAAAAGATTTGATGCTTGTTTATTAGTGAATCTCTGCAAGATTTTCCAACCACCTTGTTTCAGAAGTTCTAGATTGGCACCCCAACTTTAAAGGGGAAGGGAGTGTCCTGGGGGAAGATCCCCTGCACCTTCCTGAGCAGGACTTTGGACCAAAGAGGCTGCCCCCAGAGAATGCAGGCCAAGGCCTACAATGAGCCCAGTGCCGACTGGGACAGGACTTTGGGAGCCTGGCTGGGATATACTCAATAATGCTCACAGCCGTGTTGAGTTTCACAGCTATAGTGCAGCCTTGCAGTGGAGAACAGACTGGCCTCGGCTGTACTGAAGACAAAGGCTTTACTGAGGCTGCTGGACACAGCCAGACCCTGAGGTTCTCTCTGGCTCTGACTTGTGGATTCATTCATAGACTGTGCTGCCTAGTGTCCCAATACAGGACTGCTACAAGACGAGGCAGTCATGGTCGGGGCTCCTGTCTGCACTATAAGAGACTTAATTTAAGAAAGCCCCTGGGATATAACAGAGAACAAGGCTTTCCCTCCCTCAGATTTACAGCATTTTCCACTTCCAGTCAGGTGAGAACAGCTACTGTCCTGTTTGGATTTCAGTGCTTCTGATCTGGCCTGATAAAAGATTGAGGCAACTGCAGTGATGAAACAGAAGGACACCCAAGCTGCCATTTTGCTACTAACACTGTCTGCTTGCCTTAAAGGCCAGTAAAATCTCAGGCCCTGCAAAAGTGCCTCTGTGTTACTCTCCCTGTGTAACCTGGTCACCTGTCAGCACAGCCAGAGAAACAGCCCCATTGGTGTCCTTTTACAAGCAGGGCTCATTGTAATTAGAGTTCAGTGCAGCTTTTTTAACTGGAGGATTGTGGCAAAGGTTTCCAGTCAGTTCACATTGTATCCAACCTGTGTTGTTTTCCCCAGGTTAGACATTTGCCAAACACCCATAACTTCCCATGAGCCCCCTTCTGCATCCACACCAGCCAGAGCTCTCATCCTGGTAATTAAAGATTGAGTTGTCAGATCCGGACTGGGCAGGGCACCCCAGGTTGTTTTGAATGATCAGCCACAAGAAAGCATTTAAGATTGCACTGAAGGTTTTTTCCCCTCCGCCCTGGCAGGTGACATCATGGGGACGGCGCTGCAGAACCTGGACCGGCTGGTGCAGATGCCCAGTGGCTGTGGGGAGCAGAACATGGTGCTGTTTGCCCCCATCATCTACGTGCTGCAGTATCTGGAAAAGACTGGGCAGCTGACCCTGGAGATCAGGGAGAGGGCAACGGGATTCCTGCGCAGTGGCAAGTACCCTGAGCCCAGCTCCACTAGCATCCAACCTGGCACCTGCTGTGCCAATAGCCTCCTGCCCCTCTCCTGCACCCCCTGTCACTACTGGCCTTCTCCCTGGCACTGCTGTGCAGTATATGAGTTCATGGGCGCTGACTTCTGCTCCCGCCGGTGGATGCTTGACCCCACTCTGCCCCCAGCTCCGTCCCAACTGCACCCCTTCCATGAGGCCCCGCCCCCATTCCAACCCCTTCCTCAAAGTCTCCACCCCAACTCCACCCCCCCGCCCCATTCCAACTCCTTCCCCAAACTCCCACCCCAGCCCCGCCTCTTCCCCCCCTCCTCCCCTGAGCGCGCCACGTTCCCGCTCCTCCCGCTCCCTCCCGGAGCAGCCAAACAGTTGTTTGGTGGTAGTCAGGCAGGAAGCGCTGGGAGGTAGGCGGAGGAGTGGGGACACGGCACGCTCAAGGAAGGAGGCGGAGGAAGGGGCGGGGAAGCTTGGCTGCTGGTGGGTGCAGAGCACCCACTAATTTTTCCCCGTGGGTGCTCCAGCCCTGGAGCACCCACGGAGTCGGCGCCTATGTATGAGTTTTCTTTCCTCCCTCCCCAGGGTACCAGAGGCAACTCCTGTATAAGCACAGACATGGTGCTTACAGCGCCTTTGGGGAGCGCGATGGAGAGGGGAACACGTGGTAAGAGCTGGTGCCTTCCCTTGTTCTGATGCTCAGCCTGAACAGATGCCTGCTACCACAGCTGGGGAAAGATCATCTGATACACGCATGCCTTCACTGGGAGCAGTGACGCTGAGAAAGACCTAATGAGAGCAGATTAGATTGGAGTTGCCAACGTGATAAGGCTGCTAGATGGCCAGTGTGGTTTTGGGTGGCACATACAGAAGCATCGCCCCACAGAGAGGGCAGGGGTGGGGAAAGCTAGTGCCCCGCTCTATGGCTCTGGGCATCCTAGGGGCAGGAAGCCGTTGACGGACTGGAGAGAGCTCAGAGAAGAGAAACCAAAATGATCCAGTGGGTGGAGGAGAAATGGAAATTGCTGAATCTGCTTGGCGTGGCTCTGTGATGCCATAATCACCCCCCCCAGTCCCTTTAGACAACTGCCCACAGGTATTTGCAAGACATACACAAGAAGGAGGGAGAGGAATTAGTGATTGCGGCATGATGGGCTACCTGGGGATCATGGGATGGAATTAAGAAAGGGGGAATATAGATTGAAGATTAGGAACTCTTCCTGGTAGTAAGAGGTGGGGACTGATTCTCAGGAGAAGAAAGCAAGGGCCCGTCACATCTCAAACTAGACTGGACAAAGCACTAGACATGTGCTGTAGGGAGGCCATGCTGAGTTGGTCCAACAGAGAAGGGCTGGATGGGCCAAAATGGGGAACTTCTACCTCTCACTTTCAATGGGCTTCTGCTGGGGAGGAATTTAAGCTTTTGTGTCTATCTGTCTCACCCCATGCCTCCCCACCCCAACCTTCCTAGGCTGACAGCATTTGTGGTTAAGAGTTTTGGACAAGCCAAAAAATCCATCTTCATAGATGATAAGAACATTCAAGATGCCCTGAAATGGCTGGAGCTTCACCAGCTCCCCAGCGGCTGCTTTACCAGCAAAGGGAGGCTCTTCCACTCTTCCATGAAGGTAAATAGCAGCCAAGCCAGACAGGATTGCTGGGGGACTGAGCACACATGGGCAGACGCTGTGACTGCAAAGGATTGTGGGGGTCAAGAAGAATCCTGGGAGATCAGCCCTGGGATTCCTCTCATCAGCCCTATAGGGAACAGAGTCTGGGGTAGATCCCTTAGGATTCTCACAGGGGACACACCCCAAGGAGACACCTCCCCAATGCTAGAAACCCCTTTAAATGGGAAAATGGGTCTTGACTAGGACCCAGGACTCTCCATAGGGGACATGCCCATTAGAATGACATTTGGTTGCTAACTTGTGCTGTGTGTCCACTCTCCCATCTCTCTGTGTGCTGGTACTTCCCACAGGGCGGTGTGAATGATGAGATCTCCCTGGGGGCCTACATCACTGCGGCACTGCTGGAGCTGGGGCAGCCACTGAAGGTGAGCCCACCCACCTCATCCCCCATCTCTCACTTTTCTCCTCTAGGGCCCCAGCTGGGCGCTGCTGTGAGGAAGCCGAGCGGGCTGGAATCCCTCTGGGCAGGCACTGATGGGGCACTGCTTTAGAGAAGCTCACACTGCTGCTGCAACCGTTTCCATGGCTGGGCACCACGCGGGCAGGGCTCTGAGGGCACCTGCCAGGCCAGGTGTTGTTGATAAGGCACTGCCTGGAGGAAGCTCACACTCAGCATAATTGGTCTGGTGTGACAGAGCAGTGGGGGTTAGTAACGCAGGAGTCCTGGTGCAGCTCCAGGGCAGGCACGTTGTAGAGCTGTTGCGGTGTAGAGTTAAAGCCCACTCAGTGGGGCAGATTCTGCTCTGTTGCACAAGTGTAGCATTCGTGGAGTTACATCCGTTTCACAGAGATCAGAGTCTGGCCCATAGTGTTGCTGTGCCAGTGCAGTCTCAAGGGGTCTCATTCATCCCTGGTGTAAGCCCATTGAAGTGAGTGCAATTGTCCCCAGGTTTGTACGTGCCTGCAGATAAAGAAATACCAGTTGTCTGAGATGTGACCTCTGTGTGGTCATCTTCTCCTGCACAGGGCAGCATGGTGCAGGCCGCCTTACGTTGCCTCATTCACGCCGTTCACAATGTCACCAACATTTACACGGAAGCCGTGTTGGCCTATGCCTTCGCCCTGGCCGGGGACTATGAGGTGACCCAGGAGCTGCTGTACAAGCTGGATGAACAGGCCATCAAATCAGGTACTGGGTTAGACTGGCAGCTCTTCAGGGCAGAGACTGTTGTCTGATTTGCTGGGAGCAAAAGCAGCATACACCTGCCCAGGGCGGTGCGAATGGTCAGTCGGCAGCAGCAGCGCTGGTCAAGCCCTCTGGGGTTTGAAGTCTGTAAAGCCAGGCAGGCTGCTTTGTGAGGGACTGAACAGGGGCTCAGGGGGCTGCTTTCGTGGCCTTTAACTGCACTGCAGGATCCAGGAGTTAGACCTGCTCAGACATACTCAGCACTAAAACCTAACACGCAAGTGCAAATGGCAAAACTCTCACCGACTTCCATGGGAGCAGAGGTAGGCCAGGGCTGAGTGCTTTTGAACCGCCCCCCCAATTACAAACACTCTGATTTTGTAGGATATTTAGGGCTGTTGGAGCACTTCCTGCTGGCTGGCTGTACAGTCACAGTGAACATGGTAACAGGCTACAGTATGTGAAGGGTGTGATCACCAAGAAGGAAGAGGAAGTGGATTGTGGGGATGGATCTCACGGGCTGCAGTAGAGCAAAGGGCGGCATTTCAGGTTGGATAATCAGGAAACACTTCCTAACACAGAGGAGTCTGTGAGAATGAGCAACTTTCCTCAAGGAAAGGGGTGGAAGGCCCATCATTCAGAACACTGAGATCTAGGACTGGACAAATCCCCAGAGCACAGACTGTAGGGAGCAATCCTGGGTTGGGCCCCTGGGGATGACTGGGATGATTCCTCTAGGGCTTTCCCCATCTCTGGAGATGCGTTTTCCCTCAGGTAACTTGTGTGTTATTTTTTCCTTCCCTAGGAGGCCAAATCCACTGGAGCCCCAAGCCCAGCTCACCGGCTGCCACAGATTTCTGGCCTAGGACTCAGTCAATGGATGTTGAGCTGACAGCCTATGTGCTCCTGGCTTACCTCTCCAAACCACGCATAAATGCAGAGGACATGGCCACTGCTGCCGGCATTGTGGCCTGGCTGGCTCGGCAGCAGAACGCCCGTGGAGGGTTTGCTTCCACGCAGGTGATGAGCGGCTCCCACCAGAGACAGAGCCCCCCTCCCTCTAGGGCCTCAGGCAGAGGAATAGGTTGGGAGGTGAATCTCCACACAGGGCGGCTTTTTTGAACCTTGTGGCCCTGGGAGAGCAAACACCAGCACTGCTTTGCCTGGGGGGAGTTATCCCACTGCCTGGGAGGGTGAACGCAGGTGCTAGTGCCTTGGGGGGTGGTTGTTCTTGGGAGCTGGTGCCATGTACCCAGTGCTAATATTGTGGGCTGTGACCCCTGCTGCACTCAAGAACAGAGAATGTGAATGCTGGGGCTAATTCCTTTGGGGAGTGCCCCTGTACTCAGGCAGAGGGAGGAGAAGCCTAGTGCTCGTTCCCAGGGGTGCAGATCCCGCTGCACTTGAGGAATGGAGGGGGGTATCCCCCAGGTGCACAGATCCCTCCCTGTGCCCGCAGGGTTTGACACAAACAGTGAGGTAGCTGTCTCTCCCTCGCCAGGACACGGTGGTCGCACTGCAGGCCCTGGCTAAGTATGCAGCCCGGACGTTCAGCACATTGGCACAGGTGACAGTGACGGTGAAGTCTCAGGGGAGCTTTGAGAGGAAATTCCAGGTCACCCACAAGAACCGGCTGCTCCTGCAGCAAACGGTGCTAACGGAAATCCCCGGGGAGTTCTCAGTGCAGGCCCAGGGCAGCGGCTGCGTCTACGCCCAGGTGAGTCACTGGGGAGTGTGTCTGAGACAAGGGGGAAGTGCTGCTGGTTGGGGGGTGGGAATTCTGCCCCTTCCCTCTGCACGGCATTTCCGATCTGTCACTTCCCCTCCTCTCGTTCCTCTGCAGACAGTGCTGAGATACAATGAGCCCCCTCCACGGGTCTCCGTGACCTTCTCTCTGCGCGTCACCACACAGCTGATTGACTGCGCCAAGGGCAATGCGCGCTTCCTCACTGTCCGCATCCACGTCAGGTGACCCTGCGATTTCCCCCCATGTAACACCACTCGCCTGGGATGCAGCCCCTGCTTGGAGCAGAGCAGGGAGTGTCAGAGCTGGGCAGGGGATCAGGCCACCTGGCTGGGGGATGCAGAGAGCTTTGGCAGCTGGAAACAAGGCAAGCCAAAGGGCTGGGGTGCTTATCCGTGTGGGGAAAGGAGAGCAGGGAGAGATGGGGAGGAAGGTCAGGACCAGGTGCCTGTCAAGCGGGTGGGACAGTGGGAGGGTCCTGCAGCTTTAACCAGCTGGGGGAGGAGTCTGATAGGTACAGAGAAGGGAATCACTGAGGGATATCCAAGAGGGTGGGGCAGCTCAGAACAGGGTGATTCCATTAGCCCCCAGATCTTCAAATGCCAAGGCCTCATCTCCCTGCCAGGACGCTAAGCACCAGTCCCTGTGCATAGGAGGGATAGTGCTGGTGAGGACAGATGGGGAGGAAATGTTACAGCCTCATTTAGCCCTTGCTCACAGTCTGACCATCTCCCCACTTCCAGCTACATCGGGAGCAGAGTCACTTCTAACATGGTGATTGTGGAGGTCTCCCTGCTGTCTGGATTCAGTCTGTCTTCGGGCTCCCGCACATCGGTAAGGAACCTTGGCATCAGAATGGGGGCCATGGCGAAGGGTGAGGTGGTGAATCACTGGTGGGATCTGTCCTTGCTGAGAGAGGAGGGGGCTTCCACAGACAGAGGCTCTTAGACAGCTGTGGGGACCCCTCTGTTCACTCGCTGCTCAGCCCTCACTCAGCTGCTCCTGCAACCCTCCATAACACTTGGAGCCTTTGTACCACCTTGGGCCACCGCTGATCTCTCTCTACATACTACTCCCAGGCTGCCTAGCTTCTGGGAATCTGGAGCCTCCCCTCCCCTGTGTCTGGAGCAGTACTAGCATTCATGAGCTGGGCGAGGAGTCAGACCAAACAGCAGCTGGCCTGATTGTGAATCAGAGCTTATGTCCAGCAGGCAGACCCAGAACTGCTCCAGCTGCTGCAAAGAGGATTTACAGGCTGTAGCCATGTACACCATATCCATGCCCCTCGCTCCTGGGAGGGGGAGACTGTCCCAGCTCATTTGGAGAGCATCCGGGCAGGACCCTGCTCTTCCCTGGGCCTGCAAGAATTATCACGAGTAAAGCACACATTTTTAACAGTGACAGTAATGAACCACTGGAACATGTTACCAGTGGTCATGGTGGGTTCTCCATCACTGACAATGTTTAAACCAACTCTAGGAATTATTTTGGGGATGTTCTATGGTCTGTGTTGAGGTCACAGTGGTACCTTCTGGACTCGGAATCTATGAATAAACTCTCCATGATGGGATGCCTGAGGAAATGAAACCTGACGTAAGGGCAGGGGCGGGGCACTTCTCACACCATCCCTCCGAACCTATAGACCCTCTCACACTCCCTTCCCTGGGGGGGAAGAGGAGGAGCTCAGAAATTCTCTTATCTCCTATCTCAGCTGCAGCAGAGACCCCTCGTTAGGAAAACGGAGGTGAAAATTGATGCAATCTTCATTTATCTGGAGAAGGTAAATTTGAGCAATAACTTTTGGTCTGGACAAGAAGTGGGGGTGGCTGGGCTACAGGGCAGGACTGAGGGGCATTGGCAGAGCTATGTGGGGAGCCCAGCACTGGAATAGCAGGGGGCTGCAGGGCAGGACTGAGGGGCATTGGCAGAGTTGTGCAGTGGGGAAGCTTGTATAGCCCTGTTCCTCTGTCTGGTGTTTGCCAATCCTAGTAGTTGCTCCTTTTCTAAAGTCCTGACCCTCTAACAGCCTGGAGAGCTTTAAGTGGAGAAAGTCACATCAAGCCCTGACCAAAGCAGGTGTGTAACTTCTTTCTCTCTATCCCTCCCTTTCCCTGCTGGTCTCCCTCCTACCCCCACAAGCTGAGCGATGAGTCACAGACTTTCATCCTGCAACTGGAACAAGAGATCGAGGTGAAGGGCCTGAAACCAGCCAACATCAAAGTCTATGACTACTACCAGCCAGGTGGGTTGTGGTGGCTGCTGTGTATACAGGCAGGGAGCTGAGGCTCTTCCTGGCCTCCAAGCTGTGGCTGAAGGGAGCTGGTGTCAGACTCTGCACACTCTCCCCCAGGTGTAATTCTGGCTTTCTTGTTTCCCATTGCAGAGGAGCGAGCCCTGGTTGACTATAATGCTGTCTGCAGCTGAGGTAGGTGTGAGCTCTGGCCCACAGTGAGGCTAACCAGTGGCTCGGGAGCTGACAGCTGGGGGCGGGATGGGTGAGAGTGGATGTCTGGGGTGGGTTATGATGGGAATCCAGAGAGCAGGAGGTGCCCCAGGAGAGAGTGGGGTGGCTGCTAGGTCGTGGGGTGGCTGCTAGGTCATGGGGAGCACTTGTCAGGACACAGTGAGGAAGCCACTGCAGGGGACTGGAGAAGAGCGGCTGAGTGAGGGTTCTCCTGTAGGGGTGGAAGGACCGCTCTGTTGTGCTGGGTGCTGAAACCCTTGTGGTGGGAGGGAGGAGTTGTGGGGAGGCAGGAGCCCTGCTTGTTATGGGGTAAATAGGGAGCAGCAGCTGGGATGGTGCCACCTTGTCTAGGGGGAGGAGGAGGGATCTGGCCTTTGGAGTGGGGCTGAGCTATTTGTTCCTGCCACCTGGTGGTTCTTGCAACCACTGTGCACACCAGGCACCTGTAGCTGGCTCTGTGCAAGCTGCCTCTGAAGGGATAAAATGGAGCTGCACTCCAGGCAGGGGCAGCTCTAGCTTTTTTGCTGCCCTAAGCACGGCAGTCAGGCGGCTTTCCACAGCATGCCTGCGGGAGGTCCCCGGTCCTGCGGATTCGGCGGCATGCCTGCAGGAGGTCCACCAGTCCCGCGGCTTCAGTGTACCCACCGCCGAATTGCCGCTGAATCTGCGGGACCGGCGGACCTCCCACAGGCATGCCGCCAAAGGCTGCCTGACTGCTGCCCTTGCAGGGACCAGCAGGGCGCCCCCCGCAGCTTGCCGCCCCAGGCACGCGCTTGGAGCGCTGGTGCCTGGAGCCGCCGCTGACTCCAGGAAGCACTTCACTGGGGCTGGATCTAAAACAGAAGTCTGACCAAGGAGCTCAGGAGCCCACCCACTGCTGGCCAAGGCAGGGCCTGCGCCAAAGTCCACTGAGGCCAAGGGGAATGGTTGGGCTGGATCACACCCATCCTGCCTGCCTTCACTAACACAGCAGCCGAGCTGCTTTCCCAGATGATACCAAGGGGGACAGAATCTCCCAAGTATTTGAGGTGAGCTGCTGCCCCCTGTCTGCTGGGTAATGGCTCTGCCCTGTCTTTCAGTGCAGGGGGAGGAGGCTGGATGGAAGCGAGGCCTCCAGCAGTGACTCCCACCACAGCTCGATAACATTCCTGCAGCCTTCGGAAAGCAATGACTGTGCTGCATTGTGGGGAACCTGTGCGGGATTCATGGAGCAGCTTCTGGCTGGGGAGCTTGGATTATGGCTTCCTGCCCAGCTGACAGTTCCTGTCTGACTTTTCTTTCCAGGGGGAGGGTGTCTTTGGCTTCAAGTCAATTTAAGCTGGGGAATTGCCCAAGGAAAAGAATTAAAACAATTGCATGCAAGGTTGGTTTGATGGTCACTGGAGAATGATGGGATCCCACAGGGATGATGTTGGTGCATGACCAGCAGATGCGAGTTCCCTGGTTCTGGCAACTGATTAGGCCCGTCACCCATAATCTCTCACTATGGTATCTGACATCAGTGGGACATGACTGACAAAGGACTGTTGGAAAGCTGTCAGCAGCTGACTGTCCCAATCCTGTGAAGAGAAAAACAAAGGACTTACAAAGTGTCCCTGACTGAGATGGGGAGGGGAAAAGAAAAAAGAAACACACACACAACCCTGAGAAAAAATAACATAAGCAGCCGAGGGAGATTTAGGACACTTTGGCCACATGGAACTTGACAGCAACAGCAAGGATAGCAATCCCCTCCTGCTGCTTCAGAATCCCAGGCTGTAACCACTTGAGCTAAAGCTAAAGGAGAATCTCACTCCACTGACAGCGTAGGGTAGTGCTGATTCCATCCAGCAGAAGGTGGTATTGCCTATGCACACCAGCCTGTTCATTACAATCACATTCTCCCTCCCACCCCTCCCCTTTCATCCGAGAACGTTAACGCGCTTTGCACGCATGAATAAGCTGAGCATCGCCTCACCCTTTGGAGACAGGTATCTTCCCACTCCCAGGCCCCTTGTACACATAAGGGGAAAGGAAAGTGCAGGGTCATCCAGCAGAGCCAAGAACAGGGCCTAGATGTCCAAAATCCAAGACCAGTGCTCGGCTCATACACAGCCCTGCCTCACAAGGAGGATCCTGAAACAGACGTTGATCTCTGCCTAAATACAGAGTGATCAGGATCCATTCTGGGGCTCAGTTTCTGCGGGTGATCTGCCGGTCCATGGCTTTGGCATACCCGCCACCGAATTGCCGCCGAAACCATGGGACTGGCGGACCTCCTGCAGGCACGCTGCCGAAGGTCGCCTGACTGCCGCCCTCACAGCGACTGGCAGGTTGCCCCCCCGCGGCTTGCCGCCCCAGGCACGCGCTTGCTGCGCTGGTGCCTGGACCCGCCCCTGCTAACTGGACAATCAGCGCACACAGGTCCAGAAGGGGGCGATCTCTCCTGTGACCACTAGAGGGTGCTGCAACGTTGCACTTTCCCATTTTCCAGTTGTTTGGATTTATGTTGATCTGATCTGGCCACGGTCCCAATTCGATCAGATAAACAGGGTTCTGCTGTATGCCAGTCCCATCCCACCCTCAACATGCTTTTACCCAGGTTGGTGTTTTTCTTGAATGAAACTTTCAGGACTCCCAGCGTGCGCCAGACAGTCACATACAAAGCATGAGAGGATGCACCACCTACTCATCTCACAGGCAGGGGGCACCATAGTCTGGCACAGCATTTTCTTCTGTAAGAGGCAGGAAAATTGACTATGAAACACATTTGTCAGAAACCATGAAAGTAGAGCCAAATGCAATGCCAGCACACTTGCTCATAATAAAGAGAGAGCCTACCAATAACCTAGACTGGCTAGACTCAGAATTGCTGATCTGTGTGTCATAGGCTCTGCACTGGTAACAGCTATTGGGGATTCTCCTTTAGCTTGAGTGGTCACGGCCTTGGCTTTTGAAGCAGTGTATTCCAAGAACAGTGACATTCTTGGTGGCCACAGAGTTGGACCAGAACAACACCATGCCCTGACATGTCTCTAGCTCCTCTCCTCTTGAAGATCCCAGGGCAGATATGAAATATATTATTTTCCCTATTACCTAAACCACCCACCAGTGTGCATCTGGCCTCTCTGTCTGCATTCCCTTACACAAAACGAAGCTCCTCTGGGTTCTGGCCTCTTCTTTTGTTGGAAGGGTCCGGCCCCCAGAGGAGACCGCATCAGTCCATCTATTATGAAAACACTGGCACTGGCAGCATGCCCTGAAGTTAGCAAGCTCTGGGCTCAGCTGGACCCACATGAAGAGCAAGTTCTACAGCCTTGGGTCTCTGGAGGGAAATTTCTGCCCCTGGCCCCTGTCTGCTTCACCCTAGCGCTCACTCTGCCGCAGAGCCCAGACTGCTCACTGGGACACCGGAGAGCACACTCAACTAGCCAGTGTACAGCAGGGGGCAGGCCTGCCCCAGGATGCAGTGCTGAGGGAGGGATTAGCCAGATATTAGCTATCAGACAGGTCTCGCCAGCAGCTTTGATTTGTAGGAGTCTGAGGTTCTGAGCTGCCGCTACAAATTGCTCATTAAGGGCCTAAGCCTGAGAGGTGCGGAGCTACCATGACAGGCATCGACTTGAAGGGGCGCTGGGAGTGCCCAGCGCCTAGCAAAAGCAGGCCCCAGACTTCTGCAGTAGTATAGCCACTGGTCAGCAGTTCTGAGCTCACCCATGACCCGGCACGTAGTAATCATAGACCTTCACATCTTCAGGTCCTTCACCTGAAGGGTATAGTACTGAGAGTCCCAAGTCAGCTAAAGAGCAGAGATGCAAAGGCAGACGTTACAGCCAGAACCAAGATCTTGTGTGATAATCCCTCATGTTCCCCTAGCGCCAGCCTCTATAGGGAGGGGTCACCCACCATGGAAATGCAATAGTCTCAGGGGAGGAACTGCGCTGTCATCCTAGTCCCATTTAGAGCGTCCGCTTTTCACTATACACCATGGTAACCCCTGATCCCAGCTTTAGTCCCACGGGAGATTTCCCCTTTCTTTATACCTTGATGCTCAAATGTGCAAAAGTGGCCTTGCACGGTGGGTGCCTTCATTTGTGCCAATCTTTAGACACCTGGGGCCTGATTGTCCCCCGCCATATGCCCTGTGCTGTTGTTTCCACCGGTGCAACGTGCAGTCAGAATGTTAGCACCAACATGAATGAGTGGAGAATTCGGATCTGGCAGCATGTCACATACTGTGGACTGGTGTAAAACAGAGTCAGTGTGCAACTGTCAGAGAGACACAGAGTTTAAAGCCAGAAGGGCCACCCCCCTTCTCCCCCGATCACCTAGTCTGACCTGCTGTATATCACAGGCCACCACCACGACTCAGCACCTACCCTGTTTCCCCGAAAATAAGACATCCTCCGAAAATAAGGCCTACTTACAGTTTTGCCTCTCGTTGTAATATAAGGCATCCCCCCGATAATAAGACCTCCCTGATAATAAGGCATCCACCGATAATAAGGCATTTTTCATTTCTGAAAAATAAGACATCCCCTGAAAATAAGACCTAGCGCATCTTTGG
The DNA here is from genome assembly GCF_013100865.1 of Trachemys scripta elegans. Taxonomy (NCBI): domain Eukaryota; kingdom Metazoa; phylum Chordata; order Testudines; family Emydidae; genus Trachemys; species Trachemys scripta. The sequence continues at coordinate 132,968,518 of NC_048298.1, forward strand.
GAGCAAAAATTAATATAAGACACTGTCTTATTTTCGGGGAAACAGGGTACACACTAAACCCAACCAAAATGACACCAAGTATTACAGTCCTCAGGAGACTAGACTATGATATGCCACAGGCAGAGTCTAGGCGGGACCAAGGTGCACCAGTGACTGAGGTCCCTGCAAAGGCAGGGAAATGATTAAGTGAGATATACCCAGATAATCCTGGCATTTGACTCACACTCTCACACCGCAGAGACAGGAGGAAAAAACCCAGGGTCCCTGCCAATCTGACATGGGGGGAAATTCTTCCCAACCCCACACATGACGATGTTAGACCCTGAGCTTGTGAGCAAGACCCAGACAGCCCAGCCCCTGAGCGAGAGAAAATGCTCGGTGCCACCTCAGCCCTGGCCCACCCTCCCCCAGTCCCATCTTCAGCCCCAGCCATCCCTGCTACTTCAGAGTAAGGTGATTAAAAAAAACCCTCTCAAAATCCATTGGGGGAAAAAAATCCCTTCCTGGCCCTTGCAGGTGGTTGGCTGAAGCCCTGAAGCATGAGCTTTAGGAACACAGGACATAAGCCAGAAGTGAGCCACGGGGCTGCTGAGCCCTGCCCCCACCATCACATGCACCCCCATCAGACAGTCACACTCATAATTTCATCCAGCTCTCTCTTGAAACAAATTCAGTGGTTCCCCCCACCAATTCTGGTCACCAAGGACAATCACATACTTGCCTGCATGCAGGCGAGACTCCGTGGAGACAGATGTTCCATGCTGGAGTCTTTGTTTGGGTTTGTTTTCTATTTTCAGTTAAAGAAAATGCCTGTGGTGAAGAAAATCGAAAGAGAAGTTGAGCAAGTCACCCTCTACCTGGATGAGGTGAGTGCCAGGGCTGGTTCAGCCTGTGTGTTGTGCGTGTCCCTCCATATTAGTGTTTCAGGGCCTAATCCTGCAAGATGCTGAACATTGCTGGCTTCATGGGGAGCTGGGGGGGATCAGCACTGCCCAGGTCAGGGCCGCAGCCTGCACCACTCTACATCCCATAAGGTGAGGCTCACCCCAGGGCTAGTAACATCCATGGTGCTTGGGAGGATGCGGGAGGACTATGTCCTAGGAAGACTGGGTCCGCAGCAGCACTTAGGCCTCCCAAGAGGAGTGGGAAAGGGGGACCCTGGCTGGCTGGCGATTGCTACAGAGCTGGAGGCTAACAGAGCCAGAAGCCCCTGTGCACAGGGATGGCGAGTGGCAGGTGCGGGTCTCCTACTGGCTGTGAACGGTGATAGGAAAGCGGATAGCCTTCAGGCCGATGCACTCCGTCCGCACAGACGGTGCAAAGGTGAGGTCGCTCCTTGGGGGAGGGATGTTGTATCGCAGGGTGGTCTGTCAGGAGACACAGAGAGAGGCAGACATGGACAGTGAGCCCCAGTGCAGGGGCAGATGTCACAGAGCAAACCGTGCTCTCCAGGCCTTCTGCTGTCTCACACAGTCGGGGGAAAGGACCATCCTGAGGACTGGGCAGGTTGGGTGGCTGCGCTGTCCCTCTGTGTCTGGCAATTGGTCGCCAGGCCTCCTGGAAGACAGCAGCTCCTCCAGCCTGGTGAGGAGGGACTCCACCATCACTGACTGAGAGACATAAAACCCCTTCTTAGACCCCTAGCTACCCCATCCACCCAGCCCTGGGGACCTGGGGCAGGATAGTTCCCAATTGCCTGCTCTCCAATCCAGGCTGAATACCAGGGAGTTCGCTCGTCTCCTTCCTACACCAATGGCTGTCTCAATGGCGTCTTCCCCCAGAGAGGACCCCTCTCCCTTGCCCAGACTGACCTGGAGGAACAGGCACCTGTGGCCCTGAGCCTGCACTGTGTAGCTGCTGGGGATGGCTGGCAGCTGCACCGTCTGCAGCAGAAGCTGGTTGGTGTCGTTCACCTGGATCTCATGGCTGAAGCCCTCAGAGGAGATGGAAGCATGGAGGTCAGGGCCATCTTTGCTGTAGGTCTTGAGGCCATACAAGGCTAAGGCTTCAAGGGCAACCACAGTGCCCTGGGGAACAGACATATGATGGGGGAAAAAGAGTCACATGCTTTCTGTGAACTCCCATCCCTCCTCCTGCCCCACCCCTCACACAACGGCGAGGGGCAACGTGGAGAGAGATAGAGGCTTCCCCTAGAACAGACAGTATGAGTTGGAGAAAGATTTCCCCCTCCCAGTCCCCATGTGCAGGTAGCTCCACACAGCCTCCCAAGCTAGGTGGTTTGTTCCCCTCAGGACAGCATTATGGCCTACAGCCTATTGCTCTTACAGGCCCCCAGATCAAGGTGGGTTCTCTGCCTGTGAGGGAAGCAGCAGGTTACCTGGGTTGAGGCAAAGCCTCCATAGGATTTCTGCTGCTTGGTGAGCCAGCTCACGATCTGGGACGCTCTTCTGATGTCAGCAGAAGATAAGTTTGGCTTCAAGAGATGAACCATGAGGTTGCTAGATGTCAGCTCCACATCAACGGACGGAGCCCGATACCAGTACATGGAACCCTCCTTTGGTTTGGGCTGCTGGGTCCAATACATATGCCCATCTGAGGAGAAGTGGATAGGAAAGACACCCGGTGTATATTGTCTACAGTGAGGGCTTGGCCAACAGCTACTGGCTCTCCCAATGTCCCTCAGTCATGCCCTGCAGCCCCCCTGCTATTCCCATCCTGGGCTCCCCACACAGCTCTGCCAATGCCCCTCAGTCCTGCCCTGCAGCCCCCTGCTAGTCCAGTCCTGGGTTCACCTCACAGCTGTGTCAGTGTCTCTGTCCTGACCTCCAGATTGTCATACCTGCTAGGATGGCTGATTGATCCAATCTGTTTACTATTTCTTTCCTCATTACCTCATCCCCAGCCAGAGCAAAGGCAATTGCTGCTAGTGCCTGGCTGTAGAGGCTGGAACTGCCAGGATCAGCACTGACTAGTTCCTTTAGGCACTTCAGAGCTTTCTGCAAGACTGGGTCCTAGAATGCAAACAAGGGAGTAACATATATTATCGAGGTACCTAACGGAGGGCAGTGCAGACAGAATGTGTGCAAAGTTATGCAGAGTGTACAGGCCGCGAGTGCTCTGACTAGGCAGTCAGCGAATACCTGGAGCACATGCAGATCATGCTGCCAGCGAGCTTGCGTGCGTGCAGAGCTCAGTTTTCAGAGAGCATGTTCCTGCTGCTGATACTCACCGACTGCTGCATCCCCGAGCGAATGAGGGCTGTGGTAATGGCAGTGCTCAGCCCAAGTCCTTCCTCCACTGCACCCTATAATTCCCCAACAGCCAGAGCAGAGGTAAGGAAACACAATGAGCACAGAGCACCGGGAGGTTTCCAGTCTCTGCTTCCCCAGCCCAGCTCTCCCTAAGCCACCTCCCTAAATGAAACACAGCTGCACATACCACAGCCATGGTACCATTCACCTGGGAGGAGGTGGTCTGGGAAGGGTGTTTGAGCTTCCCCCTCTGATGAAGCAGCTTTCACCTCACAGCACACACCTTCCTAGCACAAACTGCTCTCTTCTTCTAGAGAGCACTGGGCTGATTTCCCTTCCCCGACCACCTTGTCTCCCAGTGTGCCCAGTCTCCCATTCCCAGTTTCTGGGAAACAGAGGCTAGGGATACCATCCCTCCCCATCCTGGCTAATAGCCACTGATGGACCTATCCTCCATGAACTTATCTAGTTCTTTTTTGAACCCTGTTATAGTCTTGGCCTTCACAATATCCTCTGGCAAAGAGTTCCACAGGTTGACTGTGTGTTGTGTGAAGAAATTCTTCCTTTTGTTTATTTTAAACCTGCTGCCTATTAATTTCATTTGGTGACCCCTAGTTCTTGTGTTATGAGAAGGGATAAATAACACTTCCTTATTTACTTTCGCCACACCAGTCATGATTTTATAGACCTCTATCATATCCCTCCTTAGGCGTCTCTGTTCCAAGATGAAAAGTCCCAGTCCGATTAATCTCTCCTCATACAGCAGCCGTTCCAGACCCCTAATCACTTTTGTTGCCCTTTTCTGAACCTTTTCCAATTCCAATATACCTTTTTTGAGATGGGGTGACCACATCTGCACACAGTATTCAAAGTGCGGGCGTACCATGGATTTATATCAAGATGCACCTCGTGTTGGTGATGCACCCCCCCCCCCCACATTTCCTTTCTGTCACTCTCTGCCCTCTGAGTAGGATTCAGTACTGGGGAAGGCAGACCAGGCTGCTTGCTGAGGGGTCACGGGACGGTCTGGCAGCAGGGACGGTTGCTGGGAGGGTAGTAGGCAGGGTTGGTTGGAGATGGGGTTGGTTCAGGACACTTCTGGGCTGTCCCTTTCCCAGAGGAGCAGGGATCTCCCACAGCCACAGTTAGAGAGCAGGGAAAATAACCAAGTTTTTGGTTGTCTGCCAATTCCAAAATATTGGATTGGGGGTGGGGGTGGGGGGAAATCACTTTGCATCAAATTGAAAATAAGCCGATATATATATTTTATTAAATAGTGTAAACATGGACTGGAAGCCGTAAGCATTTAAGTGCAATGTTTCTCTTTATTGCCCAATATCACTATCAGAAAAATCCATTGTTGACAGTGGTCCTACAAATCAAGAATTAGTTGCTGGGATAAAATGAAGCTACAACGCGTCGGCGCCACAAGATTACCAGGGTCAATTAAAAGTGGAAAGTCAGAAGCAGCACTTGCCTGCTTCAATATACAGTATTATATTTTGTTGCACCTGTTGTGACGAAGTGGGAATGTTCTTAATGTTTTCTCTGAATACTGTGTGGGTGCCTCAGTTTCCCCTGCAAGGTGCCAACTGAAGGTGTTGGGGACAAAGAGATCAGGTGGCCTCCTTGTCCAGAAGAGACACAAAGGCCAGAGGAGGGAGTGTCAGTTTGGAGCTGGCTCGGGAAATGGGGAGAGGCCCAGAACTTGGGTCTGGGCTCCCCACCCCCCAAGATGGACCTGACCGAGGGGTCCTGTTTTCTGTAACTACAAGCTCTGTTTTAGACTGTGTTACTGTCGTCTAATAAACCTTCTGTTTTCCCAGCTGGCTGAGAGTCATGTCTGACTGCAGAGTTGGGGTGCAGGGACCTCTGGCTGCCCCAGGACTCCGCCTGGGCGGACTTGCTGCGGGAAGCACACAGTGTGGAAGGGCATGCTGAATGCTCTGAGGTCAGACCCAGGAAGGTGTAAGCTTCTTGCCCTGGAGACAGTCTGCTCAGAGAGAGGAGGCTCCCCCAGAGTCCTGACTGGCTTTGAAGGAGTGATTCCAGAGCATCCCAGCATCCCCTTCCACACCATGCGCTTCCTGGAAGTCCACACAGGCACTAACACTCCCTCCTCTGGCCTTTGTCTCTTTTTCAAGCATTAGGAGGCCACCTGATCTCTCTGTTCTCCAACACGTTCAGTTGGCACCTTGCAGGAGATTGGCCTAGGCCATTAGTTGTCCGGAGACAGGGTTTCGGCCATTCTCTGTGCAGACACCATCACACTGGCCCTCTAGGGCTCTACAACTATCACACCCCCTTATCCCACCATCTAGATCCTTAAGAAATGCTTAGGGGAAACTGAGGCACCCACACAGTATTCAGAGAAAACATTAAGAACATTCCCACTTTGTAACACCTGTATACGACTAGTTATATACTTTAAAGGGTGTAAAATAATTGAGTATTGTGCTAAACACAATGATACTCCAAACTGACCACCAACTTTAAGTTGTGTGTTTTTCCCCTCAGGGAGGGCTCTGGGGTGGGGCTGGGGATGAGGGGTTCACAGTGCAGGAGGGTGCTCAGGGTTGGGGTGCTGGGGCACAAGCTCTGGGGTGGGGCAGGGCTGGGGATGAGGAACTTGGGGTGCAGACAGGCTGCCCCAGAGAGGACTCACCCCCCCCACTGGCAGCAGCAAGCTCCAGGGAAGGGACCCCTCCTCTTCCCCCGCAGCACACTCACTCTGCACCATGGTCACTGCACATGCTCCTAGGACCTCTCTCAGGTCCAGAAAGCCCACTCGCCTCCCCTATGGTGGGTACCGGGGGGGGGGCGGGTTGCCATCACGTGTGGCCTCCCCTGCTGCTGCCCCTCACCATAGCCTCACTGGGGATGGGGCTGCCCCTTGCCCAGCATGGGGCAGGAGTGGGGACTGCAGGGTGGTGGCTGGGGGGGGGGACAGGGTGTCACAAAATTCACCCAAGCCCCAGCTGCTCAGGTCTAAGAAGCCCCGCTCCCCAGTGGCGTAGCCAGGTTCTAACATCAGGAGGAGCGAACACATAAAAAAGGCGCCACCCAACATATCAAATTACTAATCAGGTAGTAGGGTTTACAATGTTATAACGAGAGATTATGTGATGACATTATCCAGTCAACTTGGGGCTGGTCCACACTAAGCCCCCAGTTCGAACTAAGATACGCAACTTCAGCTACGTGAATAATGTAGCTGAAGTCGAAGTATCTTAGTTCAAACTTAAAGGTACTTACCGTGGGTCCACACGCGGCAGGCAGGCTCCCCCGTCGACTCCGCCTACTCCTCTCACGGAGCAGGAGTACCGGTGTCGACGGCGAGCACTTATGGGATCAATTTATCGCGTCTAGACAAGACACGATAAATCGATCCCAGAAGATGGATTGCTTGCCGCCGAACCAGCGGGTAAGTATAGACGTACCCTTGCACACTACTATTTTGAATTAGTGATAATTGAGAGAGAGAGAAAGAAGAAAGCTGAATTTAGAGAACAATTATTAACCAGATTCCTGGTTATTCACCAGCCACTTTGCTCCAGTCCATAGCACAAAGCACCATAAACCCAGTAGAATCTGGCCAAGGGACTATTCACCTTAAATTGGCATCTGCTACACTCCCCCCACCCCCATTCCCAGTCACCACTATTCAGGAGATAGCTAAGTGAAAAGGTGGCATGGCTGAAGCGTTTAGCAGGCAATTGAAAACTAGTATAGAGTCTGTACAGTCCCTGAGAACACTGCTTAATTCTGAGCCCTGGGTCTGCAGCTAGTCAGCAGTGAGACTGAGGAGATGTAACTGGCACCTTAAAGCACATTTACCCTCCTTCCTTCACAAGCTGCACTAAGCACAGTTTCACAGCCCAGGGTGCAGCCCTGGGGGGGGGTGTAAGTACGGGGGGGGGGGGGGGGGAATAACCCAAAGTCGCTCCTTTGCCTCCTGGTCCTGCCGCTCCCTCAGCCCCCTCCGTTGAAGAGAGACCACGAGGAAAAAACACCCCCCCCCTTTTCCTTCCTTCTCCACTGGCACCATCTGGGCTTCAGAGCCCCCCTCCCTCCCTCCCTCCCTCGCAGCTGCCTCGCTCTGCATGGGGATGCCGGGGACCGCTGCTCCTCAGGCCCCCCGCTGCGCTGGGGGGCTGCGCTGCCACCCCTTCCCCTCTCGGCAGAGCCCACCCCGGCTTAGGGAGCCTCCTCCTCCTCATCCCCAGGGAGCCCGGCAACCAGCCAATGCCGCCTGCAGCCCAGGAGCTAGGGAGCAGGGCTGGGGATGCAGGGGGGGCGGTGCGGAGCCCAGCGCCAGCCGGTGGCCACATGCAAAACCCGGCTCCAGACTCCGAGTCCAGAGCCTAGTGCTGGCTGCCTGGAAACTGGAAAGGCGCCGCTTTTGGAAAATGTGCACAGAGGGGAGTGGCTGCTCCCCTCCAGCTACGCTACTGGGCGGGAGGGGACGCTCTGGGGTGGTGGTAGCAGGGGCCCACTCCAGGAGAGAAACCCAGCTCCAGATATTATATATGGAGATATCCTATCTCCTAGAACTGGAAGGGACCCTGAAAGGTCATCAAGTCCAGCCCCCTGCCTTCACTAGCAGGACCACATACTGATTTTGCCCCAGATCCCTAAGTGGCCCCCTTAAGGATTAAACTCATAACCCTAGATTTAGCAGGCCAATGCTCAAACCACTGAGCTATCCCTCCTCCCCCCAATATTGGTAGAGCACAGCCCCCAGCCTTGAACATTCCTGGTGCTCGGGCAGCACGAGCCCATTTAACCTGCTGCCCCTGACCATTCCTCCCAGTTTAGTGTCATCTGCAAACTTGCTGAGAGTGCAGTCCACGCCATCTAAGGTGACCAGACAGCAAATGTGAACAATCGGGATGGGGGTGGGGGGTAATAGGAGCCTATATGAGAAAAAGACCCAAAAATCGGGACTGTCCCTATAAAATCGGGACATCTGGTCACTCTGACGCCATCCTCCAGATCAGGGGTAGGCAACCTATGGCACGAGTGCCGAAGGCGGCACGCAAGCTGATTTTCAGTGGCACTCACACTGCCCGGGTACTGGCCACCGGTCCAGGGGCTCTGCATTTTAATTTAATTTAAAAGGAAGCTTCTTAAACATTTTATAAGCCTTATTTACTTTACATACAACAATAGGTTCATTATATATTATAGACTTATAGAAAGAGACCTTCTAAAAACGTTAAAATGTATGACTGGCACGCGAAACCTTAAATTAGAGTGAATAAATGAAGACTCGGCACACCACTCCTGAAAGGTTGCCGACCCCTGCTCCAGATCATTAATGAAGATATTGAACAAAACCGGCCCCAGGACTGACCCTTGACTGCCAACTAGACATGGAGCCATTGATCACTACCTGTTGATCCCGACGATCTAGCCAGCTTTCTATCCAGCTTATAGTCCATTCATCCAGCCCATACTTCTTTAACTTGCCGGCAAGACTACTGTGGGAGACCGTATCAAAAGCTTTGCTAAAGTCAAGGAATAACACGTCCACTGCTTTCCCCTCATCCTCAGAGCCAGTTATCTCATCATAGAAGGCAATTAGGTTAGTCAGGCATGACTTGCCCTTGGTGAATCCATGCTGACTGTTCCTGATCACTTTCCTCTTCTCTAAGCGCTTCAGAATTGATTTCTTGAGGACCTACTTCATGATTTTTCCAGGGACTGAGGTGAGGCTGACTGGCCTGTAGTTCCCTGGATCCTCCTTCTTCCCTTTTTAAAAAATGGGCACTACATTAGCCTTTTTCCAGTCATCCAGGACCTCCCCCGATTGCCATGAGTTTTCAAAGATAATGGCCAATGGCTCTGCAATCACATCCGCCAACTCCTTTAGCACCCTCGGATGCAGCACATGGATTTGTGCTCCTCCAGCTTTTCTAAATAGTCCTGAAACACTTCTTTCTCCACAGAGGGCTGGTCACCTAGGGCAGGCTATCCAGTGACATGGCTTCCCCAGCAGTGTAGCTGGACTTTGCTCCTGACACACAGCTCAAGGGACAGAGTGGGAGGCAACACTGAGGAGTCTGGAAAGCAGCTGGGGGTGCGTTGTACCATCAAGCCGTTGTTGAAGAGCTTCCCCATGCTCTGGAAGCAGCCGGATGGCGTCTGGCTCCAGGTCAGGGCCCTGGCAGCATCCTTTATGTTCTGCTTATCTATGTGGATGAGGTGCTGGGCTTGGCGAAATGACTTGAGGACAAGAGCGGTCAGCCTGAGTCCAGGGAAGAGATGGGAGGGGGGACAGAGAACGAGTGGGGCGCTAGTCCCAGCAGAACCGTTTCTAAAAGGACACAAACGTCATGGTGTCTCCCATTGTATTTTGCACGTGGGGTGAAACAGGCTGCTCCCTGATGTAGTATTAGGAGAGTAGGAGGGGGCAAACAGAAGCAACACAGACACAATAAAAAAGATCTGAAGCTTTCAGCCCTGAGCTCAGACTCACCCCCGCCCACCAGGACATTTTGGAGCTTCTAAAAATTCAGTGTTGTTTCTCCCTTCTGGTCCCTGTTGTTCTCACCTCATGCCCCAAGTGCAGGTAGGGCCAGTAGGGCTGAAATCCCAGCTGCAGACCTGAATCAGAAGCTCTGTGTAGTGCAGTATGGACGGGTCAGCATGACTGAGGGACCTAACTGCAAACCCAGGTGTGCAATGCAGCATGGACGCTTACGCATGAGTTTGTAAACACTGAGTCCGCAAGCCAGGGTCCCACAGATCCAGGCTCAACATGCAGCATAGACTTACCCAGAGAGCCATGGGCGTCTTGTGAGAAGATAAAGCGTTTGCAGTCAGATTTTCAAAGGTGGCATCTTACTCTGCCCAACTTTGGACACCCAAACATGGAGACCCCCCAAATCAGTACATCAGCTCCCGAGTGAGATTTCCCAGCCCCAGTGTCAGTTCAGAGCAGCATCCGAATCTCTGAACCATCTCAGGTTCCCTATACTTAGGGCAGTGCCTCCCTGACCAGATCTGCTCCTCTTTGCCATGCCTGAACTGAGCTAGGCCAGCTCTCAGCTCATGCTCTGGGGATCTCTGCTTACCAGGTGTTCCCTGGCCCAGGGCCTTCCCCAAAGGCACTGTATGAGCTGTCAATGTGCGTATACCGGAGCTGCCGCTGGTATCCTGCGGAGAGCCAGACAGACAGTGAAGATGTTTTGCAGCCATCCCATTCTTTGGGTGAACGATCTCCCTCCCAGTTCCTCTTTATAATAATAATGTTCAGAGTTTTGCACCTGAGCAGCGCAGCCAAAGGGATCTGCAGAGGTATGTAAGCACTATTGTCCCCCTTGAGTAGATATGGGATAAAGAAGGATTCTGCACTCATTTACATCGTCAGTCTGGAGTAACTCTTGTGACATCAGTAGAATTATGCCGGATTCACCCAGCTTGGAATCCAGGAGCTGGACTCTCCTTACACCTTCATCATGTGATCAGCTTAGGGCTGGTCTAACCTAGAAAATTAGATTGACCCAGTTTATGTTGCTCTGGGGTGTGAAAAGTTCACACCTCTAAGCAACGTAGTTAAGCCAATCTAAGGCCCCCGTGTAGACAGCACTAGGTCGACAGAAGAATTCGCCCATTGGCCTAGCTACCACCTCTCGGGGAGGTGGATTACCTCTGCCAATGGGAGAACCTCTCCCAGCAGCATGGATAGCATCTACACTGAAGCACTACAGCAGCACCACTGTAGTGCTCTAGCTGTGCCACTGCAGTATTTCTGGTGTAGACAAGCCCTTAGTGAACTCTCACAGCCAGCAGCCCAACCTACATTCAGATCTGCTCACCACTTTCCAGGAAGCCAGCACCTTTCTGTTTGATCTCTTGGGTCAGCTGTCCCATCTCCTCCAGGTACTGTGTGATGAAGGCATTGGGGGCGAAACGCACCATGTTCTGCTCTCCACATCCACTGGACATCTGCAGGAGGCCGTCGATGTTCTGCAGTGCTGTCCCCATGATGTCTCCTGTGATACCGAACCGTGCCATAGAGGGCTTTATAGATTTATAGACATAAAAATCCTTTTTGCTGACATAGCCTGTGAAATAACCTAGAAACATAGGGCCTGATTCACCTCTCCCCTACTCTGCTGTGAATCAGGAGTCATGCCATTAAAGCCAATGGAGTTACATCAGGGTAAAATTGGTGTGATAGGAGAACCAGGGCCATAGGAGATATCATTACTGTTACAGATTAAGGACCCATCCAGAAGTCCAATGGCACACCTCCTACTGTGCTGAACCAGACCACAAAACCTACTAGTCCAGGATCTGAGGGGCCAAGGCAGGATGAGTCACAGGAAGGCATAAATTCCCCATAATCCATCTCGCTGTGCAATACTTCCTCTTGGGGGGTTGGTGGGGGGGAATTTTCAATTGATTCCCAGGTGGAGATCACTTTATTCACTAGAGCATGAGGTTTCAGAGCCCTGGTCATTATTATGCTAGCTAACAGCACTGCAGATTCTGTTCTTATTCGTAGGTCTACTTTTTAACTCTCTAAAGCCATTTTCCTCTAAATCCTGCAGCAAGGAGTTGTGCAGGTTAATTACGCTTTGTATGAAAAAAGTATTTGAGCAGTGTACTGTCCATTTTATCCTGCTCTTTTAGGAAGTAGCTTCATAATGGGGCTTCTCCCATTCAGATGCTTCCAAAGGACATGCGTATATTTTAAATATTCAAAGAGTGTGTGAGAAAGAGGCTCACTGACTGGGCAGTGATCTTGCAGGGAACAATCTTGCATTGGCTAAGGGGATTCGGGGCAGGAGGATGGACAAGAAGGGGGCTGTGGTAACAGAAATCTTCCACCTTTAGTTCATACAATTCTATGCATGCTGATCATCACAGTAAGTGGAGTTCTACCCGGGGTGAATTTGCTCCTCCGTGAGAAGATGGCATTAGAAGGAGAAAGTCTCCTGCATGGAGAATCCTGCTTTCCAAGAAGCCCTGGCTGAGACAGACAGACAGTCACTCCTCACCTAGAGTGGAAATGTGAGCTCTCTCTGACCCTGGCACCACATCCCGGCACAGCCAGAGTGATGGTCTCTGAAGTGGTGTTCCCTGCAAACAACAAAAGCACTGGCCTGTCAGCATGGTGGAGTGACATGGGAGCCCAACCCACGCTAAGCATCCCCATGAGACCAGCCTCCTCAAAGGGTGAATGAGATGTGGGATCCTCTGGCCCTGAATGCGCCAATAATTGACATCAGAATTCAAAAGATTCCCTGGACACTGATGATCTCCTGGGACACAAAAGGGACGGTGAACATTACAGCAAGTTACACTGACAGGCAGTCCCCGCACCTTCCCTGAAGCCGTATCGATGTGGGGACGAAGGTGGAGGGTTTGCCTTCTTCCAGTCCATGGAATGGCGGGGGGTCGTCTGTTATGCTCATGTGGGTAAGTGCAGTGGATTAATAGCAGAGTGGCATAGTGTTGCTGGGGCGTCGTAACATGGTATCGTGATGGCCTGATGGAGTGGATGCAGTGGTGCTGGGGCTTGCTGGCAGAATGATATGGCCAGATATGTCTACAGTGCAATGTAAGTCCAAGGTTTGAACTCAGGCTCAAGCCAAACCCCCCTCCGTCTACGTACAAATCGCACTAACCCAGGGCTTGGATCCAGGGGCCCAGGACCCCACAGAACGGAGGGTCCAAGCCTGCGTCAAGCTGGGACTCAGGGTTCAAGCCCTATTGCTTTGCAGTGTAGATTTGGCCCCACTGGAATCATGCTCTGGAAGTCGGCCAGAAGTATCCCATGATCCCATGGGCTGACTTTCTTTGTCCTCTGGACAATCAACTTTTCCCACACGGCCCAAGAACAAAAGGCTAGAGCGGGCATATTTTGGGAGGGTGCTAGGAAGTCTGGGATGGGGTGGTTGAACTTGCAGTGTAGCTGCTGGAGCTCCAGCTTGGGTTCAACAATTCCTAACCTAGGATTACAAGAGAGTGTAGATGCTCAAGCCCTCTGTTAACGAGCCCAGGGTCTGCTAACTCGAGTTCTACTAATCCTGGGCTCACCCCGCAGTGTGAACATACCCTTCGAGGCAGGTGTGGGACAAGCTGTCAGTGACAGGGTGGCATCGTGGTTCTGTGACATGGTTATTCAATTGTTCAATGGTACCAGGAGCTTGTGCTGCCATGAAAGACCTTATTGTCTGACAGTGGCCCCCTTCCCGCAAACGTCCCACAGCTCCTGTCTGTCCCCTCTCATCAGGGCTCCTCTTGCCCAGCCCGATATCATGGGGGTTGCTGGTAGATCACATTATTTCTGTATCACCTCCCATCTCCATGCACATATAAATGTCCAGTAGAACATCAGCTGCCTCCCCGCCCCCCCCCCGATTCCAGTGCCCAGGAGCGGCCCCCCCCTCCTTTTGGGCACAGAAGGGAGGTGTGGGTGTTCTCCTCTGGCAGTCCCTCTGCTTGGCGGGAGAGTGCAAACAGGCTCAGAATGGGAAATACTGAGAGATAATAAGGCACCATAAGCACCGGAGCAGCTCCTGGGATCCCCAAAATACCTCTCAGAATGGCCAGGTATCTGTTAGACACCAAACCCTGGGGACTGGACAGGGCAATCTGTGCTCATCAAGAGACCCTAGTCAGCCTCACCCCGAGGCATTGGGCAGGCCTGGACTGTCCCTGAGGGGGCTAACCAGGGGTTATCTCCCCCCTCTCCCCTGCATAAGTGAATGGCTCAGTGTAAGGCTGTGATTGACACAAAGTTTTTCAAACCCCATCCTCAGAGGACCCCACAGCAGGACCTGACCTTGACCAGCAGGGGTTTAATCACTGTACCTTTCCCTCCTGTGTCTAGCACAACAGTCACGTTCTCTGTGCAAATGTACAGTTGCCTCAGCAGTGATGGTGAAATTCACCTCCCCTGTAAAACCAATTGTAAATATATCGAGCTATACCATCTAAAACCTGCACTGGAATTTGGTCAGCTGGATCCTTTCCTCCAGTTCACCCAGGCCCTCAGTCCTGCCCTGCAGCCCCTGCTATTCCAGTGCTGGGCTCCCCACACAGCTCTGCCAATGCCCCTCGGTCCTGCCCTGCAGTTCCAGTCACTCACCCCTCCTTACCCAGTTTTGTAGTGTTCACATCCCAGGAGAAGGTTTTTGCCAAATTAGGGCAGAGGCAGGCGGTGAAATTGACATTCGATCGCATGAACTCAATATCCCCAGAGTCCTTTAGGTTAAGTAGGATCTGAGGTGAGACAAAAGGGGAACTGGGGTGAGATTTACTTCTGCCTCTTCCCCTCAAACTTCTGATCTGGGTGTTAGTCAGGCCCCTATGCCAGTCAGGGGGCATTGGCACCTAATATGGCAAATAACCTGGGAGCAATTAATCCCCAGCGGACACCACAATTCCTTTGGGGCTCAGCCCTGGTGGAAAGGGGCAATGGGGAAGACTGGGATGGGATGAGGTTGTGAAGAGCTGTCTGGATCCCCAGCGATCCTGTTTCAAGGTGATTGATGAGGTCTACCCTTCACTGAGGTAACACCTTATCTGGATCTCTGTCAATGGGGAAAGTGGTATTAGAGGGCCCTTCCCCCTGGATAAGCCACTTACCCCCATGCACTGCGTTAGGTAGCTGAACACTTTGACCTTCAGGGGGAATGACTCCCCCCCCGATCACAGAATAGGGCAAGGTCAGTTCCACAAAGAAGGGCTTGAAGGTCCACAGGCTGATGGTCTCAGAGATTCCCAAACCACTGTGCTCTGAGGTACAGAAAGTCATGGCCTTCCAGTCAGTGGTTGTGCGGCAGCTCAGCAGCCCCCGAGTCACTGGGAGAAAAGGAGAGGTGCTGTTCCGAATGGGACTGTGCAACCCCGTGTCCCATCAGCACCCCACTGTTGCCAACACACTACAGTGGGCGGGAGTGGGGGGAGTGTAAGGTTATGAGGGCAGTTGCCACTTGATAATTAAGACTGAGGCTAGTACTCCATTATACGCTTGATTTTCAACAGCTCCTTCACTTCACCCGAAAGAACCAGCTGCTCTGAAATTTCACATGCTATATCTCATCCTAGGGTTTTCTGGGTGATTTGATGGGGACGGGAAGGGAATCAGAAAGGAAGTGATGGTGTTTCAAAAATAATACCCCCGGAGCTGACTTTTTGGAAAATATCCCTGATTTTTACTGGCTCATGATATCTCCAAAATGGCCTGGCCTCCAAAGTCCACGTTAGTTTTGTTGGCCTCACTGAGAAGAGGTG
This sequence comes from Trachemys scripta elegans, assembly GCF_013100865.1. Lineage (NCBI taxonomy): Eukaryota > Metazoa > Chordata > Testudines > Emydidae > Trachemys > Trachemys scripta. The sequence continues at coordinate 132,983,985 of NC_048298.1, forward strand.
TATTTAAGTATTATGGGGTTTGTTTGGTTTTAGTGGGGAAATGACAAAGTGTAAGGAGCTTGTGATGGAGTGTACATACTCCACACTAACACAGAGCAGGGGTGTAAAGAGAAGCCATAGGGTCTGTCTACACGGGAGTTGGAGCTTGAGGAGACATACCCATGCTAGCTCTGATCAAGCCATTGCACTAAAACAGCATAACCACCACAGAGCAAGCAGCAGGAGCGGCTAGCACCTTGAGTCCTAGGTAAGTACTCACGTCGGCTAGCCCCTCCTGCTGCTGCACATTTTATCACATTAGTTCGATCAGAGCTAGCGCGGGTATGTCTCTCCAGCTGGGAATTACACCTCCAGCTCCAGTGTAGACATCCCCACAGGCAGACAGGAAGTGGGAAGGCTCTCAGCAAGGGGGGCCCACCCACCAAGGACCATACAGCTGTGATTGTGGCCTGGGCCAGATGCCCACAGACCGGATATCCCATGTACATAGAGCAATATTTAACATTTACACAAAGAAACTGAGCTGATACTCAGCCCAGGCTGTGCGGCTGCAGCTGCTGGCCTGAGCAGAGGTGGAGGTCTGGAGGAGTGGGATAGGAGGCTGAGAGAAATGCAGAGGGTTAGGAATCTGGGACTGCGGGTGGGGGGCACAGAGGTTGGGGAAAGGACTAGGTAGGACATTGAATGGGAGACACATGCAAACATTTTGCAAACGGAAATTTGCTTCCAACCAAGGCCTCAACTGAAAATCCTGGCTGGGAGCAGTCTCCCCTCTCAGGCTCGCTCCCTGGGATACGTGCAGACGACAAGTGCAACCTCAGCCAGGCCTGCGGTGCTGGGCACTGGAGCACACAGAGCAGAGATAGCACCTGTCCTGAAGTGCTCACAATCGAAACAGATCCAGCAGAGAAGTGTTGTTAGCCCCATTGTACAGAGGGGAACGGAGCCCAGACCTCCTGAGTCCCAGCTACTCCCTCAACCACAAGACCAGCCTTCCTCTCAAGAGACATAGCAGCAGCAGCAGCATTCCCCTGCCTCTGCTCCCATCCAAGCCCTGTTAGCCTGAGGGGGCTTGTGAGGTCTGAAGAGGTGACAGCCTGTGGCAGTACAGCTACTTACTTGATGGGAACCAGACTCCACAGGAAGGTCTCCGGGAACCAGGTGCCTGCCTGCACTGCCTCATTGCCTTCTGGCTCGTTACTGTTCTTAACCACGTCCGCCTCAGTGCCCGAAGTGTGGCTCACAGGTACCACCATAGCTAAGGTGAGGTACATAACTAGTCAGTGCTGGAAGGCATCACTAGGGTCAAGGGCACACTCAGCTGGGGGAAATAAAGTCACTGCTCTTTCTAGGTCTAATGGCGCTGTCCCACATCACACGCACTGGGCATGCCACACCCTGACCCTTGGGGTGCTAGTGACCTGTAGTCAGCTCCCCATCTCTCCCTCTTCCCACTCTGATCTCTTCATAGGCCCTTCTGCTCGAGCCAGGACCCCCTGAAAGCACTCCCCACCTCCTCCAACCTTGTCTCTCTCAACAAGACACCTGCTCCTAACCCAGCACCCAAACACATGCCCATACTCCCCTCCGAGGGACCCAGCCTCCTTACAGCTGCTTTGTGTTCTGCCTCCCCAAAGGACCCCAGACTCCCACCAAGTGCTGATCTTTCCTTATTCTGTTTTCTAGACAGAGGATCCTGACCCCTCCCACTTCCCAGTCGTTTAACCAAACCCTTCCCTCTTCTGCCACTTCTCTCAGACTCTCCTCCCTTGGCCACACACTCACCAGGTGATCCTCCTCCCTGCTGCTGGAGCCCTGCCCCGATTCCCCAGGCGTGTGTATTCCAGGCCATCCACTTCCACACCACCAGAAACTTACCCCGCCCCTCCCCAGCTGCATGCATCCCATGAAACCCACCTGTCCATTTCTGGAAGCCCTCTCCAATACTCTGGACATGGTCCCATGTGACCAACATCTTAAGCCTCTTTCATACTCTCACTTTCCTTGGGCTATCCAGCAGCTCATTATTATCAAAGGCAATAGTGATAAAACAAGACGTACTCATGAGGACTCCATGGTAGGTGGTCCCACTGCGCACTCAATGGGAGACTTGATTTTAAGGTTGGTTAAAAGTTTCAGCCCTGTGTTCTGGGTGTAAAGGAAGAGAAGGGAAATGCCAGGATTAGATGGAGGGGGTGGACGGCCAGTTTCCCTGGGGCACAAGCCTGCTTGGTTTGTGTTGTAACAGAGCCACGACTGTCTGGAAGCAGGGCCTACACCAGCGCCACTGCCTAGGCAACCAAACAAGCACAGCTGGCTCATAGCAGGCTGCCCGATGGGTGGGAAGGGTCAGCTATCAGCAGACCGGCTCTTGAGCCCAGCAGCAACAACTGCTCAGCAGTAGCTCAAGCCAATTGCCCATGGTTGTGATGGTGCCTGCTTTTTTCTAGCCTTTTCCCCAACCTTGCTCCTACTCTGCCTCACCCCAAATAACCCGGGTCTGACCCTCGGCTCTGATTCTTGATCTCTGATTTTGACCCTGACCTTAACTGGGCTCTGATTCCTGACTACTGACTCCTGCTCCAACCACTAGATGTGACTGCCCACATCCCAATCAGTGACAATGACTTCTTAGGATGTCACGGCTGTCCCTCTGCTGCACTCCAGGGCCACTCAGAGCTTTACAGCAACATCTAGGCTAGAACTCAGATCCTTCTGCGCCAAAAGTCCAGGCCTTGACCACTCAAAATGAAGGAGAATCCCCATCAATTGTCAGCTGTATAGTGCCTATGATACACAGATGAATAGTTCTCATTGCAGTCAACAGAGTGCAATGGCTCACACATAAACTCATAAATGTTCATCGCAATAGCCTGACCTTTGTAATCTGTTTCCCATATGACCTCTCAGACTTGTGCTCTCTCACTTGATCCATCCTTCAATTGTTATTACTCTCCCTTATCTGTTTCACTTACCTCTATATTCATTCTCTCTCCAGCTCTCTCTCTCTCCTCTACACCCCAGCCTTCCTTGCTTCCCTCCCTCCTGTCCAGAAGTCTGAAGGTCTGGCACTTTGAGTTCTGGTGGCCTAGGAGACTGATATACAGGGGAACTGGGAGCTGGGGAATCTAAGGTTCAAGAGGTCTGTAGAACAATGGGTCTGGAGTTCTGGGGTATTAGGGAGCTGAGAGTGTGGGGCTCCAGTGATCTTAGTCCAGGAGCTTGGGATCCAGGATACTGGGAATTTGGGAATCTGAAGTTCTAAGTACTTGGGAGGCAAGTGATCTGAGAATTTGAGACTGGATGTCTGGGGGTTGGGAAGGGCCACAATCTGAGAGTCTGGAGTCTGAGATTCTGGGGTCCTAGGACACCGGTTGAGGGTTGGGAAGAGACTTTACCTTCAAAAGTTCATATAGATCAGGTAGCGATACAGCATAGGAATAGGTGTGATAATATTCATGCATGAAAGGTGGAGTAGTAGTTGTAGAAGGAGTTGTAGGAGTCTCAGTCATCCGATAAGGAGAACTAGAGGTCCCTCAAGAAGCAGAAGCCTCAGGACTCCTCCTGCAATGCCTGTGACCATCACAGGGGTCATTGTAACTGTCTCTGATGATGTAGAGATACTCCTTGGGATAGCTGAACATACTGTATACCTGGAGACAGGGATGGACACACACACAGGCAGGTGGAAACAGACAATATTAGGGTAGAGAGGCAGAAAACTTTCACACTCTAAGGATAGGGTGGGAGAGTCCATCTGGGACCAGGCTATGGTAACAATGACCACACCGAGTTCATAGGTCAAAGCTGAGACCTTAATGCAAACCGGGAGAAGCTGATCTTTCCTATGGCCATAGCATGAGCTCGGACTCCATCGAAGGCATTCAAATTTAACTGACAACTCATCCAGAATCCCCAAAGCCAAGGCCAGGGGATGGCCTGGCTCCGGGAGATCAGGGAATAGGATACATAGCTGTCACCACTAGATCCAACCCAGTCTCAGGTCAGGGGGAGAATATACAAACCCTTTTACTGGCAGGGCCCCAGTTCCAACCCAGGCTCAGGGCGAGGGGCGATTGGATGGCTCAGGAGAGCTTGAGATTGGTGTTTAGGGCATTGTTTCCAATCCAGCCCAGGCTGGGGGCACCTGAATGGAACAGGATACAGAGTTTTCCACCTTTAGGGTCCCACTCTGGCTGTGCTCTAATGACCAGGTCCTATAGCATTTAATAAGGATGAAACAAAATAGGGTTCAGTCCTTCTGCTAAAGACCTACAGAATGTAACAGAGGATGACAGCCTCTCTGTAGAATGTGGAATTAAATCCCATAGGATGGTTCTTTTATAAGATCTCTCCATAGGAGTAAGTTGGGGGGTTGGATTTGGGTTGAAGGTTGGGCTTAGCTTTTTTTCAGTCTGATCAGGCTGTACCACGTCCCTAGTCACATGCCTAGTGAGGTATGTGGCCCCAGAATCCTCAGTGCCTGCAGCCAAAGGCGACACTGAAATATTTCTAACGTTGGTGCAGTTCAGCCTCCCCAGCATTGGAGTGACTCACACTGGCCCTGGACAGCTCTGCCTCTGGCCTCATTAGAAGGACGCTCTGGTCCACAGTACGGACGCTGCACAGGGAGCCCGGGGCGGCCTTCACCTGGAGGCAGACAGCCGATCCTGGGAGAACCATCTTCTCTGAGAAGCATAGCTTCACCTAGAATGGCACAAGGGGCAGGCACTCAGCAAACGGAGAGAGAAAGACCAGGGAGGAGAGAGGCTGTTTGGATCTTCCCTGTGGTGACCCTCTTTCCTAGGCAGGTGACAGGCAACAAATTGTCCATTCCACGTGCTTCCCTTCCCCGTGTTGCACTCCCGACTTACATTGTTCCCGAAGCACTTGGAGACTTTCACATCGGTGCTGTCGGCAGCCACCCGGCCTTGGTGGAAAACAGAGTAAACAAGTATGGTAGCTGAGGGCGAGATGGCGTTGACAGGAAGGCTGACGTTGAAGGTCCCTTTATATTGAGCTGCATGGAGAAGGAGATCCAAAAGAGAGAGGAAAGTTTAAAGAAACCATTATCACGCTGGGAAGTCAGTTATGGCTCCAACATTGGTTGTAGCTCAGGCCTCAGCACATAGCTGGTGCAAATGGTCATAACACCCCTGGACTTGGTCCATGGAATCTTCAGCCTTATATGCTGCTAACTTGAATGCCTGAATATAGACAGGCAGAAAACTGTGCTGAGGGACCATTAAGTTTACACGAGTGTGCAAAAGTCAGGAAATGCCAGCACTACAGTTGTATGCAGAGTTCACGTCCAGAAGAGACCATGAGATCATCCAGTCTTCCCTCCTGTATGCCACAGGCCACTAAATGCCAGCCAGCACCCACACACCAAGCCCAACAACTGCAATTAAATCAAAGTACCACAGCCCTCAGGAGACTAACTATTGTGTCAGAGGCAGAGAATACGAGGGGTTTAGGTGCACTAGTGCCCAAGGCCCCTGCAATGGTGGGGAAATGATTTAGTGAGACACACCCAGATGATCCTGGCGAGTCACCTGTACCCACATAATGCAGAGGAAGGCAAAAACAACCCCCAGAGTCACTGCCAATCTGAGCTGGGGGACAATTCCTTCCCAACTCCACACATGGCCATCAGTATGGCCCTCAGCATGTGAGCAAGAACCAGCCAAGTACCTGTGAGTGATAGAATGCTCAGTGCCACTCCGAGCACCTGCCCACCCCATCCAATGTCCCACCTCCAGTTGTGACCATTTCTGATTCTTCAGAGGAAGGAGAACGCCCCTCCCCCAGAATACATGGAGGAGAAAAGTTCCCATCCTGACACACACACACCACTCCCCCCATCCCTCAGTGGTTTGAGCATTGGCCTGCTAAACCCAGAGTTGTGAGTTCAATCCTGGGGGGGGGGGCACTTAGGGATCTGGGGCAAAATCAGTACTTGGTCCTGCTCTAGTAAAGGTAGGGGGCTGGACTCAATGACCTTTCAGGGTCCCTTCCAGTTCTATGAGATAGGTATATATCTCCATATATTATCTGCCTCATTCCATGTATATGTTAATACAGTCTTTAATAACATAATCATGTATGATTTCCAATACAATACACCATCATACAATTTTTATTATAAACATAGATACATGCAGAATCTTTTATTGATTGTTTTAGCCTTTGTATGCTTACTCTGATTTAACTGCCAGAATTAGAGCTGAGCAAGGAATCCATAAATAATAATTTATTCAACAAGTGTCACCTTTTTCTGTCCACAGAGAGATCACAATTTTCTTGAATTTATTTTAACTCCAAATAGCTTCTTGGGAATAACTATTGGCCTGCAGAGCATTGTAACAATCCACTGTAAGTATCAGACATTCAAAATCTGAGCTATTTTGATTGGACACAAGTTGCTTGACTGCGTGAGCATAACTCTGCTGGGGCGCAAATGCCTGAAATGACAAATTTTGTTGCATTTGTTTAAAATTTGCTTTTGAAACTCACTTGCTGGGATGTTCATGGGAAGTGAACACAAACAAGGGCATATGAACAGCTGAAACCAATTCATTAAAAACCCCTAGTGAATATTCCTGGAACATTTTTGTAATAGTCATCCAACTTTAGTCATCCCAATCCTGTATAACTTTAGTGTCCTATGCTTTTTTATGGCAAGTTCTTTTCTCTCTAAGGTTTATGTTAATCATTTTCTTATAATCAAGTAGAATACATATAACAGGGTATATTTCCTTTGCAGACTCTGGCCAGTGCTCTTTTATTGTAGTATCTCACGAGATGTTTCCTCGGAGAATACATGTAGAGAGTTGGATTAGCAGTTTATACACTTTGGGACCAATTTCATGACTTTGGAGGGACTGACTCATGATTTTTGAACTTTTGAGATTGGAAATAACGAAGGCTGTTAGGAAAATTGTAGGTTACTCTATATATGCAAGTTGAAAAATAGTACATGATGTATTTGTGTATTACATGATGAAGACTGTATCGTAATGCAGATGCACAGAGGGCAGAGTTAAGTGTATGTGGGCAACCTTAACTTCTGTCCCTGCTGACTTTCGAGTGCTACCCTTTGTGACCTTAGTGTTTCTTAACGTCCTTTTTTGCATGTAATTGCCTATGTATTTTAAAAAGGAAAAGAAAACACAAGTGAAGAAACTTCAGTCACCATAAAAATAGCTTGGAAGCTCTGCTGCCTTGCAATAAATGGCAAACAGAACATGTACATTTATTAATCTTAGCTGTAGTGGCACTGCACAGAAGTGATGCTGCCAATCAGGGTAGGAGCTGCACAAGAGAACACCTGCCTGCTCCCATCCTGCGCAGCTCAGGTGCTCCATGGCTGTGAAGTGACGCTCATGTAGAGTTCCTATTCTCTGTAGTAGCGGAGCTCCTTAGCTGTTCTACTCTTGGTTGGTTTAGTATGTGGCCAGCCATTTACTTGCATGATAGAGTCCTGTAGTAGTAGAGGGGAGCTGTCCTCCCATTTGCAGCAGTTTGCCTGGAAACTTGAGTTCCACAAAGTGTCCCAGTTCCACAGGATGGGTGCTATGTCCCCCCACTTTGGAACAGCCTCTGGGAGGAGCCCTTCAGTGTGCCAGATCATGCGGCTTAACTGCCTCCCTAGGCTGGACCTCTGGTCCCTCAGCACCCCTGCTTCACACAGTGATCTCTGTTCGGCGAGTCCAATTTAGTGGACTGGAACACAGCATAGAAAGTCCTTGGTTACAGAGCAAAGAAAGTTACAGCACAGTCCATCCTGGTCAGCACAGAGCCCAAAGCCCTGTCCCTGTGATCTCTCTTTGTCCAAATTCCGTTGTACCCGGACTGCTTCCCGCAGCCAACACTTCACTTCCTCCTCATACCCCACAGTCCTTTGATCCTGAGCTGGGAGATGTGGCTCAGCCGCCTGGCAGCGAGGTGGGGAATCCATATCACTCCATGGTGTTGCTTGCTAGGTGTCCATATCCAGGCAGTTGGATTCACCATTGTTTTCTTAAGAGCTCCATTGATATGAAACCATAGGTCTTAGCCTGCCTTGAGAACACACAGTCCCTTTTCACCCAGTAGGTAACTGCAGCACATAGGGGAAACTGAGGCACACATAAGCTTCATAAAAATATTATAGAACATTCCCACTTCGTCACACAACATTGCAGGTTAGCACTGCTCCTGCAGAGCTTAGGATCTCAGTAGGGCTCTCCTAACATGCTTCAGTTCTGCAGTGCTCCTGACTGACTGAACTCCTGTGGAGCTGTAGATGAACTCTGCTCCTGAGGAGATTAGGAACATACTGGCTGGCCCTCCTAGCTACCAGCTACAGGCACATTTCCCCAGGCAAAGGGAGTGTTTTTAGGTGGAGAAAATCAGGAAGAGGATCCCTGTTGTCCTGCCAGGTTGGGGCAATTCAGGGAGTAGGCTGTTCACTACGCAGCTCAGAGAGCTGCCTGCAAATGCACACTGGGGTCTTCCTTAAGTGTGAATCCAACTAGGTTAGCAAAAACATCTGCTGTGCATGTACAATATGCAATTTTCAAATGCTAATGATTCAGCCAAACTTAATTCAATTTCCTCCTGTACAAGGCTGTGCACTGCTCCTTGAAGGGCTATCACTATGCCAAATGGCAAACCACATTTAGGCATTGGAGTCAATACTGACCCAGAGGGGAGAGCCCCCCTATTGAGTCCCCCCACCCTGCAGCACAGCAACCCCTAGCGCCACACTGAGGCATTGGGGTCAGCACAGACTTGATAAGAGAGTGCTCCCTAAGGAGTCACCCCCACTAGTTTCTACATCATCCTGCCTTTTCCCTTGGAGGGCTCCCAGCCAAGAACTGACCCAAGCCATGGCTGCTTTGAATGTGAGATCTAACAGGATCGAGGTCCCACATGTTGGTCGGGGAGGAAAAAGAAGAGAACAAAAGGAAACAAAGACAGGATATTTCTGCTGCCATGTGGCACTGCACGCACCTGTAACTTGCTGTTCACTCCTGTACTTCTATGCCCTCCCTGCTCTCGTTTGTTGGTCTCAGACTCTCTGATCTCTGCCCTTTCTTTCCAAATAACTAAGACGGCACAGATGGAGGGTTATTTTCTATAAGCTCCCTATTCTGTCACCCAGAAAGTAGCTGGGAGCTTACCTAGCTGGGCAGCAAGAGGGACTGTACTTTGGCCGTGAAGAGCAAGAGATCCTCTGGCCAAGACCTGAGAAGAAACATACACAGAAGTGGGCTGAGGGTTTCTCGTCTCCATGGTTTGCTGAGGCAGTCACTGGGAAATCCCCAGGGGAGGGATGTGCCCCCACCTCTGCTCACTGCCCCTCTCTGTGTACTCACCAGGTTTTAGAACTGCACCTGGGCAGCCCCCTCTTCCAGCTCCTTTGCCAGGATGTTATAGTGAACGGTGACCTGCTGCATGTCCCCGCAAGGCGGCATGCCCTGTGTGGGGTGGATCTTCACTGAGCTGTTGCTGGAGGAATAGAAGGGCCTCAGTGAGCGGTAGGCCGTGCCGTAAGATGGGACCACCTTCGTAAAAGCTGTGCCTTGGGCTTTCCAGCATGGACTTCACCCGGGACAGAGAAAGGGCAGTGGTGTGCTTTGAAGGTACCTCCCAGTATCAGGGCTAGATGTCCACCTGACAAGGCTGGAAGGAGGGCTGTGGGTCTATCATCGCCCTTCTGCGTAGGGCTGGCATTTCCCACACAACCCTGTTCAACAAGCTGATCCACATCTGGCTGGTATCTAGCCTACTGCCACAATGGGCTGTACCATGGCAGTGTCCCTCCTCCCACTGGAACAGATCAGACCACTGGACTCTGGTATCCTGCCTCCTGAGTTACTGGATGAGACCTCTGGTCCTTCTACTCCTGTCTTGTGTATAGAGGCCAAGGCTGGATGATTATGGGGAAGGTATAAGCCACCTGTAATGCATGTCTCCGTGCAATGCTCTTTCACCTGGACAAACGCTGACCTCAGCACTCCTGTGGCATCAGCCAGTGATCACTTTACAAACTAAAGCATGAGGAGTGACAGTCCTGGTAGCCTTTGTCCAAGTGGCAGCTCTTCAAATGCTATTATTTGCTGGAGACTTTATTAATATTTGTATTACACTAGCACCTAGCAGGGCCCCAAACCAAGATCAGGGCCCCATTGTGCTGGGCACTGGGCATACAGAGAATAAGAGACAGTCCCTGCCTTTGACAGCCTACCGTTGAAACAGCCAAAAGATGGGAGAAAGGATAATTATTACCACCTTTTACAGATGGGGAAGCAAGGCACAGAGCGGTTAAGGACCAGATCCCTTGAAGATACTTAGGTGCCTAACTCCCATGGCAATCAATGGGAGTTAGGCTCAGATCCTTGAAAGTATTTAGGTGCCTTAGTGCCTTCCCCAAGGCCACAGAGGGAGTCTGCAACAGAGTCAGGAACTGCACCCCCCTCTCCTGAATCCTGAAACAGAACTTACCCACAGGGCCACCTTTCCTCTCCTTCACTGACGGCTTCGAATCTCTTTACCTCAAGTCTACTTTGCAGCAGCAGGTTCCACAGTCTGACCAGACATTCCAAGAAAATCATTGCCTCTGCTGTGTTCTACACCTTCTGCTTCTTACGTCCCAAGTGCCTCCTTGTTCTGCTGTTATAAGGACGGCATAGACTGTACCACCCGTGGGCCTCCTCTACCCTGTTCATCATTTCACACCTTTCTCCCCGTCTCCCCTTCCCATGCAGGATAGTCCAGCTCTCTCTAATCTCTCCAGCTGGCCAAACTCACAGAGCCCTTCCATGCCAGCCCAGGAGGAGTCACCACCTGGATGCCCCCAAATCGCTGACTTGCAGGAGCAGATGTTGTGTTCCCCCCATCCTCCCATGACACATTACCCCAAACCCTAGTTTTAATGATGCTTTCCCATTTAGAGACAGCTTGGCCTACGGCACTGCACATGGAACTAGGGGCCAGGAATTACTCAGTGCTAATGCTGGCCCTGCCATGGACTTCCTCTATAGCCTCCAGCAAGTCACTTTACTGCTCTGCCCCTCAGTTTCCTCCTCTGTATAATGAGGCTAATGACACTGGCCTGCCTCACTGTGGGGATCACCGGTTAATGCTTGCACCGCCCCATATAAATGCAAAACATTATTCTTCAAAAGCCAGGTTTCTCCTGTAATGAAACCTTGTCGCTGTCCCTCCATGGTGAAGTGTCCAAGGTGAAAGAGGTCACCCCTGTGTGGTCACTGAGGTAGGTCTCAGACTGCATTTTGCCCCTGTATACAGTGAGAAAAACCTCTGTGTTCTTCAAGGGCATCCCATTGGCACTGTTGAGCTTCAGCTGGAAGAAGAGAGAAAGGAGGCAAGGCATATAAATGTGTAGACTTGACCAGCCACCCCCTCCCAGCTCATGAATCACCCTGCAACAAGCCCCATAAGCCTCCCCAACAGCTGATCTCTCCCTCTGCCCCCATCCCCAACCCAGGCTGACAACCCCAAGAACAAATCCCTAACCCACCCCCACCAGTTCTAAATAATGTGACCAGCCTTAACATCCTCACCAAGGGAGAGAGTAAGAGATAAAGAGAGAGATTACACACAAGGGGGCTGTGGCAGCTCAGAGCAAGGTGACCCCCTTTAAGGACCTCATGACAACGGCATTCCCTTAGCCCCTGAGGTTGGACTTTCCTCTTCCTTTCCTAGTATCTTCCCAGCTCACTTACCCTCCCATGGTATGGTGCTCCTGGCTGGTAGTAGATGTTATTATCCAAAAACTGGAGCGTAGTGACGGATGAAGTTACCCTGCAGCTCTGAGTGGCGTTGAACTCCAACCCTATGAGAACAGAGAAGGTGGGGGTGCACATCATGTGACTGAGAGAAGGCAGTCAGATTAGATGCACCTGGTATCATGGTTTATGAGATGGTCTGTGGGCTTCTCCATTCACACCTGAGAGTCATTTTCACAAGGCAGCAGAGATAGAGCCTGGACAGTGACACAGATCTGTAGGGTATAAGCCTCGAGAAGGAAGGGGAGTTCATTATTGGGGCTCAAAGCAGGGGAGTTAGATGAAATGGGATGAAACTGAGCAAGTAGGGAAGATTCTAGGCTGGCTAATCAGGAAACGTTTTCGACCAGTGAGGGAGTCTATGAGATGGAGAAGGAGCCTCCCCAAGGGAAGGGGTGGAGGCCCCATTGCTAGGGACATTTAGAACTAGCACACAAAGCCCCGGAGAACAGCCTGTAGGGAACAATCCTGCATTGTTTGTGTTGGGGGCGGGGAGGGAGGGATAGGCAAAATGCAAGCTCCCAAATAACGCACAGCCAATGCCTGAGGAGTGTGTGGGACTGCTGAAAATATCATGGGTCTCCTGACCCATTCCCTCCCCCTCCCATGCCGAAACACCTTTCCCAGATTACAGTAAAGAATGAAAGAATCCAGCCAGACCTGACCTAGCTTCCTGCACATTTCTAATGCACCCAAAGTAAACGAACCAACACCTCTGTCTGAGCAGAAACATCCTCTCCATTTTGCAGGCTTTGATCCAGTCCTACTCTCCAGGGAGTCAATGGCGAAACTCACATTGGCTTTAATGGGAACAAGCTTGGTTCCCTGGGGAGCCTTGTGGGAGAATATGCAGGGTGAGGAAAAACATTAGGTGAAGAGACCATCAGTGGAGAATCAGAGCCCTTCCTCCAAGTCTGGAATCCTTGTACCTGTTCTACTTTCTTCCAGGGAAGCCACAGCATCTAGACTGAACTGGTAACTGTTCTGAAGAGTCAGGTTATAGACCTTAGTGTCCGCCACTGCAGCGAGGCAGCCCTCCCTGTTCATCTGGGAGACAGGAGAGTGCCTTAATGAACCAACCATGAGTGCAACAATCCCAGCATGGCCCACCAGCAGTGACTGAATCTAGGGGCTAGAGTACCAAAAGCCCAAGCCCTAGGCCCAGCCACTTGAGTTATTGCAGAGACACCTTCATTTTGTGAAAATAACAAGCTCTTATAAGAACATACGAAAAGCCATACTGGGTCATACCAAAGGTCCATCTAGCCCAGTATCCTGTAAGACAATGGCCAATGCCTTGTGCTTCAGAGGGAATGAACAGAACAGGCAATCATCAAGTGAACCATTCCCTGTCGCTCATTCCCAGCTTCTGGCAAACAGAGGCTAGGAACACCATCCCTGCCCATCCTGGCTAATAGCCATTGATGGACCTATCCTCCACGAATTTATCTAGTTCTTTTTTGAACCCCGTTATAGTCTTGGCCAGGGGTGACCAACCTGTGGCTCCAGAGCTGCATGCGGCTCTTCAGAGGTTAATATGCGGCTCCTTATCTAGGCACTGATTCTGGGGCTGGAGCTATAGATGCTAACTTTACAATGTGCTGGAGGGTGCTCACTTGTCAACCCCCTGCTCTGCCCCAATCCCTGTCCCCACTCTACTCCTTCCCCCAGGGCCTCTGCCCCTTCCCCTGAGCCTGCCATGCCCTCGCTTCTCTCCCCATAGCCTCCTGCTCATGTGAAACAGCAGATTGCGGGAAGGAGGGGAGTAGGTGCTGATTGGTGGGGGCTGCCGGCAGGTGGGAGGCACTGGGGGCTGGGGAGCGGATGGGGGCTGCTGACATATTACTGTGGCTCTTTGGCAATGTACATTGGTAAATTCTGGCTCCTTCTCAGGCTCAGGTTGGCCATCCCTGGTCTTGGCCTTCACAACATCCTCTGGCAAGGAGTTCCACAGTTGGCTGTGCGTTGTGTGAAAAAATACTTCCTTTGGTTTGTTTTCAACCTGCTGCCTATTAATTTCATTTGGGGACCCCTAGTTATTGTGTTATGAGATGCAGTAAATAACACTTCCTTATTTACTTTCTGCACACCAGTCATGATTTTATAGACCTCTATCATATCCCCCCTTAGTCATCTCTTTTCCAAGCTGAAAAGTCCCAGTCTTATTAATCTCTCCTTATATGGCAACCGTTCCATACCCCTAATCATTTTGTTGCCCTTTTCGGAACCTTTTCCCATTCCAATATATCTTTTTTGATATGGGGCAACCACATCTGCACACAGTATTCAAGATGTGGGTGTATCACGGATTTATATAGAGGTAATATGATATTTTCTGTCACTTTTTTGACTGCCGCTGCACATTGAGTGGATGTTTTCAGAGACTATCCACAATGACTCCAAGGTTTCTTTCTTGAGTGGTAACAGCTAATTTAGACACCATCATTTTATATGTATAGTTGGGATTATGCTTTCCAATGTGCATTACTTTGCATTTATCAACATTGAATTTCATCTGCCATTTTGTTGCCCAGTCACCCAGTTCCGAGAGATGCTTTTGTAGCTCTTCACATTCTGCCTGGGACTTAACTATCTTGAGTAGTTTTGTATCATCTGCAAATTTTGCCACCTCACTGCTTACCCCTTTTTCCAGATCATTTAGGAATATGTTAAATAGGACTGGGCCCAGTACAGACCCCTGGGGGACACCACTATTTATCTCGCTCCATTCTAAAAACTGACCATTTATTCCTACCCTTTGTTTCCTATCTTTTGACCAGTTACCAGTCCATGAGAGGACCTTCCCTCTTATCCCATGACAGCTTACTTTGCTTAAGAGCCTTTCATGAGGGATTTTCTCAAAGGCTTTCTGAAAATCTAAATACACTATCTCCACTGGATCCCCCTTGTCCATGTGCTCTGTCTAGTCTAGTCACTAGCGGGAGACACAATCCCACATGCTTAGCTCATGTCTTACATGATCACTGAGATGCCACTAGCCAGACATTGGGCACCATCCCTCTGAGTGCATCATTCCTTTCCCTAGGTCAGGATTGATCTTTAAGATGTTTGCCGGACATGTTTAAAAATGTGTAAATCAATCATTTTGCTCACCCTAGAAGGCAAAGTTTGTGATGAGTCACAGCTGGCAGTGGTTGAGGCCCTCAGGAGTGAGAAGTAAGTGGGTCATAGAGACTGAAGACTAAGTTCCCTTCAGGACATGTGGTCAAGTCCTCTGCTGCTGTGAATCAGCATATATCAATTGACACCAGCTGGGGGGCTGACCCATGGTCTCTCCAGGTCAAGGTGGAGGCATGGATGTGGGCAGTGTGTGGGTGAGTAGAGCTTGCATTGGCACAGGCCATTCTTGTATCTGTTTTGTCGTTAAATCTCCGGGAACTGACTCTCAGATGAACTCTCCTGGTCCTGGATGACCAGGTCCCTCTTCTGGGCTATAAACAATGGTCAGTGGGGCTACTCATGAGTTCAGGGATTTCCCTTGAAATCCCACCAGGTTGGAAGTGTCACAGCTTAATAGATTTTGTTTCTCCTACCCCCCCCCCATTCACTAATTCTCTCCCTCCCCAATGACACATCCCCCCTCCTCTGTCCCTTTTTCTTTCTTTGGCAGAGGCACTGTGTTTGCACCACTACTACCTGTGCTCACCTGGCCAGAATGTTCCTGACAAATATCCCGGTTTGTTTTGAAGACATTCCAACTATAGTGTATTGGCTTGCGGCACACCACATCCCACACTTTGCCCTGGACTGGCTTCCCATATGTGTACCTGGTTTAGAAGAGCGAAAGAACAGCAAGACTCATTGACACAGATAACCTCAAATCAACAGCCCTGCTGGGCAAGCAAACATCAGCCAAAGGCCCTGGCCGGCAGCCATGCTCTCTCATCATATCTCAAAGGTAAGCAGGGTCAGAGGAAGGCAATGATGCAAAAGCTGCATGGAAAAAGCCAGCAGACGCTGACATGGGTGACTCAATAGTAGGTGCTCTCTCCTCTCAGTCAGCACTGACCCCAATGCCCCAGTATGGTGCTGTGCTGCAGGGAGTGAGCTGGGTGACTGGGTAGGAGATGCTCTTCCACCTGCATCAGTACTGACTCCAGTGCCCCAGTATGCTGTTGGGGGGTACAATGCAGCAGGGAATGTCCCTCAGTGGGGGATGCACCTCTGTATTTTAGGGCTTACCTGATTTAGGAACCACGGACAAAGAACTGCAAGGCGGAATGGAGAATGTCAGGGTGCTGCAGTGGGAGGGTGCTGCAGGGACTATTCTAGCCTTTAGTTTTGATGGGTGCTGGTGTTCAAAGCCTTTCATCGGGCAGCTTTAGCCGAAGGAAAATGTTAACTTCAGCTCACGTGCCACAGACTTGCAAATGGAATTTCTCCTCCAAGACGGTGATCACAGGGGGCATCTGAATCGACACACTGCATTTGGGCAGCACTGCGAGAAGCAAGAGAAGCAGAGTAAAATGGCCAGCGGGTCTGACTCAGAGGGCTTCCCCTCCCACCCCATCCTCAAGGATCCTGGAGAACGAGTTCCTTTTTCACTTCTCTCCCCAGCAAGGTCCAACGGGATCCCACAGCAGTATGTGCCCAAGCAAGAGAGAGATGGGCAGACCTGATGGGACAGACGTCCCTGTCTTTTCTCAGGCCCAGCATGCGGGTCTCAGGAGGGGAAGCAGAGCAAGTGCCTGTCTGCGTGAGAAAGGGCAGGGGGAGGGAGTGAATGGGTCAATGAATGAGCAAGATCTCCCTTCTCACTCCCAGGAGAGAGAGGTCTTCTCCAGGGCACAACTGCGAGCTCCAATAGTGGGAGAATGAAGACATGGGATTGAGTGAGGAAGGGTGAGAACTAATGCTGGGTTCAGCGTGTCTGCTTGTACATCGCTAGCCACTAGTGCACCCAAATAGCTACCTGCCCACATCTGGAAGGTCCCACCCCTCTGGCACGGGATGGAGGGGTCTGTAAGGAACACACTCATTCCCTACTCCCTTCAAATCCCTGCCACAATGGCCCTTACCATAGTCCTCTACACTGAAGCTGTTCTTGAGGCCAGGCATATTGATGGTGTATTCTCCTAAAGGTGCTTCTGCAGCCAATGGGAAGAATAGATCCACAATGCCTTGATATGGGGTCTGAACTGGGCCGAGTCCTATTCAACATATTCCTGAATGATCTGGAAAAAGGAGTAAACACTGTGGTGGCAAAATTTGCAAATGATACAAAACTACTCAATATAGTTAAGTCTCAGGCAGACTGCAAAGAGCTACAAAAGGATCTCTCAAAACTAGGTGACTGGGCAACAAAATGGTAGATGAAATTCAATGTTGATAAATGCAAAGTAATGAACATTGGAAAGCAAAATCCCAACTATACATATAAAATAATGGTGTCTAAATTAGCTGTTACCACTCAAGAAAGAGACCTTGGAGTCATTGTGGATAGTTCTCTGAAAACATCCACTCAATGTGCAGGGGCAGTCAAAAAAGCGAACTGAATGTTGGGGGAATCATTAAGAAAGTGATAGATCTTAAGACAGAAAAATATCATATTGCCTCTATATAAATCCATGGTACACCCACATTTTGAATACTGCGTGCAGATGTGGTTGTCCCATCTCAAAAAAGATATATTGGAGTTGGAAAAGGTTCAGAAAAGGGCAACAAAAATTATTAGGGATATGGAACGGCTGCCATATAAGGAGATATTAATAAGACTGGGACTTTTCAGCTTGGAAAAGAGACGTCCCTACTGCTATATTCTCTTTATCTGAGCATGGAGTTACTATCCATAGAGATTCTATGGTACTGTTTGGTTCATTTAAGGTTTTTACTTCATTTGATTCTACACTTTCTTTCACATATAATGCCACTCCCCCCCCCACCAGCACGACCTGTTCTATCCTTCCGATATATTTTGTACCTTGGTATTACTGTGTCCCATTGACTATCCTCATTCCAACAAGTTTCTGTGATGCCTATTACATCAATATCCTCATTTAATACGAGGCACTAGTTCACCCATCTTATTATTTAGACTTCTAGCACTGGTATATAAGCACTTTAAAAATTTGTCACTTTTTAGCTGTCTGTCATTACATGATGTAATTAAATGGGACTTTTTTTCATTTGACTGTTTCTCATCGGATCCTATCTGTATTTTATCACCTTCCATCCTCTCCTCCTTACTAGGACATAGAGAATCTCCATTAATAGATCCTCCCCTAAGGGATGTCTCTGTCTGAACCATATGCTCCTCCGCACCTGTCGGCTTTCCCTCAGCCCTTAGTTTAAAAACTGCTCTACGACCTTTTTAATTTTAAGTGCCAGCAATCTGGTTCCATTTGGTTTAGTGGAGCCCATCCTTCCTGTATAGGCTCCCGCTTTCCCAAAAGTTTCCCCAGTTCCTAATAAATCTAAACCCCTCCTCTTATTCATTATTATTATTTATTTGTGCTATAGTAGTGCCTAGAAGCCTCCAGTCAGTGGGGGGCATTGTGCTAGGCACTGCCCAAACTTATAGTAAGAGACAATCCCTACCCCAAAGAGCTTACCATCTGAACAGACAAGACAGGCATAGGGTGGGAGGGCAAACAGAAGCTGACCAAGGGTAAGGGACTTGCCCAAGGTCACACAGCAGGTCGGTGGCAAAGGTTGGAATACAACACAGGTCTACAGAGTCCCAGTCCAGTGCCTTATCCTCTGGACCACGCTTGCCTTTCATCCCTGGCTTGTTTGGTTTGGTATCTGGCCTCCTGTTATACTGGATCTTACAGTTGGTCTGTGTAGCCCAACATCCTGCCACCTGATGTATGGGAACCATCTGTCACAGTGTCAGGGTAACTGCACCTGTATTCCCCCTCCAGTGTCCCATAAGGGCACCCACTTAAGGTTTCCAACTCTCAGCCATCACCTCTCTTTGGTGGAGACCCACATCTCTCTCCTTTCTGACTGGGGGGGAGGGGGTTAAAGCTGCCCTGCTACCTAATCTGCCCTATGATACCCCAGAAGCCAGTCTGCCTACAGGCTAGCGCCGGCGCTATGCTTTCTCCCCAAGGGCTATGACCAGCGTATTGCCAGCAGTTACAAGTTACCACCCTGCTCTTTCTAAGCAAGCACCTTTATTCTTAAGGACAAAACATTACAGAGAAAACATAGAAACAATCAAAGTTCCTATAGACATGCTAACAGCTCACCAGAGGTCACCCATCAGCCTTATGGGGCCATAGTAGACAGCAGTCTTTCCAACCCTTCCCCATGGACAGAAGGCCCTGTTTGCTGGACCAGAAAGAAGGTCCTGAGTCAGTTCAAGCTCATTCTCTTATACCAAAAGGCCCCTCTTTGTCTCCTAGTCTCTGGAAAACACAGCCTGAACCAGTCGAAGCAAACCACTCCAGGGGGTGGCAACTCTCTCGCAGTGATTCGCCTTAATCACCTCCCACTGTTTTTAGTTCCTGGAGGAGCTGTGGTAACCCTCCCCATGGAGTAGGACACAATCATACATAAACCATTCATAGGTTTAATACAACTGATATTGCATGCCATTGTTATAGCTGTCATACCTAAAACTGGGACACATCTCACAAAAAAAAAAACCTCACAGACACCTAATCTCCAATTCACCAATGGACGGGAACCACCTGACCTCTCCTTCACCATCATGCCAGCCACCTCCTCCTCACCCCGGTTGCAACTACAGCCATCGTTTTACCTGGGTAGCACTAGGGAAGTATTCATTGTGTTTACTCTAAGACTTTTAATGCAATTTAGCAGCAGGAAAGAAGGAGGAGCCAGCACCGTTGGAGCAGTCAGCTCTCCACAGATTGCCAAAAAGTGCTTGATGGACCATAATTTGGGAACTTCTGAACTATCTAGTCCAGTATCCTGCCATCTACTGTACCAGCTCTGGACACGGGTCCATCTGCTCATGTCACCTGTCTCTGACAGTTGCTGGTACTTGATGTTTCAAGAGAAGACATGTAACACACAGGCAGAACACACATGGTCAATTGAGCAGTGCTGTGTAATGGGTTGGTTTTATTTCTCACACACAGGCTTATGTTGAAGCATCAGATTTGATGACGCTTCTCTTAGTCTTAATGCCTCCAAGTTACATCTACCAGACTAGAAGGGCCAATAGTTAGATTTGGGGTAGTAGGAGGGATATTGGCCTAAGCTAGTACTATAGGAGGCCAGGTATATGAGCAGCTAGACCATTGGTCAGTTTGAGTATGACAGCTTTTACATTGTGGCTTAATACCGAGGTAAGAGTGAGCTTGTATCCTGTGTGGCATCAGCCTCAGGAACTGGCATCCAGTTGTTGCCAGTATCTACAGAGCTGAACTGAGAATGGCTTTCTCTGTTTGTGCTAGGTTTTTTTTGTTCTGCTACAGTGGTGGCATTCATGGCCCTCTTCTCTCTGGGCTGTGGGAAGCAAATGTGCAAACAGGAGCTGTTGCATTGATTTGCTGGATCACGTAATCCCTTTGTGACCTCCGTTTATTTGAAATCTCTCTTCCCTCCCCCCCATCATTATTGAATCAGTCCTTAGCATGAGATGTAAAACCAAGGTCCTACTCTTGGCTACCTATGTCATTCAAAGATCTCATGGCATTTTCCCCAAGAGAATTATAAATCCATGGTACGCCTACATCTTGAATACTGCATGCAGAAGTGGTCACCCCATCTCAAAAAAGATATATTGGAATTGGAAAAGTTTCAGAAAAGGACAACAAGAATGATTAGGGCTATGGAATGGCTGCCATATGAGGAAAGATTAATAAGATTGGGACTTTTCAGCTTGGAAAAGAGATGACTAAGGGGGGATAAGATAGAGGTCTATAAAATCATGACTGGTGTGGAGACAGTAAATAAGGAAGTGTTATTTACTTCTTCTCATAACACATGAACTAGGGGGCACCAAATGAAATTAATAGGCAGTAGGTTTTAAACAAACAAAAGGAAGTATTTCTTCACACAACGCAGAGTCAGTCTGTGGGACTCCTTGCCAGAGGATGTTGTGAAGGCCAAGACTATAACAGAGTTCAAAAAAGAACTAGATAAATTCATGGAAGATAGGTCCATCAATGGCCTTTAGCCAGGATGGGCAGGGCTAGTATCCCTAGCCTCTGTTTGCCACAAGCTGGGAATGGGCGACAGGGGATGGACCACTTGATGATTGCCTGTTCTGTTCATTCCCTCTGGGGCACCTGGTATTGGCCACTGTCGGAAGACAGGATACTGGGCTAAATGGACCTTTGGTCTGACCCAGTATGGCCGTTCTTATATTCTTAGTAAGCGTGTTTCATCAGTCAATCTGAATCCTGCTTTGCTGAAGCGAGCATTAGCACTCATAAAGGACAGCTGGCAACTTGTCAAAGCTAAGAGTATTAGAACCATGCAAGACTCTATTAAAGGAGCTTTTAGACTGAACATCAGCAGAATCTTACTGAACAGTGAGGTACAGCAGGTGGTGTGGTAGTCTCCCAGGGGAAGGGGTAGCAGCGCTTGGAACATTTAATACTAGACTGGCCAATATGCCAGATGATGCACAGTAGGAAATGATCCTGCACTGGCTGAGACCCAATGTGTTTTTTTTCTTCTATAATGCAAGCAGAGCTGTATTTCTGTTCAGATTTACACAAAAGTCTGCCTCTAGGGGTGTGACCGCAACTACACAAAGCCAATCACTTATAGCAGGACCATGAAAAGCAGGCGGAACTAAGCTTTGTGTTCCCATTAAAGTTGGCTAAAAGGCTTGCTGAGCTGCGGCATCTAAGTGTCCCGGTCGAAGATTTAAATGGTGACTTATGGCTCTGGGAAGAAAAGCACAGCCCAAAATAGAATGTTTCCTGGACCACAATAAAGTGTGTGGAACGTTGGCAGGTCTGAGTGAAACACACACAGACACCTGGCAGGATATGCGAGGTTTCCCAGGATGTGGGAAGCCAAAGGAACTCCAGCGAGCCAGAGCAATGCAGCAAACGGAGGCCCAGGACTGAATGGAACAGATCAAACACCCTATGGAAATATCCCTTTGGTCCCAGGAATCCCATAACAGGCAGCTGCCACTATAGAATTCCCCCACTCTGACACGTTCCCCACTAATCAGCATATAGACATGAAACAACCAGGGCTCTTACGTCATTGCAGCGGTTCCAGCTATGAGAGGCAGGAGGAGGACACAGCTCCACAGGAAAGTTGTGCTCTTCACAGCTGCGTTCCAGCAGACTCAGACTACAAGGATGTGTTCCTGCTCTACAGCTCTCCTTCTCTGGCTCTTCTACTTCTTCCCTTGCTCTCAGTCTATGCTGAAGCACCACCCATGTCCCTCCCTGTTATGGTGTCTGTATCTGGCTCTTTGCTTTTAATCCAAAGGGTAGAAATCAGGCAGCATATGACTGCCATTGGGAAGTGGCCAGGTGGACTCTGCTAGAACAGTATTTACAAACCCACATCCTAGGCTCACTCGCTTCAAGGCTTCTGCTGGGTTTGCTACTGCTTCTGTGGGAAGATGTCTGCTCTATTCTTTACTTCCTTGCATCACCATTCATGGCAGCAGGAGACACAACGGGAGCTCTGCTAGTGTTATTAAAGGGTGTATTTATTAAAACAACAGTGGGGAAAATTCAAACCTGGTGACTTCCCTGACTTTTGGGGATTTACTCCAGAGCTGAATTTGTTCGGTCCTATTTTTCTTTCTAAAGAAAATTAATACCAATGAAAATTCAGACAAATGGAAATAAAGGGGTAAAGTTTTTATGTTTTAATGAAATGTCAATCCTTTCTCTTTCTTCCTCCCACTCAGGTCAGAGGCTGATAGCAGAGTGACTAACTAGAGAAAGGGAGCCGGGGGAAGGTTTCTGCAGCAGGTCAAGGGCTGATGACTGTCCACCCTATCCCACTAGTTCAGCGACTCATTGAGGGGACCATGAAGTCTAGAATCATCTGAGTCTGCATAAAATGATGCCAGGACACTGATATGCTTCAGGGTCACGGACGTACAGAGCTTTGAGCCCATATATTGATCTGCCCTTCTGAGCTGGTTTAAACGTCCGTGTGGGTGTGCTAGATCAGGCTATGGGTACAGGGAGTGATTACTACACATGCACACACTATGTCAGAGTAAAGCCTAGACATTGTTTTAACCAGGAGTAAATAGAAGGCGGAGAACTAATTCCCTCAGTACCGGTGTCCCTTAGAGTGGGGTTGGTGGAAAGGCCCTGTAGTGTAGTTGAAAGTATGACTGATATGGAAGGATAGGCAGGCCACACTGTGGGAGTGGCTCGTGTGGATGGGCAGAGGGAGGCAGCAGTGAAGCTAGTCTAGGTGGACGAGTGGTGATGAGTTGGTGTGACGATTTGGGGAATCTGTATGATGTATGAATTATTCTGTTTGGAACCATTCTGCCAGATGCAGTCAGCAGCAACATAAGCTGGGCTCCTCTTACCAACAAAAAACAGAACCTGCTCGAGCCCCACCCAGTACCCTGGGAAAACTAAACCCCCCTCCTGGGCACCTCTAAGGCTAGGTCTACACTTCCGGGGGGGTTGACCTAAGATACGCAACTTCAGCTACGTGAATAGCATAGCTGAAGTTGCGTATTTTAGGTCGACTTACCTGGCTGTGAGGACGGTGGCGAGTCGACTGCTGCCACGCCACCGTCGACTCCGCTTCCGCCTCTTGCCGCGGTGGATTTCCGGAGTTGACGGCAGAGCCATCGGGGATCGATTTTATCGCGTCTTCACTAGACGCGATAAGTCGATCCCCAATAGATCGATTGCTACCCGCCTATCCAGTGGGTAGTGAAGACGTCTCCTAAGAGGCAATACTTCCCCTCTCACAAGCATTGAGTCTGTATCACGAAAGAAAACTTTGATTAAAAGGGAAAAGGGGAGCCAGCCTTAATCTGGGAAAACACCACAACAATGATTCAAAAGCATGTGACCATAAGCAACATCCATCCCACAGTACATTGTGCTTTGCCTCAGTTTCTCACCTTGTGGCATGAAAGTCCAACGAACAAAGGTTTCTTTAACATGCCACTCCCCTCTCCCTGCACTATGCCCCACTCCCAGTTGGCTGTTCTTGGTCAGCGAAGACCCAGAGTTCAGAGATGGATTCACCTCCCACCCCTGAGGGGGCAGGGATCAAGCAATGCCTCTACTATTGCTGCCTTCTGCAAATGACTCACAACTACTGCTATTTTCTCTGTTGCCACTGGTGCTGTCTCTCTGCCATTATTATCACTGCTGCTTGCTGCTACTTCTGCAGTGCCCAGTCTGAGGTTCCACCACTTAACCCAACTGCTAGTGAGCTCAGCAGACAACAGGAAACCTCACTGCTAGTACAGGCTCTACAGTGCCTTTCACGGCAACAGTGTCCCCGTACCTGGGCTAAGGCTTAACCTGGCTCGCCAGCACTATCAGTTCTAGTAATCACTAAACAGCAACAAGGACTCACAAGTGAGTTTGATTAGCTGTCTTTAAACACTAAAGAGACGGTATGTATCAAATAGCATTCCCCCTCCCCAACACCATTCCAGCCTCACTGGTCTTTGGCACCCCTATCCCCTCCTTAGCAAGTGAGGTTCAGTGTAAGGTGACCCCTTCCATCCATGCATGCTAAGTATAGTTCTGCTGTTTTTTACTCATACAATAAAGATAACAACATTTAATTACCCCTGCATTCAAATGCTACAGTGATAAGTAACCCACAACCAGCCAAAATTGAGCACTTTGGCAAAGCAGCTCCATCTGCTGCACATCTAGACAGAGTAAGGGTATGTCTACACTACGGGATTAATCCGAATTTGTATAATTCGAATTTTGGAAACAGATTGAATAAAGTCGAATGTATGCGGCCACACTAAGCACATTAATTCGGTGGTATGCGTCCATGTACCGGGGCTAGCGTCGATTTCTGGAGCACTGCACTGTGGGTAGCTATCCCATAGCTATCCCATAGTTCCCGCAGTCTCCTCCACCCATTGGAATTCTGGGTTGAGATCCCAATGACTGATGGGGCCAAAAACATTGTTGCGGGTGGTTCTGGGTATATCCTCCCCCCCTCTCCAGGGAAGCAACGGCAGACAACCGTTTCGCGCCTTTTTCCTGGGTGAATAGTGCAGATGCCATACCACGGCAAGCATGGAGCCCGCTCAGCTCAAGACAGCAGTCATGAACATTGTAAACATCTCGTGTATTATCGTGCAGTTTATGCTGAACCAGAACCTGCAAAACCAGGCGGCGAGGAGTAGGCTACGGCAGCGCGGCTGCGAGAGTAATGAGGATAGGGACATGGAATTCTATCAAACCGCGGGACCCGGTGCTTTGGAAATCATGCTGTTAATGGGGCAGGTTATAGCTGTGGAACGCCGATTCTGGGCCCAGGAAACAAGCACAGACTGGTTGGACCGCACAGTGTTGCAGGTGTGGGACGATTCCCAGTGGCTGCGAAACTTTCGCATGTGTAAGGGCACTTTCTTGGAACTTTGTGACTTGCTTTCCCCTGCCCTGAAGCGCCAGAATACCAAGATGAGAGCAGCCCTCACAGTTGAGAAGCGAGTGGTGATAGCCTTGTGGAAGCTTGCAACGCCAGACAGCTACCGGTCAGTCGGGAATCAATTTGGAGTGGGCAAATCTACTGTGGGGGCTGCCATGATGCAAGTAGCCAAAGCAATCACTGAGCTGCTGCTACCAAAGGTAGTGACTCTGGGAAGTGTGCAGGTCATAGTGGATGGCTTTGCTGCAATGGGATTCCCTAACTGTGGTGGGACGATAGATGGAACCCATATCCCTATCTTGGCACCGGAGCACCAGGGTACCCAGTACATAAACCACAAGGGGTACTTTTCAATGGTGCTGCAAGCACTTGTGGATCACAAGGGACATTTCACCAACATCAACGTGGGTTGGCCGGGAAGGGTTCATGACGCTCATGTCTTCAGGAACACTAATCTGTTTAAACGGCTGCAGCAAGGGACTTACTTTCCAGACCAGAAAATAACCGTTGGGGATGTTGAAATTCCAATAGTTATTCTTGGGGACCCAGCCTACCCCTTAATGCCATGGCTCATGAAGCCATACACAGGCAGCCTGGACAGGAGTCAGGAGTTGTTCAACTACAGGCTGAGCAAGTGCAGAATGATGGTAGAATGTGCATTTGGCTGTTTAAAAGGTCACTGGCGATCGTTACTGACTCGCTCAGACCTCAGCCAAACCAATATCCCCATTGTTATTTCTGCTTGCTGTGTGCTCCACAATCTCTGTGAAAGTAAGGGGGAGACCTTTATGGCAGGGTGGGAGGCTGAGGCAAATCGCCTGGCTGCTGATTATGCGCAGCCAGACACCAGGGCGATTAGAAGAGCACACCAGGAAGCGCTGTGCATCAGAGAAGCTTTGAAAACCAGTTTCATGACTGGCCAGGCTACAGTGTGAAATTTCTGTTTGTTTCTCCTTCATGAAAACCCGCCCCCTTTATTGACTCATTCTCTGTAAGCAACCCACCCTCCCCCTTCCCCTAGCTTGCTTTCAAAGGAAATAAAGTCACTATTGTTTAAAAATCATGTATTCTTTATTAATTGATTATAAACATAGGGAGAGAACCAACAAGGTAATCTGGGTGAGGTTGGGGAGGAGGATAGGAGGGAAGTAAAAGGCCACTGAAAAAATTCAATATAATGACAGCCTTTTGGTTGGGCTGTCCACTGGGGTGGAGTGGGAGGGTGCATGGAGCCTCCCCCGCCCTGTGTTCTTACACATCTGGGTGAGGAGGATATGGAACATGGTGAGGGGGGAAGGAGGTTATATAGCGGCTGCAGCGGCACTCTGTTATCCTGCTGCCGTTCCTGAAGCTCCACCAGATGCCGGAGCATGTCTGTTTGATCACACAGCAGCCCCAGCGTTGCAGCCTGCCACCTCTCATCTTGAGCGTCCCTCATGACCTCACGTTCACTGGCATCTTTCCTAAATGTAGATACCGTGTCCTTCCACTCATTCAAATGAGCTCTTTCATTGCGGGTGCATTCCATTATTTCCGTGAACATCTCATCTCGTGTCCTCTTTCTCCGCCGCCTTATCTGAGATAGCCTTCGGGACGGAGGAGGGAGGCTTGAAAAATTTGCAGCTGCTGGAGGGAGGGTTGAAAAAAAGGAGAGAAGTTTTTAAAATGATACATTTTACAGAACAATGCTTATATTCTTTCATGGTGAACAACACTGTTCACATTACATAGCACATGTGATTTCAGTGCAAGGTCGCATTTTCCATCTTAATATTGAGTGCCTGTGGCTTTGGTGTTAGAGATCACAGACGCAGGTCCGGGCAACAGAATTCAGCTTGCATGCGGCCATGGTAAGCCATTGTCTTTCGGCTTCTGTGCCCTCCTTTCCCACATACCAAGCAAAGCTCGTTGACTGCTGCGGTTTTCCTGTTAACCTTCAGCAGCAGAAAACAAACTAACCCCCCCCCCATCCAATTCTCGGGGATGATCGCTTTATCCCTCCCACCACTGCGTGGCTGGTATCAGGGAAGATCCCTGCAGAAACCATGCTAACTTAGGGGGAGGGATAGCTCAGTGGTTTGAGCATTGGCCTGCCAAACCCAGCATTGTGAGTTCAATCCTTGAGGGGGCCACTTGGGGATCTAGGGCAAAATCAGTACTTGGTCCTGCTAGTAAAGGCAGGGGGCTGGACTTGATGACCTTTCACAGTCCCTTCCAGTTCTAGGAGATGGGATATCTCCATTAATTAATTATAACCCCCCTCCTCCTGCCATGAATTATCTGGGATGATTGCTGTACCCCTCCCCCCACCGCATGGCTGGTAACAGGGAAGATCCCTGCTAGCCAAATGCAAAAAGCTCAGGGCCAATTTCCCCCCCACACACATGCTTGGCTAACTGCAGGGAAGGATTTCTTTTCAGCCACAGGCAAACAGCCCAGTAGGAACGGCCACCTCTGTCCCCTTAATTAAATTCCCATATTTCAACCAGGTTACCATGACTGATATCACTCTCCTGAGGATTACACAGTGAGATAAAGAACGGATGTTGCTTGAATGCCAGCAAACACTGGGACCATACGCTGCCAGGCTTTGTAATGCAATGATACCAGATTACTTGCTGCAAGCATGGCGCGGTCAAGTGTCCTACCATGGAGAACGGAATAAGGCTGCACCGCCCAGAAACCTTGTGGCTAGGCTTTTGGAGTACCTCCAGGAGAGCTTCATGGAGATGTCCCTGGAGGATTTCCGCTCCATCCCAAGACACGTTAACAGACTTTTCCAGTAGCTGTACTGGCCGCGAATGCATCCCAAGTCCTCAGGGCAAAGTAATCATTAAAAAACGCTTGCTTTTAAAACAAGTTTTATATTTTAAAAGGTAAACTCACCTGAGGTCCCTTCCATGGGGTCATGGTCTTGGATATTGGCTTGGGAGGGATGGGAGGGTACTTCAGTCAGATTGAGAAAAAGATCCTGGCTGTTGGGGAGAACGGAGTGCTGTGTGCTCTCCGCAAGCTCGTCCTCCTCCTCCTCCTCCTCCTCCTCCTCTTCCCCATCCGCAGAATCCTCAGGTGTAGCTGATGAGATTACCCCCGCCTCGGAATCCACGGTCAGAGGTGGGGTAGTGGTGGCGGCCCCCCCTAGAACTGCATGCAGCTCGGCGTAGAAGCGGCATGTCTGCGGCTCTGACCCAGAGCGACCATTTGCCTCCTTTGTTTTTTGATAGGCTTGTCTGAGCTCCTTGACTTTCACGCGGCACTGATCTGAGTCCCTATTGTGACCTCTCTCCATCATGCTCTTGGAGATTTTTTCAAAAGTTTTGGCATTTCGTCTTTTCGAACGAAGTTCTGCTAGCACTGAATCCTCTCCCCATATAGCGATCAGATCCAGTATCTCCCGTACGGTCCATGCTGGTGCTCTTTTTCGATTATTGGCCTGCATGGTTACCTCTGCTGATGAGCTCTCTGTGGTCACCTGTGCTCTCCACGCTGGGCAAACAGGAAATGAAATTCAAATGTTCACGGGGCTTTTCCTGTCTACCTGGCCAGTGCATCAGAGTTCAGATTGCTGTCCAGAGCGGTCACAATGGTGCACTGTGGGACAGCTCCCGGAGGTCAATACCATCGAATTGCGGCCACACTAACCCTAATTCAAAATGACAATATCGATTTTGGCGCTACTCTGCTCGTCGGGGTGGGGTACAGAAATCGATTTAAAGAGCCCTTTATTTCGAAATAAATGGCTTCGTTGTATGGACGGGTGCAGGGTTAATTCGATTTAACACTGCTAAATCCGAATTAAAGTCATAGTGTAGACCAGGCCTATGTGTGTATATGCAAATAGTCTGCTCTTGCTGTCTTTTCCCTCAGCTCATCACTAGATGTCAGAGGAGAGCTCACCTAGACCCTGGTTACATGTTTGACACCAGGGACCCTTTGTATCTGTGACAGACGGCAGAACTCCATTTTGGATGTGCAGTTCTTTATCCTCTCTGTTGCCTCTTCACCTCCATATTGGACTGATGTCCCAACAGGGCAGTGGCACAGGGCTTAGAAAAGAGGGTCATTAAGTCCATTGAAATACAACATGCTAGATAATGAACTCGCTTGCTTCACAGGGAGAGGTCACCTAGTAACAAAGCTACTGGTAGGACACCTGTTGAGGCTGATCAGGAAGTGACCTGACAGAGGAGACTGGAAAGTTATAAAGGATTGGAGCAGCTTTGTGCATGGGGCATGGTGACAATTTGGCCATTTCCCACCAGTTTACATTGAGGGAAGCAGGTGCAGCAACCAGATGAGGCCAGGGGGTATCCCGCCTACCTGACTACAGAGAGTTCCCCAAGGACTCCCCAGGGAAGGGTGAGCTAGTGAGGGACATTGTCTTCAGTGTGAGTGTTGTTTTCTAAATAATCTCTACTCTCGTGCTTTATTGCAGAAGTGAAGAGCAATGGTGTTAGAACCCAATGCAGTGTCCGTGCGCTATGTGCCACACCTGCGCCATGCCCCCTGAAGAGGTAACACAGAAGGCTCACACCTTTGGGCAAGATTCTGAATGAGGGTGTGTTTAAACTCTGGGGAGTCTGAGGAGGCAGCACTGAGCTCAGGGACAGCAGCTGGGCCACATGTTCCCAGCTCTCAGGATGGGGTGTCAGACAGAGGGCTACTGAGTCACGGAGTTTAAAGCCAGAAGGGACCATTAGATCACTGAATCTGACTTCCTGTACCACACAGGCCGCCGACACCCCCCAGAGCCCACACACTAAGCCCCAAAACTGAAATGAGACCCAAGTAAATGAGACCCACAGGAGACTAGACTATTATGTGCTACAGGCAGAGAATAGGAGGGATTAAGGCAGTGGCAGGAAAATGAGTAAGTGAGATATACCCAAATAATCCTGGCAAGTGACCTGTACCCACACCCTGCAGAGGAAGGCAAACCGCCCTCCCCCCAAGGTCCCTACTAATCTGGCCTGGGAGGAAATTCCTTCCCAACTCCACACATGGTGAGCAGTTAGACCCTGAGCATGTGAGCAAGACCCAGCCAGCCCAGCCCCTGTGAGAGAGAATGCTCGGTGCCATCTCAGAGCCCCTGGCCCACCCTGCCCAGTGTCCCATCACCAGCCATGGCCAGATGCTTCAGAGGAAGGAGATAAAAACCCTCCCAGAATACATTGCAAGAGGGGGAATCCCTTACTGAGAGTGTGCCTAGGGACCCAAAACTGCAATAGTGCCTGGGCTTCTGTTCAGCCTCCGGGGGATTAAAACACCCAGGGATGCAGCCACTGTCTTCTCACAGCAATCTGGTGGGCCGCCAGCCAGGGCAGCCTGACCAGATCTGTGACAGAGGGGAGTGGTGAGATAGATGACAGCCTGCAGCGGATCTAAAGGTGCCATCTCCCTGAGGTGGGGATGAGGTGGGTGAAGGGTGGAGGTGAACGGACAGTGGCAGCGCTCAAGATGCCTTCCCCCTGCGGAGGGGCTGAGAACAGGGGATAGGGACTGGTGCATGACCTTAACTTTCACTGCATGCTATAGTCATGTGCCATGCCAGACACATGTGAAGATTCTTACTCCCATGATACCTACTCAGTCTGTATTACAGCTCACCAGGTCCATAACTCACTATCAAAGTCTTTTTACACACTTGGTCACAGACACATTCCAGAATGGGCTGGGAGGAGGTCTGGGCCTATGTGGCTTTTGCCAAGTTCCTAGTGGAGGTCGGTAAATATTGTCAATGTCATTAGCCCGGGGGAGATGAGATACTTACACTGCATGGGTCAAGCACCCTTTGGACTTAGGAGTCTCTGGGGGGATATTTAGGACTCAACCCCTGGCGTTGATAGCCAGCTGCTCTAGACTTAAGTGTGGATCTCACCAGCGGTCCGTCCGAGCTCAAGCAATGCAGGGAGTATTGCTCCTCTGGGCCCTGGCTCTGCTCCCAATTGCAGCTCCAGCAACTCTGAATCCGTAAGGTTTTTCACTTTTGTTTGCTGGACTCAGTAGACAGGAATGTCATTGCGGGGAGAGGAGGGGAGGTGGCTGAATTTGCTAGAATCCCAGTGCTGAGCTCCTGGGGACCTTATTTTCAGAGGTGCCAAGCACCTGCAGCTCCCAGTGACTTTAACAGGAGTTGTGGTTGCTTGGCACCTATGAAAATGAGCACAGCTGTAACTAGGCATTTTAGCATCCAGGGCAAGCAAGCATATTTGCGCCACCTGTTGGGTTTTGTTTTGTTTTGTTTTTTGTCATTTTTCTGCCCCCGCAGCTTTGTACCCTGTGTGGCTGCCCCACTTGCCCCACCCTGGTCACGGCCCTGAAAATTAGATCTTGGGTGTTGGCCTTGTTCCCTTTTTCTCACCATTCATGATTTTATAGACCTCTATCATATCCCCCTTTAGCTGTCTCTTTTCTATGTTGAAAAGTCCCAGTCTTATTAATCTTTCCTCACATGGAACCAGTTCCATTCCCTTAATCATTTTCATTGTCCTTCTTTGCACCTTTCCAATTCTAGTATATCTTTTTTGAGATGGGGCAACCAGATCTACATGCAGTATTCAAGATGTGGGCATACCATGGATTAGTGGTATTATAGTGGCATTATGATATTTTCTGTTTTATTATCTATCCCTTTCTTAATGGTTCCTAACATGCTATTAGCTTTTTTGACTGCTGCTGCACATTGAGCAGATGTTTTCAGGGATGTCACAATGATGCCAATATCTCTTTCTTGATGGGTAACAGCTAATTTAGACCCCATCATTTTGTATGTATAATTGGGATTATTTTTCCAAAGTGCACTACTTTGCACTTATCAATATTGAATTTCATCTGCCATTTTGTCACCTCATCACCCAGTTTAACGTCAGCTTTGAACTTAACTATCTTGAGTAATTTTATATCATCTGAAAATTTTGCCACCTCACAGTTCACCCCCTTTTCCAGATCATTTATGAATATGTTGAACAGCACTTGTCCCAGTACAGATCCTCAGGGGACCCAGCTCCATTTCCCTCTCCGTTCTGAAAACTGAACATTTATTCCTACCCTTTGTTTCCTATCTTTTAATCAGTTACTGATCCATGAAAGGACCATCCCTCTTATCCCATGACTGCTTACTTTGCTTAAGTACCTTTGGTGAGGGACATTGTCAAAGTCTTTCTGAAAGTCCACTGGATCACCCTTGTCCACATGCTTGCTATCCCTCAAAGCATTCTAATAGATTGGTGAGGCATGATTTCCCTTTACAAAAGCCATATTGACTCTTCCCCAACATATTGTGTTCATCTATGTGTCTGATAACTCTGTTCTTTACTGTAATTTTAACCAATTTACCTGGTACTGAAGTTAGGCTTACCAGTCTGTAATTGCCAGGATCACTTCTGGAACCTTCTTTACAAATGAGTGTTATATTAGCTATCCTCCAGTTATCTGGTACAGAGGCTGATTTAAGGAATAGGTTACATACCACAGTTAGTAGTTCTGCAATTTCATATTTGAGTTCCTTTAGAACTCTTGGGTGAATACCATCTGGTCCTGGTGACTCACTACTGTTTGATTTATCAATTTGATTCAAAACCTCCTCTATCGACACCTCAATCTGGGACAGTTCCTCAGATTTGTCACATAAAAAGAATGGCTCAGGTGTGGGGATCTCCCTCACATCCTCTGCTGCGAAGACTGATGCAAAAAATTAATTTAGCTTCTCTGCAACGGCCTTGTCTTCCTTGAGTACTTCTTTAGCACCGTCATCATCCAGTGGTCCCCAGGATTCCTGCTTCTGATGTATTGGAAAATTGTTTTGCTGTTAGATTTTGTGTTCTTAGCTAGTTGTTCTTCAGTTTATTTCTTCGCCCGCCTAGTTATACTTTTACACTTGACTTGCCAGAGTTTATGTTCCTTTCTATTTTCCTCATTATTAGGATTTGACTTCCAATTTTTCAATGATGTCTTTTTGCCTCTAATCCCCTCTTCAACTCTGCTGCTTAGCCATGGTGGCATTTTTTGGTCCTCTTACTGTTTTTTTATGAGGACCTGAGGAATGAGCTAGAGCAGTGATGTGTAAACTGGGGGTGGGGGGTGAAGTGGCAAGAGGTTCTTGGGGGGTGGGAGGAGGAAGAAACTGGGGTCCCATGGGTCCCACAGGACCCAGTGCCATATTAGCAGGAACAGGAGCAGGATAAAATCAGAGTGGGTATTGCAAGGACGGGAGTGGGATTAAAACAATAGTCCTCCCACGCCACAAACAACATGAACACCCAGCCAGCACCTGCTGCTCTCTGGCCACCCATAGCTGAAGGCAGCGCCGCCGCCAGCAGCAGCGCAGATATAAGGGATTACTTCAAATTACAAGTAATGGGGGGGGGGGCGCATGACAAATTCTGTGAATGGTAAGGGGGATGCAACTGGAAAAGTTTGCACACACTGGACTAGACTGCTCCTGCCCTGAATCAGACACCCATCTCCTAGGTATGATAGATCTATGCCAGGGTATTGTGCCATGTTCTGATTCCATATTGGGCACACTGCCTCCTCCTGGGACACTGAATTACCCATCCCCCCTTTTCCCCATCTCCTCCTCTCTCCTAGTTACTATGTGGTAGTAATCCCAGCCATCATTCACCATCTTGGCCATGAGAAGGTCTGCATCCACCTCAGCTCCCTCCCTGAGACTGTCCACCTGGCTGTCACCTTGGAGATGCAAACCCAGAATCACACCCTGATGGAGAGGGATGTGGAGAAGCCAGGAATTTTTGAGTGCATCAGCTTCAAGGTGAGCTCAGATGCTGCTCCTGATTCTATAGGGAGCACTCTCGCCTCCAAGTCAGAAAAGAGCCCTGTGCCCCTAGTGCATGCTATGCTATACCCCACTGCTGTGTGCGATGCTACCCTGAGTTCTCTAACCAAGCAGGTTCCGTCCATCCCTACCACTCCTGGGCAGAGCATCCAACAGTCTAACAGACTAGAAAAGAGTTCCATTATTTAAACTAAAATTTACTACTTTGCTCAGTTTCATGCCATTTAATCCTAGTTAAACCCTGCAGGAAAACCAGCCCTCTTCTTCCTTGGTGTTTACACTGTTCAAGTATTTGTAATTCATTAATCAATCTAATGTACATGGACTAAGTTCTTTTCAGCTTTCCTCATAAATCAGTCACTCTAGTTTGTTAAGAGTGTGGTTCTGCCCTAAAATGTGACTAGGTAAAACGGTTCCCTTCCTACGCAGTAACACACAAGCTTCTATGTGCATTCAGGTTCATGGTTCCTGACTCTCCTGACACATTGGTTTTGCTCCCTTTCACTCCTGTTCTCCCCACAGAGTCAGCCCAGCCCAGTGAGAGGGTGCTGGGAGTCTGGTCTGTGTATCAACAAAAGAATTACTAAGTTCTCACTGCAGAGCCTTTATTGCATGTGATGATGTGAGTGAAGGAAAGAGCCCAGTGTGACTCTCAGAGCCCAGGGGGAGTATGCGGTTAGAAAAGATCTTTCTACTTGGAAATTGAGTCCTTTCGATCTAGCCTGAGAGACGACAAACATGGAGCCCAACAAAGCCATTCTTACAGTGTCACTTTTCAGAGTTGAACTGCTCTCTAACCGTTTGTGGTGCTCGTCACTGGATGTCCCTGGGCTTTATTGACATCACCCTGGTGTGACAATGCAGTTCTGGCGGAACCCAACTGAGAGTGCCAACTCTGGACAAATTGCTCAAACAGGGCAGTTACAGCCCAAGGCTGGGGTTTTTCCACCTCTAAGGCAAAGCAAACCAGCCAGACTAAGAGGACTTTGGTCTCACCCCCCGGCTAACCGCAAGTTTCACAAGCAATCTCCTTAGACACTCCAGTTTCCCAGTATCACCACCAGTACCACTCGTTATGGGGACAAATGGTTATGAAAACCAATACCCAAATAAAAGAAAAAAGGTTCTCCTGATCCCAAAGGACCAAGCCCCAGACCCAGGTCAATATACAAATCAGATCTTGCCCACAAATCACGCTGTTGCCAATCCTTTAGAATCTAAAATCTAAAGGTTTATTCATAAAAGGGAAAAGATAGAGATGAGAGATAGAATTGGTTAAATGGAATCAATTACATACAGTAATGGCAAAGTTCTTGGTTCAGGCTTGCAGCAGCGATGGAATAAACTGCAGGTTCAAATCAAGTCTCTGGAATACATCCCCCGCTGGGATGGGTCCTCAGTCCTTTGTTCAGAGCTTCAGTGTAGCAAAGTTCCTCCAGAGGTATGAAGCAGGATTGAAGACAAGATGGAGATGAGGCATCCGCCTTATATAGTCTTTTCCAGGTGTAAGAACACCTCTTTGTTTTTATTGTGGAAAATTACAGCAAAATGGAGTCTGGAGTCACATGGGCAAGTTCCTGCATACTTTGCTGAGTCTGAAGGCATACTTACCTTCTCTCAATGAGTCCATTGTATAGCTGATGGTCCTTAATGGGCCATCAAGCAGGCTAGGCAGAGCTAATCTCAGCTTGTCTGGGACGTCACCCAGAAGCATAGCATAAGTTTGCCATACAGACAGTATAGAGCCAATATTCATAACTTCAACTACAAAACTGATACACACATATAGACAACATAATCATAACCAGTAAACCATAACCTTGTCTTAGATACCCCATTTGACCCCCTTTATACAAGATTTGGGTGCCACTACAGGACCTTGGTTGCAACAATGATCTATATGGTCCCAGTTTATGTCAATAACGTCACACCTGGTACTGAGGTGCACTGAACTGTGCACAGTATAATAGTCGTACCAGTGCTGTGTTAGTTGGCTTCACATCAGATGACACATGGCCTCTCTTAGGCCAAGAATACTGTCTCCAGGGTCCCGCTTACAGGTTGGTCTTCAAGTGGTGCAACCCTACAATAACAAATCAAGGGTCATCACTGCGCGTGGATGAGCGCCTCACCTCCCACCATGCCCCCTCCTGCTCCTTATCCTTCCAAATGTTCCTTGTAGGATCAGGTTGGCTAGAAATGGGCTCCAGCCACAGAATTTGGATCCAGATCTCCAATGTCCTGCAGTTTTGGGGTTGTTTAGCTCTGGGGCCATTTACCATTCGGGTGTGTGAGAAATAAAATCTCACTGATGTATTTGTTTTCTTTTTTCCTCTTGCCTCAACTCACCCCTCCCCTGCATTCTGCAGGTGCCAGCCTTCGTACCTAGGGGAAAACAGTTTAATGAACCAGTAAGTCTCACATCTCCCAACCCCCTTTGTTCCCATAAACCAGAGGGCTCCAATCCACCCCCCTCCCAGCTAAATGAAGAGAGGAGGAGAAGATATGGAGGCTGGGATGAGACAGGGAAAAAAGAGGAGGAGGGGAAATGGGGACCTAGACAATAGGAGGAGGATGGGCAGAGGAGGGAGAAGGGGGAACAAGAATGGGTATGGGAGGGAGAAGAGGAGGAGGAAAAAGCCTATGGAGGGGGAGAATGGAGAGAGATAAGAGGAATGGGGATTTTTTTTAATCCATAATCTCCTGGGAAAATAGGAGATGGCCTGTTTCCTAGGACCTACCCTGG
Source organism: Trachemys scripta elegans (assembly GCF_013100865.1). Taxonomy (NCBI): domain Eukaryota; kingdom Metazoa; phylum Chordata; order Testudines; family Emydidae; genus Trachemys; species Trachemys scripta. Next base: position 133,020,847 of record NC_048298.1, read on the forward strand.
GTGGGTTGGCAGAGTAGCTTCCCCACACATGGTGGCCTCCAGTTCTCAGTCCCGCCACTGAGGCACCAGTTTCCTTTGCATCTCTCAGGCAGAAGAAGTGGCCTCTGTACATGCAGTGATCCACATGGGGGATAGGGTGAGCTACGAGGGCCGCAAAAAGGTGCTGGTAAGAAGACAGAAGACAAGGATTGTTATAGACACAGACAAGCCCTTCTATAAACCTGGAGAGACAGGTACGAATGGCAAGAGGCACGTGGAGCTTGGGGGTGGGGACTCGGTGGCTGTCCACAACATGGGATGGTGATCTCCTCAGATATAACCAGCTATGCAGGACAGGGCCTGAGGGAAAATAAATCCCTAAGTCACCAGGTGCTGCAGGGAGTGGGGTGGGTGTGTCACTACAAGGTGCTCTCCCCTCTGCACTGACCCCAGGGGCACTATGGTGGTGCTCAGGGGCACTATGGTGGTGGAAGTACTGTCTCTCAGATGGGACCTGAAAGCAAGGCCATGGCTACTCAGGTCATGGGACATCCCTGGAGCTTTTGCCAGAGTATTATGGTCTGTATTAGAGCAGCACCTAGAAACACCACACCAAATGTCCATTGTATTAGCTGCTGGGGAAACACACAGTGAGAGACAGTCCCTGCCCGCAAAAGTTTACAGTTTAAATAGACCAGACAGACAACAGGTGGGAGGGGCAAGAAGAGCTGCTGTTTTATAATAATAAATAAAATAAATAAATAAAATTAAATTATTATTTTTTATTATTATATTATTATTATTATTATTCCAGGACACATGCAATGAGTTTACCAGGCCTCATCTCCATATAAACCATCATAGGCAGAAGTGTGTTATTGCAGGGGATCTTCGGGAAAGGGTCAGTAGCTCTGAGGATAAGAACAGGGAGAGGATATCTGAGACTAGGAAGGGAGGTACAGAGCTATCCAGGGGTCTGTTGCACACTGAGTAACTTGCTGTGCTTTCTATATTTCTTCAGTGAAATTTCGAATTGTGACCCTCGATGAGGATTTTAAGGCCATTGATGAAGTGGTGAGTATCCCTCTGGCTTTCCAGGAAGTTGGGGCCATCAGTGTGCTGAGTGTGCCAAGCCTCAGCAGATAAACAGAGTGATACCCACAGGAATTACACTTGTGAGAAACACCTAACCTGTCCCGTGTGCCCCCTATTAACAGAGAACAGGGCTGGGATCGCTCCTGTTGTTTTAATTTAACTGGAATAAAGGGGCCCAGAGAGCCGAAGGTGTTAGCATAAACAGTGTCAAACAAGGTTCAGGGTTTGGCATACAGACACTTCAGCTTGCTTATTACCAAGGCAAACACACCATTAAAAATCCTGTTAACCTTTCATTAAAGATCCAGAAAAGTAGGAAAGAGAGTTAATGCATTTGAAATGTAAAGTATTAAGTAAGGCTTTCATTTAAATAATATCCCTTGTTCCCTTTCCCTTTAGCTGTCGAGAGTTTTTAGAAGGAAACCCCCCTTCTGACAGGCTTTTAGGTAGCATCAAAGATGGTAATAGCTGTTCTTTTTGGGGGAAAGAGAAATTAGTTGAAATGGGCTGGAGCTGTTGCTGCTGCTGTTGTTAAGAAGACAAAACAAGACAAACACACACAGAAGGGGAAGGAAAAGACCAGCAAAGACAGAAAATGCAGCTTCTGTCTCCGAGGTTGACTTTCACTTGCAACCTCACTGCTGGAAAAACACGGGAGTGCCTGACAAACCCATGTGCCATGCCTAAGACCTGGCAAACTTTTATCAACATCAGGCTGGTTAGGGCATTGCTTTTAGTTGCCTCTTTCTGGTCACAGGCTTACAGCAGTGCTGTAAAAGATACAGTCTTGGCCAGTTAAACCAGACTCTGAGGGTGTGTCTATGCTGCAATAAAAGACCCATGAAACAGCCACAGCTGGCCCAGGTCAGCTGATTCGGGCTCACAGGGCTTGGCCTGTGGGGTTATAAAACTGCAATGTAGACACTCAGGCTTGGGCTGAAGCCCAGGCTTTGAGACCCTGTGAGAGGGCAAGGGTCAGAGCCTGGGCTACAGCCTGAGCCGAATGTCTACATTGCTATTTTTAGCCCACGAGCCTGAGCCTGAGCCCGAGTCAGCTGACCTGTGCTCTGTGACTCAGTGCCATGAGGAGAGGGGTAGGAAAGAGAAGAAATAAGGTGGGGAAGGAAAAAAGCACATGAAGGGGGCGGGGCACCAGGGGTGGGGGTTGTGTGGTCTCACATCCTAGGTGGTGTTTGGGATTCAGCTGAAGCTGGTAGAGGTGACTGTCATCTGGCTTCCCTTTCTGTCCCAGTCTGATTAGGACGTCTCTCAGGATTAGAATAAAGGTTCCAGGGGACAGTGAGTATGGTACCCATGATGGTGAAACTTGCTCCAGTCACCAATTTTTCTCTCCAAAAAAGGAGCGAGGGGTGGAATAGCCTGTCCCCTATTATTCTGTCCACCAGTTAGGCCGAATTTCCAAATTACCAATTTTGGTTCATTGATTTTTGGTCTCACTGTCATATTTACCAAGCATGATCTTAACACAGTGCCTGAATCACTTCACAGTTGAGCTCACAATTAGGGTACATTTGTAGACAAAATGACCACAACAGGGCCTGGGACTCCATGGGAAACACACCTCTGGGGGTCATCTCCCCAGCCCCCTCCATTCCTGTGGCAAAGGGAGCAGAGACCTTGGTGTGAAATGGGGACTGTTTGGGTCTGAGTTTAGGGGCAGGCTCTCCTGAGGTGGGGCCGGTGTCTGGGTGTTAATGATGCTGGGGCACGTGAACGTTGTTGCTCTCTACATAAGTGATGTTGTTTCTCTCTTGTGTTTTGCAGCATCCCCTGGTGCTGCTGCAGGTGAGTGACCAGGAGCTGACCTCCGGGAGCTTTCTTCTCTGCTCCATCATGCCATTTGTGCTCCAGGAGGGCACCATGCCCTCAATTGCTACCTCAGAGATAAGACATCTGCATCTTGGCTGTACTCTGCCCCAACACCCTGCCCCTGCCGTGTTACCAGTGGTTAATGGCCCAGGGCAAAAGTAGAGGCATGACTTGAAGCAACAGTAAATGAGGGGACTATCCAGCTATCCAAAAAACTCCCCCAAAAATAGAGGATGAGGAGACTCAGGGTAGACTGTGACCCCCTCAGACAGCCTGTCCATCGGGGCAATGCATGGGGCTGTGACCCCCTCAGACAGCCTGTCCATCGGGGCAATGCATGGGGCTGTGACCCCCTCAGACGGCCTGTCCATCAGGGCAATGCATGGGGCTGTGACCCCCTCAGACAGCCTGTGCATCGGGGCAATGCATGGGGCTGTGATCCCTGGTACTGTCCTCACTCATTCTGTGTGTGTGTGTGTGACTGTGCTTCTGAGAGGCTGTGCATGCATGCATGACTGTTCGCAGAAGTGCACATTTGAACACATGTGATTATGCATGTGTGTTCCTGTACAGGATCCCCATGGGAACCGGATTAGCCAGTGGGTGGACGTGAAGCCAAGACAAGGCATTGTGGATCTGTCCTTCCCCTTGGCCTCTGAAGCAGCCACGGGGAAATACCAGATCAAAGTGGGCAAGGATATGCCTCGAGGGCTTGAGGCAACCTTCAAGGTGGAGGAATATGGTGAGTCTCAGAAGGAAGTGTGAGACAGCATTAGGAGCTGGGGAATGGAGCCTGTAATGGGAGCCTCCCTGCTAGAATCCATGTTTCTATTCATTAGATTTCTCTGCTTAGGTAAACTGCAGTTTTGGGGTACAGAGTCCCCTCCCCCCATCCAGTCCCTAGTGCTTTCCATCTTGTGCTTCATTCACACAGCCACACGCTGCTCCCCTGGTGGCACCCCAGTCCCACCTTGGAGGGAGAGAGTGGAATTCAGCTCCAATGTGCATTCAGTCCTGAGCTCCAACTTCTCATATGTACTAGTGCACAGACCTCCACAGTGGGGCCCTAGCCCTGTGCTGACAGCTCCTCCAGCAATTTAGTCTCCATGTTCCATCAGGTCAGGGCTTCACTTTCACACAGTCGGTGCTCCCCTAGTCTGGAGGGATCTCAGTCTCCTGGGAGTGAGGCGGAATTCAGTCACCATGTTAACTCAGTCCTGACTTCCTGCTCCCTTCCACCCCTCAACTGCTCTCTCCATGGGACCCCTGGCCTGATGGTACCTATTCCCTCCTAAGGGTGAGTTACTCTCCATATCCATCTAGTGCTGGGGCAGTGTTTCAGAGATTCTGCTGTGGATGCAGAGGGTGAGTTCCCCTATTTGGATTATGCCCTCAACCTGCCCCAACTCTCTTCTGCAGAGCTGCCCAAGTTTGAGCTGGTGTTTAACGTTCCACCACTGGTCACCACTTCGGAAAAGAAATTTCAGTTCACGGTTTGTGGCAGGTGAGTGGCACTGCTCTGTCACTGTCCCATTCCCCACATCGGAGAGTGACCTCTTGCTGCCAATGTACTGGCAGGAGTGTAAGGACCTCCAGTGGTGTCTTCTCTCTCCTAGTGGTGGAGGCTCAAATCACAGCAAGGAAAAGATTCCTCCAACACCCAATCATTAGACACGTCTGAAGAGGCGCAAGGTAGAGGTGTTCGGAACCTAGAATTCCTGTTCCGTGAGAAATTCCTGAATTTAAAAAACATCATTCCAAAACAGAACAAAAACAATCTGAATTTACCACAGGACCGCAGCTCCCAAATTTGGTTTTGACCATTTCGAAACGTTTCCAAGACTCCCCAGGCTGCCCTGAGCCCTGACAACCTGCCAGATAGGGAGCCAGACAGCTTGGAGATGCTGGGAACTTGGAAACTGGGGCTCCCAGGGCTTCTGGGCTGCTGATGAGCCAGAAGCTTGGAAACCCTGGTAACCCCAGGTCTGCAGCAGTCCACCTAGCAGGTGTCTCCAGAGCTGGGGAGCGGGAGCCTGGAAGGCTGCCCCTGGCAGCTTGCCAGGTGGGCTGCAAAGAAGTGGGGGAGCCAAAATGCTGGGAATGACTTTCCAGTGGAAAATCAAAATTTTCCTGACAAAATTGAAAATTTCCCACAGAAAATGCCTTTATTTGTAGAAAGTGAATTTTCCATCAGCAAAACATTCTGACAGAACTGCCGACTAGCTCTGCCACAAGGGCTATGTGGGGAAAGCCCAGACCTCAGTGGAGATGCTGATTGAGGTATCTTTCATACAAACCCTGTTCCCCATTTAAAGAGGATGCAGTGCAAGTGAGGTGACTTCCAGGGGTGTATATCCTGCTGACATCTCAGGCCCTCTTCCTTATTTCAAAGGGGGTGCGGTGGCTGGAGAGGTAGACGCTTTTAATATCCATCTTCTCCCTCGGAAGGGGTTGTTGGTGCCCTTCATTCTACTCTTTTTGCTGAAGTATCTGATCCATCTGGCAGTGTTTTCTGTCCTTTTGATCCAGGTACACCTATGGGAAACCTGTTCAGGGGAAGATAGAGGTTATTTTGGCTCGAAGCCTGTTCAATCTCCATGAAAAAGAAGAAAACATTACATCGTCCATGTGCACTGCGGCCCATGTGAACCAGGTGAGCAGATGAGGAAGGGGAGATGACAGTCATCCGCAAGAACAGAATGTCGGTCCATCTAATGTATCTAGGCATTTCTAATGTGCCCTGGTCCAGCTAGTCTGATTATTATTTCTCCTGCCTCACCCAAGCAGATCATAAGTCGATCTGCCCTGTTATCTTGCCACTTGACTTACTACATTAAAGCACTGGTCTTGCTCTCCTGTCTCCCATATCTGACAGAAGCCAATGCTGAATGGTTGGGAGGAGGGGGTGGGGTAGGAGGGAAGTATTGTAGGGCTGGCTTGACCTGAGTAATTGGACATGGGTGAGGTCTAATTTCTTGGGAGACAGGATTAGGGAAGTAAATGGATCAACAGCCTGGAAACAGAATGTCTGTGTTAGCTAAGCCCTCTAGAATGTGCAACACTATCCCACAGGAGGAATTTCTTCTTCCAGTACCCTCCGTCATATCACAAGGAATCAGATCACTGGTCTCTCGCAGCTCACCTCTCATTAAACCAGATCAGACCACCAATTGTTCCATCTATTCCAGCGGTCTGTTTCCTCCCATAATCAAACAAATTATTGATCCATCTCAGCTGTCTGGTATCCTGGTTCTGACAGGGGCCAGCACTGGATGCTAATTCCTATACACAATGCACCTAAATATGCAATCTGTTCCATATTCTTCTTCTCCCAATGACTCCAGATCCTCCTCACTCAGTCTACAAGTCAAACCAGGATTTTCTAAATGTCAGCACGCAAAGCTGAGACCTGAAAGTCCAGCTGGGTCTTTGCAGCGCTAACAACCCAACCAGCAGTAAAGGCTCTACAGCTGGAACACCGTCACAATTCTGCCAATGAGGCACAAGGCAGGTTGGATTCCAGCTCTCTGCTGTTTGGGCTCTGCAGGGTTAACAGGAGCAAAACCATGTGTGTTAGACACAGACCACAATAACAACACTTCTTTGCCCTCTCTCCTGCATCGGAGGGGCTGAACATACCCTCAGAGAGGGTCAGAGATTTCCAAGGCCAGATGGGATCACCTGATCATTTAGTCTGATGTCCTGTATATCAAAGGCCACCAACACCACCCAGCACACACACACTAAGCTCAACAACTGTACTGGAACCAAAGTATTTTGGCCTTAAGAGACTAAACTATTATGTGCCACAGGCAGAGAATAGGAAAGACCCTCTACCAATACTAGCTGGCTGAGCTTGGCCTAGCTCAAGTTGTCAAAGCCTGTGTTCTTACAGCTAAGGGCATGGGGTCTGGTCCCAGTTCTCTCTAGGAATGTGTGTGATTTCTCTAATAAACTTACCTTTTGTCTGCAGCCATGGATATATCATTCATCGGTGCCTGTCTAATCAGTGTCATTTCTCCTCTCCATAAGTGAGGAGTCCACCATGGTTTTGATAAGATGTACATGGTTTTGAACTTCTAAGCAGTCATGGGACAGAGGGGAGGATTTTTAAGACTACCCAACATCTATAAACCACAGCCTCACTAACGTGTCTTTCTTTCTCTCCATCCATCTCTATGTCCCCAGACGAACAAGAAAGGTTGTGCCATTTTTACAGTAGATATGGATGAGCTAGAAATAAACAGCACTGGCTACGGGAACAGTTTTTCCATTGTAGCAGAACTGGAAGAAGAAGGAACAGGTGCGGGAGAGGGGGGGTGGCAGGAGGGGAAGAGGAGAGGGGAGACACAGCCATCGGCCTGTGCTACTCTTTTTCCGTGAACCCCCTAACTAACTGCATTTGTGTTTGGTTGCCTCCACACTTCTCCATTTCCAGTACAGGTTGTTTTTTAACCTCGGATCTTTGAGCCAAGCCTCAGCCACTTCCAGTTTCTGGTATCTTCAGGGGGACTGAATTCCATTGTGTCTTCGTTATGGTGTCTATTAGGGGTCACTAGTCTTCTGCCACACCAGTGATTAGAATTCCTCTTTCTAGTGTCCCTGCTCACTAGATTTCTTACTTCCCCAAAGAGGGTCCAACAACAGTCACCAGCCAGTCACTAAAGTAAGCTCCAGCTCCACAAAACGTGACTCTCAGTCAGCCACAGAACCATAGCTAGCCGTAGGCTAAGCAGCATCTTATCCTCATGTCCCCGGTCAGTCATAAGAGTCTTTCCCCCACAGTTAGTCCTCACCACAGTCTCTATGATAAGTTCCTATGCTAAGGACTAGGTAGTCTTGTTCACATATTCCTGTCTCTCTGGCATCCCCAATACCAACACTGCTTTCTTCTAATCTGCCCCAAATGCCTCCTCATCCATCAGTCAGACCATAGCATGCCATGTGCCAAACCCCCGCCAGCTGCCCCTTGCTCACTGCATCGAGCGCTAGCTTTTCTCCCCTGCTTTCAGGGCTTGACACCGCTCCACCCCATCCTACATCTCTGACATCATCTCCTATTGTGTCCTTCTTTGTTCTGTCTTAGCCCTCCGCGTCCCCCCTCTGCCATCTCCATGCCTTTCTCTGCGCTCTCCTCTGTGCTTGGAATAACGTGCCAATCCCAGTCCGGTTGCCTCCCAACCCTCTCCTCAGTCAGGTCCCTCCTGAAGACTTGCTTCTTCTGCATGGTCTGCAAACACTAATCTTCACCAGTCATAAGTACTTTGCAGGCCAACTGCACATGGGAGGGAAGACATGGGCGAGTAAACAGAGCTTGACATGTTTTACTAAAGTAACACAGTCCCTTGGCTCTCCCAGTGCACCTTATCAGCCAGTAATCAACTGCCTTAGTTGGTGTGACAAAGTCTCCCCATAGTGGCTGGCTGCAGTGACCAGAGCAGCCTCCCACCTACCCGCAAGTAACAGAGTTGCTCCTTTGGCTCTAGTAATAGTGGCTGGTGCTGAAAGTTGTAGGTTCAAGTCTCAATGTCCATATGGATGTGGCTCAGGCTTGTTACGTAGCTGACATTTAGACTGTAAGCTTCATGGGGAGGACACTTGCCTTATTTTTTGTCTCCTCTAGTGTTGAGTGCTTAACAAATGAGTCAGCATTTAACAGATGTCTCCTCTCTCTGCCCAGGAGCCACGAACATGGGAACAGTCACAGTTGCTATCGCTACCAAGGTAGTGGCGGTGAACTTTGTCAATCTCAACCCCTTTTACAAACTTGGATTTCCATACACGGGAAAGGTAACGCACATTCCCCCCCCCCCCACTTCCCTTACCAAGGCAGTGACCCCTCTTCATACTTGGGAGGCAGGCATGGGGGAGAGGAGAGAATAATATTGCTGGGAATAAACTATGTGGAAAATACTCAGCTGGTGTAAATTGGTGTAGCGCCATTGACGTCATGCTGATTTATGCCAGCTGAGGATTGGCTCCTCTGTGTCTACCTTTATGAGAAATTCTGACACCCTCCCGCCATTCCCTCCTCTCTCCCAGCCTAGTCACCAAGTATGGGGAGTTAACTGTTTGGAAGATGGATTCTGTGGTCTCTGGAGGGCTTGTGGTGCATTTCTCAATGTTCTCCAACAGTGATGTACTCTTCTGCTTTTAAAAATCTGTCTCTGTAAGGACATACATGCAGGGGATGGTGTTACCTTTGGAAAGGTCTCTGCACATTCACTTCAGGCCTAGCATAGGCTACTGTGTAGTGATTTGACAGCTATCACTTCTGACCCCAATGCCCTAGTGTGGTGCTAGAGAGCATGGTACTGCAGCGAGCAGTGTGGGTGGCTCAATAGGGGATGCTTTCCCCTCTGGGTCAGTACTGACCTAATGCTCCAATGTGGGCTAGGAAGAATTGTGCTGCTGGAGTTTCAGATGACATTTAAAATTGAAGTCCGAACCATTTCTAATCTTTAAGGACTAACCCTACACTATTATGCAAAGGAAAAGACGTGTTAAACTCAGTAGCCAAGATAATTATCTTTCTTGTCCTTAAAATCCCTTCAGTAGTCTCTCCCTTTCCTTCTTGTCCTAAATTCTTGCATATTGTTACTCTAGCAGAGCTGCTGATGTTGTTTCAGCAGTGGATATTAGGACCCCTATATCCTGCCAGAACTCACCTGATTTCCAGCATGTAGAGGGTATCATGTCTCCCAACCCCCCCAGCACAGCGATTATTGGAACAGGAGGTGTTTATTTCCCTTTCTTCTCTGCAGATGCGCTTTACCATCAATGATGTTCCCATCAAAAACCGCACTGTCTACCTGACTGTGGATGTCAATGATGTGGAGATGGACCTGCCATATGTCACAGATGAGAAGGGCGAAGTCCACTTCTCACTAGACACTGCAAAATGGAACAATACTCTAGTTTCTCTGAGGGTGAGTCACACAGGTGGACAGAGCAGGGTCAGAGCTAGGGCAGGGCTGGCATCAGCAAAGCAAACAGGTGCTTGGGGTGGCACATTTGCAGGGGTGGCAGGGGGGATGCAGCATGGGAGCTGAGAACCAACAGGGGGCCCTGGGAGCTGTAGTTCCTTGGTTAGCTCCCTGCCTATAGAGCCAGCCCTGGAGCAGGTAAAGAACTACATTTCCCAGCATTCCCTTGGTAGCGCTCAACAGGAATGGGAGGGGGAGTGAGTGAGGTAGCTGAGACCTCATGCTGCAGCTTGCTGTGAATGAAGAGCTCACTGCTAGAAACAGGGTGGCACTGTGAATGGGGGAGCAAATATGCCCAAGGAGTCGAAGCCTTTGGCTCAGATATCCCCTTGAGAAGACATCCCCAGACTGGATTAGGAATACTGGTGTGACCTCACCTTGCAGCCCCCAAAGAAAGAATTGGGTGGACTAAACGGACAGTGCACCTCTCTATCTGAAGCCTAGCAAGGGAGGTACGTGGATCCCACTAGAATTTAAAATGAAAAGTAAGGGAGGGGAAGCTCTACTAGAGGACCTGGGCAGCTTTAGATACAGTACCAGGCCCATAGGAGGATTTCCACTTCTGAGCCATGGAAGCAGAAATTGACTTTTCCTTTCCAGATTTAGCTAATATTCAGAAAGGGAATCTAGCACCTGCCTTCCAGATTTGAACAGTCTCAAAATTCAGGAGTGCTCAAGCTCAATTTGGGCAGCTGTTACTTCATTTCTCCCAAATCAAATATACTGATCCACTGTATGGTTTTGGGGAGACGTGTGTGTGGGAGAAAGAAGCAGGAATAAGAGCCAAGAAACTGATAGAAACAGGCAGAGAAGGAGGCTACAGACGTAGGCTGGACTACTCATGGTGTGGCAGCCCTGGGAGAAGTCTAGAGAAAGGTGTTGGGTTGGATGCTGGCTAAAAGGTTTGGGGCTGCGAGCAAGGAAAGTATCTCCTGTGGTTTGGTTCCTCCTGTGTTCAGGGAAACTGGACTTCGTACATTCCTTGTAAACACAAAACATTGCATCAAAGAAATGCCTGACTCCAGTTTCTGCTCCCAACTGGAATACACTACAAGACTCCAAATTTTTGGTTAGCTGCTTGGGTCAAAAGGGTAACATTGTTTTCATATTAAATTCAATTTATTTTACTCTGCCTCATAGCTTTCATTTTTCAATCTGCTGCAGATTATGGTACTGAGGACACATAATTGGATTATAGATGTTAGAGAAAGATGGAGTTTTGGGCAGTTGAGCAGGGGATAACTGGGACTTTTGGCACCTGGCAAGGTGGAGAAGGTAGGCTGGGATTCTGGGACAAGTACATTAGCTGGATATTTTTGCAGTGAAATAGTTAACAATGTTGCCATGTAACTGTTATCTGTAGGTTTCCGAGTTAACACATTATTGCAATGAATGGCCAGTTCACACCTCTCCGGCTGTCTGCAGACTCAGGAAGGCATTACTGACTGCATGTAGTTCACATTTTTAAAGTTTTATCTGAAATCACAAGTGTTCAAAACAAAGTTGAAAAGAAAAAGAAAACTCATATTCTGGAGTTCAGGTCTGCAGCTGGGGGTAGATTCTGCTGTAATTTCTGCCTCTGTGGATTACATGGGGCCCTGGACATATAACTCTGGTGATCGCACTGAGTGTTTCCAGCAGGTACCCCATTTGTAGGCTCCTCCATTGTTTAATTCTGACTGCCTGCCATGCACTTTTGCTCTGAAGGGCAGATACTCCATTGTGAACATAACCGAGAGGGATCTCCACACCATTTTAGTAGCACAACAGGAGGCTTACAACTGGCTGAAACCCTTCTACTCTGAGAGCAACAGCTTCCTAGAGATCCAGCAGGTGGAGGAGGAGCTACCCTGTGACCAGGAACAGGAAGTGCGGGTGGATTATATCCTGGACCGGAATGAGCTGGGCCCTGGGGCAGATCACGTGGATTTCTATTATTTGGTGAGCACCCAGGGAAGTTGGATCACATGATATTTATACAACACTGGCACCTACAGACCCGTGAAACAGGGGTAACTATTCATGGGTCTATAGGCCAATTTGTGGGTTCCATTTTACGCATCTCTTTGTAGATGTTTTGGTACCTGGAATGCATGTCTCTGAAATCTCCCTCGACAGCCTCCCAGCCCCACAGCATTTGACAGCCACCCCAACTAGCTCATCCAGCTAGGAATGTCTTGAGCCTTGGGGGACAGGCTATTTTCCCCTGTTGCCAGTCTGGCCTGACTCCGTGGGTGACACCAGAAGGCCTGGCTGCCAGGGGAGTGCCTTGGCAGCCTGGCCTTGGATTTCCCACCGGTCCCGTTCAGAGAAAGTCTCCAAGGCAGCTGGGCCCTTGTCCATTCAGAGTTTAAAGATAAAGCACCTGTGAATGTCTCTGCCAGACTCTCCCTGCTCTGCATTTTCTCTCCTCAGAACCCCGGTCCCCTGACAGGCTGTTCTATCTCCTCTGCAGGTTGTCTCAAGAGGCAGGATTGTTCTCAGTGGACAGACTCAGGTGCCAGTTGGTCAGGATGAGAGTAAGTGGGATGCACCTGAAATAAACTCCATGGAAATCATCACAATGGATCAGGCTATTGGGATATCTTAGTATGGTAGGCAGGCTCCTGCCATGCCAGGCTATGGGCGATCTAGTCCAGTGTCCCACCTCCTGCCTTGGTCCGTCTAGTCTAGTATCCTTCCCATTATTGGAGGTTTTTAAGAACAGGTTGGACAAACACCTGTCAGGGATGGTCTAGTATACTTGGTCCTGCCTTGGTGCAGGGGGATGGACTAAATGACTTCTTGATGTCCCTTCCCATCCTACATTTGTATGATTCCTTGACTGGCCCATGGCAGATGATTCATAGGTAGGCATAAAACTCACACACCACACCTGTTCAGTAGTCTTCCCTCCAGGAGGGAGGAAGGTTTACTGACCCTGAGACAATGAGGGGTCAGTATATCCTGGGGGGGGGGTCAATTTTATCGTAGTGAATGTCTCTCTTCTTATCCACATGTCACACTGTCTAGTGTGGCTCACAACCTTGAGTGCCAACCGCAGGGCAGACTGCCAAAAAGCAGGGCAAACACACCAAAATGGTAGTATGTTCTGTGATTAGATTTCACCAGGGGTGAACTCCCAAAGCCCTGTAATAGTCTTACCATGGGGTCGCAGACAGTCCCCTTAGTCTATCTTGCCACCCAGGCAAGCTGGACTATCTGATAGATGGTCACTTTACACCAAAAATCACACCAATATTCAGATTACTCCTAGTCCCAAAGGACCAGTCACTTACCCCACGTCAGTTGTACTCAGATCTCAAACCAAAGACAATGTCTATAGCTAATCCTGTCATAAATGAACTAAAAATGTATTAACTAAGAAAAGAAATAAGAGTGATTTACTAGGTTAAAACTGGAAACATACACACACAAATGAGTTACAATCTTAAATTTAAAAAGGTAATATAATCTATAATAAACAGCTCTAGATGTCCGCTAGGGCTGACCAGTGCCAAGCAGCATGGGGATCTCTTGCTTATGTTTAGGAATCTTTGCTTCTCTCAATCCAGAGAGCATAAAAGGACGGGTTTCTCCTTGTCAGGGATTTTCATCCCCGTCCCCCCAGAATCCAAGCTGATGGGATGAGTTCATGCGCAGGTTTCCTCTTCTTGGAGGGAGTAAGGAATGGAATCAACAAGGTCTCTGTCCTTTGGCTCTACACCATCCCTCATTTGCCTTCAATGGGCCATCCTGTGTGCAGGACGAGCAGTTTACCTTAATTAGTGCTGCTTTTCCTGTTTGGTGAGTGTGACAGAGTGCGACTCACCACTGCAGCGCCTCCTGCTGGCTGTCTGGGGAATTACCGCTGCACCATCTTCTGGTGGTGTCTCGCCCACTGTCACCTCTGTTCTTGGACCCATGTCACTCCCAGGACCACGGCGTCCTCTTTATGACACTGCCCTCCAGCTGTGTCATACTCCATGTTCCCCCTTCTGGGGGACCTGCAGTCCACTATCCAGCCACTTCCTTCAGTGGCCCCAGCACCCTCCTTGCTCTTGTGTCAGGGCCTCAGCCTGCAGATCTGTGCAGCCTGCCAGGAGCTGCCTTTAGCTTCCTGGGTCTCTGCCTACAGCACTGCTTTGCCCAGGGTACTTGCTGCCCTCCGCCTATAAGGCAGCCAGTCCTCTTCCCTTTTCAAGCTCCAGGGAGTGACTGACCCTGCTCTGTTCTGCAGCCCTTCTTGTACAGGCCAGCCCGCCCCTGATTGGCTGCTCTTGTAACCCTTCTATGATCCCTAGGGCTGCTTTTAACCTCCTTTCTGCCAGTGTGGGGCAGATGCCCCATCACAGTGAGTTACACAATTAGAGAGGTTTACAATGCAAACACTCAATATAACTTTATACCATGGAATACAGATATTATAAGTAGGATTAATACATGCAGCATCCTACAAGCATTCCATAAAATCTAAACACAAAACCCATTCTTATAACACTAGTAACTATTTTAATGATATGAACCCACAGGTAAGCCAGACTAGTTTCCAACTGTGCATTTGTCAGTGTTCAGTGAGACCCGTGACCTTGGCATGAGTTGGCACTGGTCTGCCAGTGTCACACCACATGCAGGAACTATGAAATCCTCTGCCTCAATAACATCCAGCAACAGTAAGTTCCACAGGTTTTTTCTGTTTCACATGGATCTAAATAAGCATTTCCTTCACTTCCCACTCCCTCATACAGCACTGAAGGGCTCCTTCTCATTGACTCTGCCCATCAGCTCTGAACTTGCACCCTCTGCCACACTTTTGGTTTATGCCATATTCACTGATGGAGAGGTGGCAGCCGACGTGGATGTGTTCATAGTCAGCAAGTGCTTCAAACACAAGGTGAGGGTCACTCAGGAGGTGGGGAAAATGGGATGTGTGGCAGAGGTGCGATCCGGCTGGGATGACATACATTCGACAATCCCTGTGCCCTTCTGTCTGTGTTTTTAGCAGGCTCTCTCTCCCACTCTTCCTCCCTCCCTCTCCCAGTCTCTCTCTCCCTCTCTGTCGCTTGTGGCTCATACACCCTCATTATCTTGTGCCTTTCTTCCATTTGATAAGCCCATCCTGTCTCCTACCATAGGTGACACTGGACTTCTCAGAGGAGGAGGACCTCCCAGGGTCAAAGGTCAATCTGCACCTGAAGGCCGACCCTGGCTCCCTGTGCTCTGTCCGTGCCCTGGACAAGAGCGTCCTCCTGAAGGATGATAGAGTCATGACACCAGAGAGTGTGAGTAAACCTGCTCTGTCCCAGCCACACCCTGGCCAGACTAACCCCGCAGGAGGTACCAGGCGAGAGGAGCACTCTGATATACTGGAACAGGGCTGTCACACGAGGTGGGGCACCCAGCCACCACCAGCTTCTCTGACCCCTTACATTATGCACAGGGTTGGCTCCAGGCACCAGCGGAGGAAGCACGTGCCTGGGGTGGCACATGTTAAGGGGTGGCATTCCGTCCATTCTTCGGGCGGCACAGTCCAGAAGGCTTTTTTTTTTTTTTTTTTGCTTAGGGCTGCAAAAATGGTAGAGCCAGCCCTGATTATGCACTGGTGGCCAGCAGACCTTTACCTCACTCTGTCCCCTTGCCAGACAAGTGGCTGATTCCTCCTTGTTCCTACAATGGCTGATCCAGGGGCCTCTCTTGGAATGAAGGCTGTGGGGGTGGCGGGCAGAGAGATGGAAGGGGCAGCTTCACAGGGGCAGTGGGAACTCCCTCCAGGGAAGGTGTGGTTTGGCAATGGGTTCGCTGCTGGCCCTCTGCTCACCCTCCTGGTACCTCCTGCTATTTCACCTATGCCACATTTCTCTGCCATGAGGGGTTCTGGGCTAATGGTTCAGTCGGGGGGCTAGGCGCCAGGACTCTTGGGTTCTAGTCCAAGTTCTGCCACTGACTTGCTGGGTGACCTTGGCCCTTGGGTCACTGCACCTCTCTGTGCCTCAGTTTCCCTTTCATCTGGCATGCAGGTTGTGAGACTTAATTCACTGATGCTCATATGCTTCTGTGAGACCCTTGTGTGAAAAGTTTTGGAGATGGGCAAAGTATTATTACAGAGTAACAAAACTGTGCTACCTAGGACTTTCTTTGGCTCTATGCTGCAGACTGTGGCTCCTCAAAACTTCATGCTGATAGTAGGGATAGAATTTAGATCCCCCTGCTCCAAAAGGTCTTGAGGGAAAGGAGAATTGCCATGAGCTTTTAGCAGTCTGGGGTCTATGATGCAAAAGTTCAGCTGCCCTGCTCCTTGCCGGTAGAGGGCTATGGTTCTCACACACACTCTCTCTCTCTCTCTCTCTCTCTAACCAGTTCAGTACAGTAACCTCTGTTTTCCCATTCCAGGTGTACAATCTGGGATCTGAAGAGGATTATATGATTGGTGGCCGAGGATTTGTTTATCGCTTAGAAGACTTTGAGCCATATCCTTGTCTGCCCCCTGTCCTTCCCTTCCCCACCACTCCCCGGAACAGACGCTCCTTGATGGTAGCTCCCTGGTATCAAAGCGAGGCTGATGTCTATAGTCTGTTTAAGGTGGGTATCTTCTTTGCTCCTGAACCAAACTTCTCCTAAGCCTGTATTGATCACTGGTATGGTGTATTATACATACGTCGGAGTTTGTAAGGAAAACCAGAATTGTGAGATTTGCTAACAATCCCCTGTGCTTAACTGTTCCCAAGACCGAATTAAGTTTGATGGGGGCCCAGGGGTGTTATAGTTTGGGGGTCCTTCTCTGCATATTCAGTTCCTTCCCTTTGCTGTTTTACCACCACTCAAAGCCAAACACTCTATTTTTAAATTACTGTCGTTATTTCAGTCCCGGTTTTGAAATGTGGTATACCAATTGTAAAGCTGAATGAAAATTAAAACAAACTAAACCATTTTAATTCCAGCACCTATTGATAGTAATACACATGGTGATGTATGGCGTTAATTTGCGAATTCCCTGTAGCAGTGGTATTCACTTACATTTTCTGGCAGGCCGGATAAGGCTGTGTCCAAATCTTGGCAGTAAAAGGGTGCTCTCTAGGGCCAAAGGGCTCGTCAGGTGTTTGCTTTTTAGTGAGCCTGCCACCAGACAGGGGTTGCAACCTTCCAAGAGTGGTGTGCCAGATTGTATTTATTAATCACAGAATAAAAAGTTAAGAGTGCTGGTAGAAAATATTTCAACAAAATATGGCAAACAAATAGCTATACAAATACGCTGTCATGCTATTAAAACAGTATGCTATTAATATTAATTCTGTTGAAATGATGACATTAAAATTAGAAGTTAAACGCAAAATAAATGAACAGCCATCTAATTTCCTTTTCTCATTGCCTGAAATTTAACTGACACTTGCTCACACCATCTTTATTTCCTGGAAAAGTATAGTGCCACACTCAGCCAAGTTAACCAATGAAAGCACATCAATTACTGATCACTTTATGTTGCATTAAGTGTCTGATTAGAAGTGTACCACTCTACATCGAAATGTATCAACCCAGCCTAACTCCAGTGTGTTTAAATGTAAATGAAAAGTTTCTAAGCTAAATATATGGCACAATGATAAATAGAGGGAAAATAAACTGAAGTGCATCCGCCCAGCCCCCATCAATTCAGTCCCCCAAGTCCTCATCAGTTCTGCTCTGTAGACACCCCATTGGCTCAGCCTCCCAATCAGTTCTGCCTCTCGCTTTCCCCTCTGCCCAGCTCCCATCAGCTGTGCCTGTTCTTAAAAAAGGTAAATTTTATTCAAAACAAAAAAGAAAGAAAATACATCTGGAATTTAGGCTGTTACTAGATTTTAAAAGAGCAATTCCAAAAATTAAGCACCCAAAATAGCTTTCTTGGGGGTTAAGCTTAAAGGTTACAAGCAAACAAAAGCATCTGGGGTTAGCACAGAGGAGTCCATTAGCCATAAGAAATAAACAGAAATAACCCTAGTCATGTCTTTCTAAACATTCCTCATCTACTTGCACATTTGGAGTTCCAGATAAGTAGTTCTAGGTATGATCTGATGATTTATGATCATACCTGGCTTAAAGCTGCTTACAGCATTGCTGCTGTGTCTCCGCTCTCTGGAGAACAACCACAGACACAAAGGGAAAGTTTCTTTCCCAGTTTTAAAAAGTTCTAGCCTTCCCATTGACTCTTTTGGTCAGGTGCCCTTTTCTTTACCTGGGGGACTTTGTTAACCCTTTACAGGTAAAGCAAGCAGAGAACAGCCACCAACAGGGACTTTATAGCTAAGTGGCTGGCTGGGTGTCTACAAAAGGGAGCTCCCCCATCCCTTCATTTATCACAGTCTATGAGACACAGGAGGCAATTGTCCTGTTCTACTCAGCACTGGTGAGGCCTCAGCTGGAGTTCTGTGTTCAATTCTGGGCACCAAACTTTAGGAAAGACATGGACAAACTGGAGAGAGTCCAGAGGAGAGCAACAAAAATGATAAAAGGTTTAGAAAGCCTGACTTGTGAGAAAAGGTTGAAAGACTTGGGCATGTTTATTCTAGGGATAAGAAGACTGAGGGGGGAACTGATCACAGTCTTCAAATATGTTAAGGGCTGTTACAAAGAAAACGGTGATCAGTTGTTCTCCATGCCCACTTAAGGTAGGAAAAGAAGTAATGGGCTTTCTGCAGCAAGGGAGAAAAACTTCCTAACTGTAAGGATAGTTAAGCACTGGAATAGGCTTCCAAGGGAGGTTGTGCATTGTGGTATTCCCATCATTGGATTTTTTAAAGAATGGGTTGGACAAACACCTGTCAGGGATGATCTAGGTTTACTTGGTCCTGCCTCAGCACAGGGTGCTGGACTAGATGACCGTTCGAGGTTCCTTCCAGTCCTACTTTTCTATGATTCTATGACTTCTGCAGCCTACGCCACTGTGAGAGGTGAGGTTCTGAAGTCGAGGAGAGAATAGGGATGGGAATTATGGTTTCGTTGCAAGCGATTCTCCTCCCAAATCTTGCTGTGTTTTTCCAGTGAGGTGTGAATGGTCTTTTACAAAGGCAAAATGCCCAATGCAGTAAATCAGTTGTGCAGGTGACTTCAGCAAAAGCAGAATCCCGCTCATGATACTGACTTATACCCAGGGCTTCACAGGACTGTCTAAGCTTTATAATACAGGAAGTGCCTTTGGACTACGCTACCCAGAATCCTCAGAAAAAAACAAACAACCCAAGAATAATGATCTTTGGGGGAATTGTGGGAAAATGACCTTTCAGATCAATTTTATTAGTCTCTAAGGTGCCACAAGTACTCCTGTTGTTCTTTTTGCGGATACAGACTAACACGGCTGCTACTCTGAAACCTTTCAAATCAAGGATTTTTCTCTGTATACAGTGACCCATAATGAATGACTGTGTCCCAAATGGCAAGACTCTAACTCGGCAGGAACATGTATACTCTACAGATGCTTATACCTTACATGAATGGGTACGGCACTTTTCCAAAGGTTATTACATAACTAGAGGAGTTGTGCAATAACTAGCCAGTTTTGTCATGTATAAAAGCGACTGTTACACATAAAGATTGAAATGCATCCCTCCCGAAGGGTGTGCATTCAGCCCAACATTTCATCCCCTCCTGGGGCAAACCCTGGAGGCGTTATTCAAACCAATGGGCCACATGCTTAATTAAGTCCCTATTCAGATAAGTTGCCAGTAACTTCCATGGGAGTTTTCCATGAGTTAGGGCTGACTAATAAATTGCACAAGAATCCTAGGGTCTGGCCTGGTGTTCCGATACTGCATGGTCCAACTTTTGAACAGATTTATAACATAGTAAAGCTGGGTTTGTTCATGAATTGTTTTTTAATAGATTTAGTGGAGCTGATTCTGAGCTCATTGTTATCAGGGCAAAACCTGGGTAATTCCATTGACTTAGGTAGAGCTGAACTTGGTTTACTCCCATGAGAGAGAAGAATCAGCTCCAATATTTATCACAAATGTGTCTGCACTTCGTCACACATTTTCCTGGGCCTGACAGTGTGAAATTTGGATTCTGTATGAACATACAGAATGTTGCAACACTTTGGCTGCCACTGTCTCACTAATTAGAATTTGCTGTGATGGTTTTTCTTTCATTGTTCCCCCTTCCCTCCTATTTTTTCGTTCTCTCCATTTTCTACAGCAATTGAGAATGAAAATTTTAACCAACACCAAAGTGAAGAAGCCAGTTTCCTGTGAACGGCCAACCTACGAGAGAAGAATCTTGCATGCTGTCAGAACCCAGGACAGTGATAATGGTGAGAACTGAATAGTCTTCTGCTGACTCCCTGCCAGAATGTGTCTGACTGAGGGAGGCTAATCCCCACCTGACCCTCCCCTTTCTCCTCTCCGAACCTGCTGCCGTAGTCTCTCCTGTTGCATCTTTTGTTCTATATATAAAAAACATAATATGAAGGACCCATAGGAGCAAAGAGGGGTCCAGCTAACTATGTTTATTAACTATGTACAACACGCAAGACCAACTACATATACACATTGCTGCTCTGTGTGGGTTCTTGTGGCTCCTGAATCATACAAAACAGTGAACACTACCAGAAGTCTAACAAACTCCATCCAACACAAACAAGTGGAACCAATTACAACTACTCCACAACACACAGAACACCACCTCTGGGAGAAACCATGGCACTAGTACCCACCATGTGAACTCTACCAGAACATCATCAATTTATCAAGACTGCTCTTAACTAGAGCTGAATTATCTGTTCTCCCTAAGGGACTGAACTTCTGCACCATCACAGAACCTGATACCATACTAACATGTGGAGAATTAGAAGAATTCTTCTGCCAACTCCACCTCAAAGAATTCCTTCATAACAATGATGACACCACTCACAATTACCATGTCCCCTCTGACAACCATCAGAAAAAAGAATCATCTGACTGGACACCACAGAGCAGACAAAACCATACTCTTGATCATGACATTGATTGCTCCAGGAAAAAAATGACTGTGAAGTACTTCGCAAACATCACATCTACCACAATGTCTCCATCATCAAGAGGACAGCTATACAGTATCTGAAATCTAACCACCAGATAGTGGTTGAACAGGCAGACAAAGAGAAAGCCATCATAGTAATAATTAATGGAGATATCCTATCTCCTAGAACTGGAAGGGACCTTGAAAGGTCATTGAGTTCAGCCCCCTGCCCTCACTAGCAGGACCAAGTATTGATTTTGCCCTAGATCCCTAAGTGGCCCCCTCAAGGATTGAACTCACAACCCTGGATTTAGCAGGCCAGTGCTCAAACCACTGAGCTATCCCTCCCCCAGTCCTTAACCATGTTGATTATTAGGGCACTATCCAATTCACAGTCCATTTTGGTCAATTTCACAGTCATGGGATTTTAAAAATCATAAATTCCATGGTTTCAGATATTTAAATCTGAAATTTCATGGTGGTGTAATTGTAGGGGTCCAGACCCAAAAAGGAGTTGTGGGGGGGTCACAAGGTTATTGTGGGACGGGATTGCAGTACTGCTACCCTTACTTCTGCACTGCTACTGGTGGCAATGCTGCTTTCAGAGCTGGGCAGCTGGAGAGCGGCAGCTGCTGGCCGAGATCCCAGCTCTGAAGGCAGAGCTGTCACCAGCAGCAGCGGAGAAGTAAGGGTGGTATGGTCTGGTATTGCCACCCTCACTTCTGTGCTGCTACTAGTGGGGCACCGCCTTCATAGCTGGGTGGGCGGAGAGCAGCGGCTGGTGGCTGGGCGCTGAGCTCTGAAGGTGGCGCCCCACCAGCAGTAGTACAGAAGTAAGGGTGGCAATACCGCCGTCCCCCTAAAATAACCTTCTGACCCCTCCTGCAATTCCCTTTTGGGTCAGGATCCCCCATTTGAGAAATGCTGGTCTACCCCATGAAATCTGTATAGTATAGGGTAAAAGCACACAAAAGACCAGATTTCACTGTGGGAGACCAGATTTAATGGTCCATGATGCGTTTTTCATGTCCGTGAATTTGGTGGGGCCCCCATTGATTGTTAACAAGCCCAACCAAGAACTCTCTGACACTATCTACTATTATGAACTCAAAGAAGACCTCACACCACAATTTACCCATGAATTTAAGGGTATCATTAAATCCTTCCCCAGACAACTCCTAGAGAAACTCTACAGACTCATCCCCCCACGAACCCACCGCGGGGATGTTCTACATGCATCTACATACACAAATAAGGGAACCGAGGCAGACCAGTTATATGTGGCCATGGAACTCTTACTGATGGAATATCGGGACTCATAGAAACCACCCTCAAACCAGTGAAAGGGCCACCTTCCTCCAGGACACAACCGACTTCCTCCAGAAACTCTGCAATATTAACAGCATCCCTCAGAACCATCCTTGCCACCATGGATGTCACCTCCCTACACACCAGCATTCCTCTTAATGACAGCATAGCAGACTACCCCAGATATTTACAGACAGTGGATACTGCTCAGATATCCACCCCAAACATATCTCCAAACTCATCCATTTCATCCTCACCCATAACAATTTTACATCCAACAACAAACACTTTGTCCAAACCATGCGAACAGCTGTGGGTACTAGAATGGCTCCCCAATATGCCAACCTCTTCGTAAGCGACCTTGAAGAAGAATTTTTGACAAATGCACCATGTAACCAATGATATACCTGAGATACATTGATGATATTTTCATCCTCTGGACAGACAACTTAAACTCTCTCATAGATGTCCCCCACAACTTCAACAACCACCATCTGTCCATTAAACTCTTTCTGAAACACTCCCATACCAGCAGCAACTTTCTGGACACCACGATCAGCTGCAACAATGGAACCCTACAGACAACTATATATAAAAAACCCATGGATCACCACATCTACCTTCATAAATCCAGCAGCCACCCCAAATACATCAAGAAATCTGTTATCTACAGCCACTAGTCAGATACCACAGAATATGCTCCGAGGAGAAAGTTCAGGATATACACCTTAGCACAATCAAAATCACCTTCACTAAACAAAGACACTCCACCAGAGAAGTAGATTGCATCATGGAATTGGTCAACCAAATACCCCAGGAGAACCTGCTTCAATACAGAATTAAAACCCTCTCTGATTACACAGCACACACCCTAATTATCACCTACCATCCCACACTGGAACCTATATGGGGTATCATCAAACTACAATCTATACTCAGTGGGGACTCCATGCTGAAAGAAATCTTTCATGAACCCTCTCTTCTGGCCTTCAAACAACCCTCCAGCTTCTCCAAGCTCATCATCAGAAGCAAACTACCCACAGACCAGGACACAACAACTCAAAGCAATACCAGACCCTGCCAGAATAACAGATGCAAAACCTACAGACATAGTTCCACTGCTGCAATGATCAATACTCCTCACATCACCTTTCAAGATCCATAGGTCCTACACGTACCTATCACAACATGTGCTGTACCTTCTCCAGTGCACTAAATGCCCCAATAACAACTATGTGGGTGAAACCGGACAATCACTAGGCTCTTGAATGAACTCACACAAAAAAATGATAAAAGACAAAAACACAAAGCGATCACTCCGTATCTGACCTCTCAGTCCTTGTCCTCAAAGGAAACCTGCACAACAATTTCTGAAGATGAGCCTGGGAGCTTAAATTCATAACTTTGCCAAACAATAAAAATCATGGTCTTATTAAAGACACTGGATTTTTGGCTCATTACAGCAATCTGTAACCCAGTAGCCCCCCTTTTTTGTCCTGTGACTAGTGGGGTATTAACAGACCCTTCACGTTGAATGGTCCCTTAGAATATGTGCTGACTACTCCTGGTAAACTCTCTGTTCAACCCTGTATGTAGCTGTGACACTGAGTACCTTTCCCAGACCTGAAAAAGAGCTCTGTGTAAGCTGGTCTCTCCCCAACAGAAGTTGGTCCAATAAAAGATATCATCTCACCCACCTTGTCCGTCTAAACTCTGTAAAGGAATACTCTATTCCTATATGCTACACCTCCCTGACACCCACCCTCAACCTGCTGGCTCCATGCCAGACTATGTGCTCCTGAGGGCTGATCTCCCTCTGATGCCTTCTTTCTCTCCCTGAAGTCATTGTCTTGGTGTCAGACTGTCCGACTGAGGGGCTGATGCCCTCGCACACCCCTCTCCTCTGCCAGAACTTGATGTCCAAGTGCTGGGCTGTGTGTGACTGAGGGGCTAATCTCCCCCTGAAACACTAAACACAGTAGCCCGTACATCTTTACTGACCTGCCCCTTTACTTCCCACAGTCATTCCCTTGCCTGTTCCTCAACCACATGATGGTGTGGCGCCAAGCCCTGAGAAGGAAAAGAAGACAAAACCACGGACACATTTTCCAGAGACCTGGATCTGGGATCTGGTCCCCGTTGGGTGAGTGACCCCCCACAGATCCACCACCAGGAAGAAAATCACTGGTGATCCCTGAGCATGGAACCCTGTGCCATCTCCAGTGGGTGCTGAGCCTCACTTCGCAGTGCCTCATGATGGGATTCAAATACTCCTCCAGCAAAGGGACTGAGGAGAAGCCTTTGCTGGAAAATCCCTATCTTCATGATTTGTACGGTCCCGCTGTACGGAGTGAAACCTTCTGTCTATACCCAGCGGGCCTCTCATGTTTCCCAAGCAATATATCATAGTCACACATACACAACAGGCACCCAAAATTTGACGGAAACATTTAGTCCCCTCTATGAGTCTTCAAAATGGGGGAAACAATTCAGTTCCTCCCCCCAGTCTCTGCTCCCGGTCTTTTATTTGGGGGGTTATGAAGAGAGCTATATGAAATAATTTGCATTAAAGAAACTGGTGCTCTAGAGATGAAAGGTTTTGTACCCAATTGCCCTATCCCCCTGAGTCAGCCAATGCCCCAGAGCTGGCACTGGATGGAAACAAGTGCCCTAGAGGTGAGAGGCTCCATGCCCCATTCCCCAGTGCACTGGCTGCCCCAGTCTGGTTTGTGGTGGTGCTGAAGGATCTGCTGTCTCTATCCATTCTGCAGTGAGGAGGGGAAGGCATCTCTCCAGGCCACTGCTCCTGACACCATCACAGAGTGGCAAGCCGACATGTTCTGTGTTGCGGACAGTGGCTTTGGACTCTCACAGCCGGCCAAGTTCAGGGTCTTCCAACCCTTCTTTGTGGATGTGACACTGCCATACTCTGTGGTCCGGGAAGAGACCTTTACCCTGAATGCCAACGTCTTCAACTACCTGAAGGACTGTATCCAGGTGAGTTCTCCACATGCCCTGGCAAGGACGTACCCACAGCGCTTGGTCCAGAGACTGAGTACACTACTCTGAAGTGCCCCGGTCATGCACATCTGGTTCACACCTCGCAGACTGATATCTCATAGTACCAGAGGTTCCTTCTCCCTTGGACAGCTGCCAGGTGCCCACAGTGGAGCTGGAACACTTTTTGGAGTGAGGGTGCTGAGCTGCACTCCTCTTACCCCTATCCACACCCTCACCACCTCCTAGAGCTGGGGCCGGGAGCAGGGCCATGGCTCCAGGAGGGGGGATGCGGACAGGGTAAGGCAGCCAGGATCCCGCATGTGGGGCCGGGGGCCGGGACACCACGGCTGAGCAGGACCCTGGGCCAGCAGCGAGCTCCTGGGCATGGGGCTGGCGGCTGAGTAGGGCTGGCGGCTGAGTGGGACCAGCGGCTGAGCAGTAGCGGGGCCAGCGGCCAGGACCCTGGGTGGCAGGGACACGGGGCCAGCGGCCGGGACCCTGGGTGGCAGGGGTGCGGGGCTGGTGGCCGGGATCCTGGGTGTAAAACTGGGGTGCTGCAGCACCCCCCGCATCCCTACTTCCTATGCCTATGGGTGCCCAGTACTAACATGCTGCCCCTGCATTTGTACCCCTCATGCTCAGGTGCACACCAGCCTGGCAGACTCTCCGGAGCTCCAGGTTGAGTCTTGCTCAGGCTGCCAATACACCAGCTGTCTCTGCGCCAATGAAGCCAAGACCTTCTCCTGGAACGTGACAGCCACCAAACTGGGTGAGGCAGTTGAGAGGGCAGAGGGGGCAGGGGGAAATTTGAATATCTATCTGTCTGGCCATGTGTCCCTCTCGCCCACTGCCCTTTTCCAGTCTCGGCTCTGAGCCCTCAGTGATGCTCTCCTGTCGCCTCCCCAGGCAAGGTGAATGTCACCGTGAGCACCGAGGCACTGGAGTCACATGATCTGTGCGGCAATGAGATCGCCGTGACACCCCCACGGGGACAGACCGACACGGTGATAAAATCCCTGCTTGTCAAGGTCAGTCGGGCTTCAAAGGCAACAGGAGGGTCCGGCCCTGGGACAGTAGGGTCAGAGAGGGAAGTGGGGCTGCAGGGGGACATCAGCCCCTCAAGCACAGATAGACCAGCACCAGGACAGCAGGGCCAGGGCGGGGAAACGAGGTGGTGGGGAGAGATTAGTTCTCCTTGGGCACAGATACAGCGGAACTCAGGCAGCAGGGTTACGGAGGGGAAATGAGATATCGGGGGGTGAGTAGCCCCCCTCAGGCACAGACAGGCTGGCACTGGGACAGCGGTTTGCCTTTCTGTTGTCTCCTTTCAGACTCACACTCTTTTTCCTTCCATAGCCGGGTGGTGTCCTCGAAGAGAAGACTCACAACGTCTTCCTGTGTGCTACAGGTGCGGATGGACTCGTCCCCTGATTGCTTTGGCTTGTAATGGAGGCTTCTGTGTTATTTCTGGGCCCCAAATAGTGGAGGCAACTGTTCAGAAAGAAAGCACCGAGAGCACCATCCCCTTCCGAGAGAGAGGCGCTCTCAGGCACAAGTACCATGCCCATGTTGCGTTTACACTCCGTGCTGTGAGGAGCAGCTCCCCGGGGTGAGAAGTGCATGCTGTTTGTATGCGCAGGTCATCCTGCCAGGACCTTCACTATCACGTTTGGGCTCCTTCTTTACACTCTATGAGTGGCGCCTCCTCCTGCTGTGTTGGACCCATGATTCCCACTTTCCTCAATCTCCCACATTGTTAATTCTTGGGTTTTGTCTCTCTCAGAGGATCCAGTTACTGATGAAGTTTCCCTGAAGCTGCCAGAAGGAGTCGTGGAAGGATCAGGCCGAGCCACTGTCTCTGTCATTGGTGAAGACCCTTTCCCTATTCCCTTGCTTCCAGGGGGAAGATATCATGCAGCGTCTGGCACTAATGCTGCACCAACCCCAGGCCTCTGTCAAACATGGCTGAAGCTTATAGCCCCTGAAAGCTATATCAAAAACCAAAATCCTTTTCTGGAGCCACTGCCCTCCCAGAAGAATTATCCAGAACGAAAAGCACCCCAAACAGTTGGACTGGAAAAGGCAGTCTTTTGGGGAGACCATGCCACAGATTTCAACATTAGGAAAGATTTCTTGAAACCGAGACTGAGAATTCCACCCTTTGCTCAAATTTCATCCCAGTTTCAGTCTCTAGCAATCCCTGCCACAAATAAATCCTCTCTCTCCTCAGAATTGCCACCCTGCAGATAACTGTAGAGGGTTTTCATCTCCCCACTCCCCTTAATTATTGCTTAGCCAAAGGAAACAGACTTAGTTCTTTTAGATCCCTCAAACCCTGTAATCGGTGTATTTCTTTCTTCAGGGGCTGCTCTAGTGTGGGTTCATGGGTTCAACTGCACCCACAGAAATAATGAAAACCAGGGTGGGAAAACAGGCAAATATACACTTCTCCTGGCCTGGTCTGGAGGGAGGGTCCTGGAGTGTGGCGTGGTTTGGAGAGCGAGTTGCCCCACACTCACCCTGCAGTGGTAGCTTCTGTCCCACAAAGCTTGGCCCACTCCCAGGTCATGACTCCCCGAGCAGAGAGCTGGCCAAAGCCCCGTGGAACAGAGTTGCCACTGTGGGGGGAGTGCAGGGCTGGCTTGTGCTCCAGCCCTGCTCCCTCCGTGGGCCTCCCCTCTGCACCAGGCTGGGATTAGGATTGGTGTGCCAGGGTGGCGTGTGCTGCTGCAGGTGTTCAGTGCCCCGCAGTGCATCCCCTGAATCAGGAGGCTACATCCACCCCTGCTTTTCACTGAATTCCCTGCAGAGTACTGGTGTATTACTAGTACTGTGGGCCCAGATCCTCAAAGGTATTTAGGCCCCTAACTCGCTTCAAAATCAATGGAAGTTGGGAGAACCAGATACCTCTGAGGACCTGGGCCATGGTGTCCAGAGCTAAACTCAGTATTCCAGAGAGAGCCACACCAGGTCCATAGAGAGAGCGATTATCAACTCCCTGTTCCGTGACGTTATGTCAGGGCATATCCAGATTCCCTTCATGGTTTAGAAGCATTAGGAACAACACTGGATGATAGAGCTGATCTCACGTGTTTTCTCTCCATCCTCAACCTCCAGGGGATATCATGGGCACAGCCTTACAGAACTTACACCAGCTACTTCGTTTGCCCTTTGGCTGTGGTGAACAGAACATGGTCATGTTTGCTCCAAACATCTTTGTACTCCAATACTTGGAGAAGACAAAACAGGCTACCCCAGAGATCAGAAACACGGCACTAAAATTCATGAAGACCGGTAAGCAGTGCCCTTCTCTCTCCTCCTCTGGTATAAGGAAGATACTCTACATCGTGGCTGAGGGGCATTGGCAGAGCTGTGTGGGGAGCCCAGGACTGGAATAGAAGGGAGCTGCAGGGCAGGACTAAGGGGCATTGGGAGAACTGTGGGGATCTGTTCCATAACAAGATGCCACAAGGAATAAGCCTCAAGGAAGGAAAGACCATGCTTTTTAACAAGCAGCACTTACACAGAATGATAACTCCTCTATAGTTAAAATTAAGACCAGCTTTCTGCTTAAAGCTTGACTGTTCTAAGTGCTCTAAAATCCATACGGTTATGCAGATTGCCTTGAAAAGTGGTGTACCTCATGGGGATTTGGTGTAAGGTCAGTGATCCAAATTTGGGGCCATTTGACCTGAGATACAGCTACCAGAATAAAACCAGCTTTTCTGAAAATTCACATGTTCTGGCAACATTTGTTTGCTCACAGCTAGAGCTCAAACCAGGGCTTAGATCACTGCATCAGGGTCTCCCACACACGAGGGACCTACCAGCCCTTTGGGGAAATCAGATTTAAATGCGTTTTGAAAAAGAGTTTGCTTCTCCGGTGAGGTGTGCTAAGGCTCAGGCACCTGTTCAAGCTGCCAGGATCTGACAGGGAACGAGATGCTCTCTGTAGGTGTGGGGCAATCCTGTGGAATACCACATCCGGGCTATAATTCAGGGGGTGCTGCAAGTCCTTAGGATTGAGAGACCATCACATTCTTCCTGTCTCCCCAGGTTACCAGCGCCAACTGCTCTACAAACACGACAACGGCTCCTACAGTGCCTTTGGGAAGCATGATGCCGAGGGCAACACCTGGTGAGTGAGCAGAATTGGGGCCATCCAGCCACACCTATGGCCAAGAGTATGAATGGGTATGAACCTTCCTGCTTCTGAGGCCAATAGATACAAAGATCCTCTCTCCTCTGCTCTCTGTTTGCAGGCTGACGGCTTTTGTGGCCCGGTCCTTTGGCCAGGCCAGCTCCTACCTGTACATCGATGAGCGGCACATACAGGATGCTGTCCGCTGGCTGGGACAGAACCAGCTGCCCAGCGGCTGCTTCCAGAGTGTGGGGAAGCTCTTCAACAATGCCCTCAAGGTATGGACACTGGAGGAGTGGGAGAAACCCTAGTAGTAGGGAGGAGAGCTGGGTCCTCGGCAGCCCCCACAGAAAAGCTCTCTGCTCCCACTCGCCACAGGGAAGCACTCTCCCACCACATTGCTAGCTAGAATGAACTGTAATTGAAATGAGTGTGTTATAACATCAGTGTCCTCTCCCTTACTGCTTTGATCTCCTCTGGATCCCCTCAGGGATGACCTCTGAATCTGAAAAGTGACTATCAGAACGGCACCCGGGGGTGCCATGTTCATTGTCTCTGGGAGAATCCCCATCAAATGGGCTCTGTTTACAAAATACAGATACTTTTTTCTAACTAATGCCCCAGAAAGCCCAGCCTAGGCTCGGAGAGTCAGTCTGGCTCTTTCCTTCTCTCACATCATCACCTGCCATTAAGTTTGCATGGTGTAAATGATAGAAACTCAGAAAACCATTCTGCTGATGACACGCAGGCAGGAATAGAGCCCAGCTCTCTCTCTGGGCTATGCTAGCTCTGCAGGGCTAGCAGAAGAAGGCATCAATGCCAGCAGTTCTGACTGAGGACACACAGGAAGCCGGTCGAAGAAGGGGCCATTTTTACATAGTCACTTTTCAAAGTAGAACTGCACTTGTAGTAGAACAACTGACTGCAGATTGGTGGAGTGAAGCAGCAAATAAGCCTTGTGCAAAGTGAGATTTTCCTCCCCGAGGCTGTATTTCCTGAGCCTTAAAGCTGGGTTTTACTCTCGGATACTCCTGCGTGAGTGTGGAGCCCCTGCACTGATGTTAGTAGAGTGAGTTACTGCAGATTCGTGCCGGTCTCACTGAGAGGAGAATCTGGTCCTTACGGTGCACAACTTGTAACAAAAGATGTGAACGTTTTTTCTAATCAGCTAGAGTTCCTTGAGTCTGTCAAAGAGAAAAGGCCCAGCTCAGGCTCCAAGCCAGCTTTCTATCAACGAGATGGGGAGCTCCACTCTCCCTCTCTGAGTACCGTGGAACTGTAACTGCCACATTCCCTGGCTTTCCTCTGAATGCCAGATTGGCCCTGCGGGCTCAGCCCTGCCTTCTTCCTTTACCCTGGGAGAGACCTGAGCGGGAAGTTCCCTGTCTGCTGTCCGGTAGTTCAGGTAGGGCGGCTGCACCCAGCCACAAAGAGATCTAAGTCTTCAATCTCCTTTCCCCATACGTCCACAAGAGGAAGCAGAAACTCCTGTAAGACATAAATTGCTGTGACGCTTCCTGGAGTATACAGGGTTGTGAAGCATCTCTCTACTACCAGACCTTAGCATGAGGAAGCCTTGTCTGTGCCTGCCATGGGTCAGCTCCCAACTCCACTGGCAACACAAGAATTCCCCTTTAGGCTTCGCAAGGCTCACTGTCACTCTACAGGTTAGCGATAGGCACACACCAGCCCACCGAGCATCTCCCTGGAGTGTCCGGCCCCTGGTCCACTGGGCACACAGAATTCACAGATACATTGCTTCCAAAGAAGCAGAATGCCCCAGCTTACCAGTTCCACCTCAGATCCCCGCTCCACTTAACACACAGCCCTTAGATATGTTTACAGTGAAAACGAGGGAGAGTTTATTTAATAAAGAGAAGAGACTGGACTGACAGCAAGCAGAAGTACTGGAAACACAAGGTTATATCTAAAATAAAATCATAACACCCATTTGAGAACCTAGGCTTGACTAACAAGTCTTATAGAGCAATGCCCAACCCCAAAGTCCTTCCAGCATTTTTCAGCCAGGCTCGGCTGGGATCTTCCATTCATGAGACAAGTCATGCTGCCAATTTGCCTCCTAGGTGAACGATGCCAGGTGTACCTCTGCACCCCCCAGTTATCCTCAAAGAATTTATTGCCTTTACTGATAAATAGGACGCTCCCCCCACCAACTGGTTGTTTCTTCCTGTATATTCCTTTCTTGTTGATTGCACAATCTATCGATTAACATTTGGCTCAGTTGGTAGATTGGCCTCAACTGTGAAGTGGACAATACATTCTATACATATATTTTGACAGAGAGATAAGTGACCCTTACCTCCTGCCTAACAGGAACCTGTCTATTACTTTCTGGTGACCAGCCCTAAGTCACAGACTTAAAAAACATAATTTTCAGTGTACATACACATAACTCCTTAAATATTATCCATCCATACATTTTGTAATGATTATGACAACCAGTGGGTTACTGACTTTCAGAAGAGCATGCAGCCCTTATCTGCACATACAGTTCGCAGTGAGTATGATGACCACTGGCTTTCAGCAGGAACCTTACATATCGCCATTGTTGAACTATTGGGTAGATATCCGACCCAGGGGATCTCTGTAACTCTTATGCATCCCTTATGCCCTCTGCCAGTTGGCACCAAGGGGTCCTTGGGTCATCCAAGCCCAATTCACCTGAGATGACATCTCTGAGCTGGAGGTGAATGAGGAAGAACAGATGACTGAGGCTAAAGTATCTGTTTTTGCTTCCCCTGATAGTCACCTCTTCATCCTCTCCCCCACATGAATAGTGCTTCAAGCTATGAGGGCATCTTTGGCTTGAGTACTGGCCACTTCTGTATCATGAGGCCAGGAGAAGGCTCATCCCCAGTAGAAATACACATAGATGTCATTAGAAAACTTCCATGGGTCTCTGTTGGTATCTTCTGGTTTCTACCAGAGGACCAGTAGTCCCAGAAACGTCCATGGCTCTATTTGTAAGAACATAAGAATGGCCGTACTGGGTCAGAGCAAAGGTCCATCTAGCCCAGTATCCGGTCTACTGACAGTAGCCAATGCCAGGTGCTCCAGAGGGAGTGAACCTAACAGGTAATGATCAAGTGATCTCTCTCCTGCCATCCATCTCCACCCTCTGACAAACAGAGTCGAGGGACATCATTCCTTACCCATCCTGGCTAATAGCCTTTAACGGACTTAACCTCCATGAATTTATCCAGTTCTCTTTTGACTTAGTTGACTAAATGGAACAAATCAGAACTGGATGGAGATTGTTCATTGGAATTTTGACTGAGGAGATGTCTTGTGATAAAGGCAAAATAGTCCTGATCAGCCAGGCTCTACCAGGAGTTATGGTTACAGCCTGCCCTGGATTGTCAGTGGTAAGGAAGTCAGGCCAACTCCATCAAGCCCCTCAACAGAGCTTTGGCTTCTTCTTTACTCATCCTAGGTCGCATAGACAGCCCCAGGCACATATAGAGGAGGAAATTCTTTCAGATCTGCTTCACGAGAGAGGGAGTTGAGGAGGCTCAATTAGATGGAGAAAGATGGTTTAAGCCTCAGCTCTATTGTTTATGAGCCTAGCAAATCTCCAAGCTGCAGTGGATGGAGCATTGTGTGAATCTTTAGAGCCAAATCCTTTCTGGGATCCCAGAGACCAAGAAAATCCAAAGGGCTCATGATACAGGGCGATCAGGACCTGGTATTGAGACGGGGCCTCTGCACCCCCTCTCATTAACCTGGCTAAAGATTTCTCTAGCCCAATTTGCAGAGCATGAAAATTTGGCCACAGTGCAGGTGGCTTCTCACTGCTCCCTCTGCGCCACCGTTAATCTGACAGAGCTTTCCCTGTCTCTTACTGAGGGATGTCTGGAAGCACTTTCCACATGGCAGGGAAGTAATGCATGCCCCCTCTGCTCTCGTTTCACCTCTTTCTCCTGCTTCTCTGTGCACCCCACAGGGTGGCGTGGATGATGAGATCTCGCTGACGGCTTACATCACTGCCGCGCTGCTGGAGCTCCACCTGGAGAAGAATGTGAGTAGCTCCTGAACGTTCACTGGGGTTGGGGGAACCCTCCACCTGGCCTCCTTCCAGAGCCCTAGGGTACAGGGAATGGTGGGCCTGAGTTAGGGAAATCCACTGCCACTTCATTACTGCTTTGTACGTCACCAGCATGGAGAAGGCAAAGGGCTGGTGATTCAGAAGTGAAGAGCATCTCTTTGGGGAAGAATCTGCCAATCCCCTGCTTGGTGGATTTTGTGTGAAATTCAAAGTCCCAGGTTCTCATTTCCCCCTCAAAGCTGCTGACTGTCACCATGGGACTGGAGGACCAAGATAATTTGATCTTCTTTTGTCTGGGCCACTTGACTGAAATATCCGGTCATAGTGATAACACATTATACATCCCAAAGCATGTTCCACCTATGACTCAAGGCTCAGAATCCCCCTCTGAGGCAGGCGAGAACAATCTGCTTTGTATAGATGGGAAACTGGCACAGAGAGAAAGGACGTGACTTGCCCAAGATTGTACAACAAGTCAGTGGCAGAGTCAGAAAATGAACCCAGTGGCCTTATCTCCCAGTCCTGTGCTTGAGCCATAAGAAATCCCCCATCCCTAATAAACAGCAGGGCCCTCATTGGAAACCAGGCTCTGTGTGTGAGTCAAACTTCCTTGGGAAATAACATACAAATAGTATCCACCTACCCAATGCAAGATGCAATATCTGAGCCACGCTTCCTAGGGAAATACGTTAATTAAATATGGGAACTGTTAGTACCCTACATTATTGGGAGACTGGAATTAATAGGCCATGGGCCAGATTGTCAAGCACTGGCCTTCATTCT
The DNA here is from genome assembly GCF_013100865.1 of Trachemys scripta elegans. Lineage (NCBI taxonomy): Eukaryota > Metazoa > Chordata > Testudines > Emydidae > Trachemys > Trachemys scripta. The sequence continues at coordinate 133,054,976 of NC_048298.1, forward strand.
TGCACCTGTAAATTGTGGTGTAAATAATCAGAGGTATAGTTTTGCACCTACAGTTGTGTGAGGGTGCACATTCAGCTATCATTTAAACATCTAGCTACTGGTTTCATGAGTGCTGTCAGGTGCTTAGATGCCCAACTGGCTTCAAGTGTGCCTGCAACTCTGCAGATACAAAACCAGAAACTCAGTTAATGCTGGCTTGAAAATCTGGCCCTGGGACTCAATATTAACGAGCCAAGCAACAGAACTTCCAAACCTGGGTGCTGAACGTTAGGGTCCTTAATTAAAAAAAGGCTCAGTTTTCCAAGCTGCCGTACTCCCACCACTCCCATTGACTTCAAAGGGAACAGGGAGTGCTCAGTGCCTCTGAAAATCAGGTCATTTCTATTTAGGAGCCTCATCTTAGACATGCAGGTTTGAAAACGTTTTTCCAGGAGCATTACTGGGTACATCCACCTGACATGAATGCTGTACAGAAGTGACCACACACGGCCAGAGTCCTGTCCCAAATTACAATGCTTCTCATGGAAAATCCAGGATGATTCTTTGTCCGCTGTGACTCTGGGTATGTCTACATGGAGCTGGGGGTGTGATTCCCAGCTTGAGCAGACATACCTGGCTGGCTCTGATCAAGCTAGTGTGCTAAAAATAGAAGTGTTGCCATGGTGACATGGGCAGCACTCTGCGTATGCTCCACATGTGATCCTGTCTGAAACTCAAGACACGGACTTGGACACCACTTATGCCTCTGTGGCTACCCTGCTATTTTTGGTGTGCTCACTCAATGAGAGCTAGTAAGAGTACGTCTACCCAAATAGGAAATTACACCTCCAACTCCAACAGAGACATACTCTACTTTGGTTGTTTCCAAGCTCTACTTGGGGCCATGAGGGGAGATCCTTCCAGAACATGTTCCTTGGATGTATTAGAATGACCGGGGGATTGAGAACAGTTCCTGGAAGCTATACGTGGCCTAACCACCTTCATGTTCCTTTCTAAGGGCACCATGGTGGATGACGCTTTACTCTGCCTCAAGAAGGCATCACACAATGTCAACAGCACCTACGCCCAGGCCTTGATGGCTTATGTCTTCACACTGGCCAAGGACATGGAGACAAGGCAGCAGCTCCTGGAGCCGCTAGACCAACTGGCTGGCCAACTTGGTATGGTGGCTTCTTTTAGTAGCTACTTGTTCCCAAAGAAAATTACTCTGGCTGTTGGTAACACCTGATCCTGACAAGTTCTGAGCACTGCCAACTTCCTGGGATGTCCATGGGCCAAATCCTGAGGTCCTTATTCAGTTTGTTCTGCTATTAGTCAGGCATCCCCCCCACCCCCCTGCCATTGAAGTGAAGTCAGTGGGAGTTCTGCCTGAGTAAGAACTAAGAGCTGGAGAATTTCAGTTAGACGTCTGTGTTCCTGATTAGGTGCTTCTGAAAATCTCGCCCAGTAAGAACTGAATAAAGACCGCAGGATGTGGCACACTGTAAATATACACCATATAATTAAAGAGCGACGGGTTCATTCAGCTTCATTTGCTCTGAACTAAATTGGGACTATCTCCACCGAGAACAATGGAGTTACACTAGAGTCAAACAGATGTGAGAAGAGAAAATCATAGCTCTCTGGCTGTGCATTCTGCCTAGTCTATCCAAGCATTTTAGTGCTCCCTGAGTAATTTTAGGAGACCTTAGACTACATTTGAGGGCTGTATCCACTGCTGTCCTGAAATAGAACCTTTTTTCTCTTTCTCCCTTGGTTTCCCTCGCTGGTGGTTTCTGTTCACTTAATGAATATAATTACAGTTGGCACCCAAGTAGTTGAAGCCCAGAGCCTCTTATTGAAAGACCTCAGAGAGAAACTGTGGGTCAGATGGAGTTGTATTGGCTCCAGAAAACCCTCTGCTACTTCTTGGAAAGACTGTTCTGCTTGTGTCACCTTGGAAGTAGCTAATCACAAATCTTTCCTGCCAGAACATTATTGATTGCCATGGTAAATATCCCATATAAATATAATTAAGCAATTTACAGTACCTAGAGTCAGTGGGCCAAACCCTATTGTCTTTACGTGGTTTTTACTTAGTCTTTGCTCCGTCAAATTCTCAGTGAAGCCCATGGGAGGTTTGCCTGAATGAAAATGTCAGGATTAGAAGGTGGCGATTAGAAGGTAGAGAGGGCCCTCAACTTCTGTCAGCTTTAATGGTGGCCAGGGTACTCTGCACATTGCAGAGTCAGCTCTTTAGGATTCTGTCCTCTCCATGTGAACAAAGGCCACATGGAAATCACGTTGGGGATGTGTTGCTATATGGACCTACAGGCTGATTAAAATCTCTGGTGGGTTCTGTTAGTTTAAAATCAAATTCCATGTCTTGTCCAAGGTGCGACTATGGTTACTGACCCCAAAGACCCTCCAGTTAACGGTGTCCAGATATGGGTGTTACCAGATTCCATATATTCTTACCTTACCACATGAAGTTCTTGAAGCGTTCCTTAGAAGTGAGGGGAGAGCTGGTAAGAGGGACTTAGGCTACTGGGCTTTCCTATAAAACAGCCAGCCTGAGCTCTGGGACCCCACAAGGTGAGAGGGTCCCAGAGCCTGGGCTCCAGCCAAAGCCCCAAACATTTACATCACAGTTTTACAGCCCCACACTCCGAGCCCTGTGAGCCCGAGTCAGCTGACCCAGGCAAGCCACATGTGTTTAATTGTGGTGTAGACGTACCCTGAGATCACAATGTGGCCCAGAGAGCTACCAGCTTCTGCCCTTTCTAGCTCTGTTTTCTAGCCTGTCGTAGAGAAGTCTGCACAGACTTCACCTAAACGAGTCACTGTAAAAGCTTTTTTCTTGTTTTGTCTCTCTTCCTTAAAGTGCATGGCCTGCTCTGAATAATGACTCTACTGTTCGCATTGTAGGTTCCCATGTCTGTCTCTCAGTGATTAAGTATTAAATGGGTTCCATTTCAAAGTTTTTGTTTTGATCTGCCAGCCCTGCAAACACCCTCATGGCTCTGAGAGTCAAGCTGGGCCCTTTCCTTCCCCCACATCATCATCTGCTACGAAGATCCAGTGAGACAAACTCTGCCCTCGCTGATGCCAGGGCAGCTCCCTTGTCTTCTGTGGGTTTGCTCTTGTGTCCCTGATGGGACCTTACTGAATAATTCCATGGATGCACAAGTAGGACTGGAATTCTGCTCTCTCCTTCTGAGCCGTGCTGGCTCTGCAGGGCAGACGGGGATGAAAAACATGTTGTTGTTACCACTGAAATCATGGAGCAAAGCTCCTGAGTGAGAAGGGGCCATTTTCACATTTTACATTTTACTGTTCAGAGGAGAACTGCACTTTAAATACAAACAACCCTCTGTTCAAAGGCCACTATCATCTGGATTTGGGGGCCACAGCAGCTACCTGCGTGTCCCTAGAAATGAAGGGATCGGTGCTCTCAAGGGAGAAGTGAAACCAGGCCCAGCAGTGTGCAATGTAATAAAAAGAGGTTCAGGAGGCGCTACAGTCACTGCAATAGGAAGTGCCCCAGACAGGTGTGAAGTGGATTCTCAGCCCCCAGGGGGCTCCAGAACATAGTGAACTGCTGTTCTGTCAGACTATGTTCTCCTCCACTGTTTTTCTTCCCCTCAGGAGGGCACCTGCCCCAGGCAAATGATGAGGACTCCTCTGAAGCAGTGATGGAAGATTCTTCGTCATCAATTGAGACAATGGCCTACATCCTCCTAACTCACATTTCCAAACCAGAGGTGTCAGCTGCAGAAATCTCAGCTACCTCCCAGATTGTGCGCTGGCTCACCCATCAACGGAACCCCTATGGGGGCTTTGCCTCCACTCAGGTACCACCCAGCTCCCTCATGGAGGGAGAAAGAGACCCTGCATGCTTGGGGAATCAGGGGCCATGAGCCTAACCTGGCAATGAAACCCTAAAGGGAGGGATGCAAGTAACCTGCAGTGCTTGAAGGATCGGAGTGTCAGTCCCCATGCTGGTGACCTGTGGTGAGGATCATGCTGTAATGAGGGCTGGGGGTGGGAATCTGGTAGCTTGTGGCCTGGATGATGTAAATCTTGTTTGTTTGGGAGCTCAGAGTTGGAATCTTGGCACTGGTGCTGAGAGGGGTGCGGCTATCACCACATTGCAGGGTGGAGTGTGCGTGCTGGTGTGGGTGCCCCACAGCGCACAGAGCCCGTCCCTCCAAAGTGTTGACTCTTGATTGCAAAGAAGTGACACAGACAAGGTGCCTGTCTCTCTTTCCCCAGGACACAGTGGTTGCCCTTCAGGCCTTGGCCAGATATGCAGCCCTGACATACCACGAGGCACAAGGGGTAAAGGTGACGGTGCAAGCCAAGGAGGGCTCCCAGCAGGAGTTCCATGTGGATAAGAAGAACCAGCTGGTGCTGCAGCAGGCATCTCTCCCTCAAGTCCCAGGGGAGTACGTGGTGCAGGCAGTCGGGAATGGCTGTGCGTATGTGCAGGTGAGTGACAGCCCATTGGAGTCAATAGGAGTTTTGCCACTGACTCCCAGGGGAGCAGGATTTGGCCCAACTCTATGTATCTGTCGGTCTGGGTCTGCCTTTGACCCTGTCTATACTAAAGGTGGATCCTTAGGGGGCTTTGGCATGCTCACTAGAGGTAGTTACAGTGAATATTGCTTGAGTGCCTCCACGCAACAGCATTTCCCTGCAGGAGCATGTGTCAGCCCTGCTGGCCCATCCACAACTACTGTGCTGTGGCCTGGTGTGTTCTGGGAGAATATGAGCAGTTCTTTGTTCCTAGATTCTATGCAGCTATGATTAACCTCCTGCAGAACACAGGCCATATAATTTCACCCGTGGTTCCTGCATCAAGTCCCAGTATCCTTGTAACAGCTGATGGGGTGGGGACTGTGGCTACCTTTCCCATGATGCATGTCCCTTGGGGATGTCATCCCATACAGAGATGGGGAATGGAGGAGAGCTGTCTAACCCTGATACACTGAGAGACAAGGTGGGTGAGATAATATCTTTAGTTGTGTAGCACCCCCACAACACATCTTTTAAGACCCCTGGGTCCTACATATGGCTATCACAACACGTGGTGTACCAGTGCACTAAATGCCCCAATAACAACTATGTGGGTGAAACCAGACAATCACTACCTTCTCGAATGAACTCACAAGGAAAATGATAAAAGACAAAACACCCTAACACCCATGGGAGAACACTTTTCACAAAGCGATCACTCCTTGTCTGCAAAGGAAACCTGCACAACATTTCTGCAATGAGCCTGGGAGCTTAACCTCATAACTTTGTAGATGCTAAAAAACAAACATGGAATCAAAATACTAGATTTATGCCTTATTACAACAATCTATAACCCCTAATCCTCACCCCCGCCCCCAGTTTTTTTTCCCTTTCCCGCCTATGACTGGAGAGGTGTTAACTGGCCGCTTCACCTTGAATGATCCCTTGAAATATGTGTTAACTACTTATTCTAAACTATCTGTTCCACCTTGTATTTAGCGGACACCCTGAGGGATTATCTACACTTAAAACACTACAGCTGCGTGTCAGTGAAGACGCTACCTATGCGGACAGGAAAGGTTCTCCTGTCAGCATAAGTACTCCTTCTCCCTGAGATGCAGTACCTATGTCAACAGGAGAATTCTTCCATCAGTGTAGCACTGTCTACACCAGGGCTTAGATCAGTTTACCTGCATCGCTCAGGGGTGTGGATTTTTTCACACCCCAGAGCAACCTAATGATACCGACCTAATTTCCTAGTGTAAAACAGGCCTGAGTACATTTCCCAGACCTGAAGAAGAGCTCTATGTACCTCGAAATCTTGTCTCTCACCAACAGAAATTGGTCCAATAAAAGATTTTACCTCACCCACCTTGTCTCTAATATCCTGGGACCAACATGGCTGCAACAATGCCTGATACACTAACACAGTTAGTCCTGCCTCTCACCTTAGAACCCAGCTACCATCTGACAGCTGTGCAAAGCCAGGCTCACGAGCAGCTTCACCACAGTTATCCCTGGTGTAACCATTGAAGTCAGAGGCCTTATGCCAGGGATGTATTTGGCTCCATAGGTTAACCATGTTGTATATGGACACAAACCCTTGTGTGGGGTCAGCCAGGTACCATCTGGTGACAAACTGGTGAGAAGCCTGTGGTGTAAATGGGTCTGTTTACGTAGCGAGCCCCCAGGGCACTACATAGACGAATTCTTCCCCCCAGACGACGCTGCGCTATAACGTCCCGCCCCCAGACAGCAAAGCGACCTTTGTCCTGGATGTGAAGACGGCACCTGAGGAGTGCAACCATGCTGCCAGGAAACACTTTGACCTCCATGTGCAAGTCAGGTATGGGATCCCTGCCCGCGCTGCTTCCTGAGGGTCTCTCCCCTGGCTCCCTTTCCTGCAACAGGGCTGGGGCAACATAGGCAACCCCATGAAAAGCTGCCCAATGGAGCTCTATGGCCAGGGTCGGCTCCAGGGTTTTGGCCACCCCAAGCAGCCAACTAAAAAAAAAAAATAAAGCCGCGATCGTGATCTGCGGCGGCAATTCGGCGGGAGGTCCTTCGCTCCGAGCGGGAGTGAGGGACCGTCTGCCGAATTGCCGCCGAATAGCTGGACCTGCAGCCCCTCTCCAAAGAGGCCGCCCCAAGCACCTGCTTGCCAAGCTGGTGCCTGGAGCTGGCCCTGTCTATGGCAGTGGGGACTGAGATGCACTGTCTGACCTTCTCCTCTTCCCGCGCTTCTTCCGTATCTTGCCAGCCCTTATAATATGTCCAGAACTGGGGGGAAGGGAAGGAGGAGGGAACTAGGGGACAGCAGCTGCAGATTTTCTTTTACTCAGGAGAAGGGGGCAACTTGCCTCATGCTCAGGCAATATGGGCTGGAGCAGCCCAGAGTCTATAGGCAGGACACGGCTGTTCAGGACAGTCCTCATGCAACCCCTCTGCTCTGTGTGAGAACCACGAGAGCGTTGTGGAAGAGAGGGAACACATGGAGGGAGGAGGGAGTCCAGTTCTGCCCGTGATCGATCTTCGGGATGGGGAGTATCCTGGTCCATACTTTCCATGCTCCTGAGACCACTGGCTGCTCTGACCTCAAACAGCTTCAACCGTTCTCCCTCCTGAGGCCAGATGGCAAGAGGCGAGGGGCTGGGGACCAGGCCTGTCACCAGCTATGGAGCCTAAGATCTCTTATCACTTCTTGCTCAGTGACCCCATCCCTGGGAAATGGAGATTGGGATGGGAGAGAGTGAAACATGGACAAACCCTCTCCCACGCTGACCAGGCAGGGTAGAGAGTACGAGGGAGGGGTTTTTCGCTCTCTCTTCCATTGGCTGGAGGGGACTCAGCTTTTCTGCAACTGGGTGATAGGGGGTGTTCATCACCCACTCCAAGGACTGCTACACTGACCATCTTTGCACCTTCTCTCCCATCTTCCTTCAGCTACGTCGGAGATCGGGAGCGCAGCAACATGGCTCTGATAGAGGTGATGATGCTCTCAGGGTTCGTCCCCGTGAAGAAGTCCTTGAAGAAGGTGAGCTGTCCCCACCCCAACTGTCCTTCCCTGATCATACGGGGACCCTATGTTCCATGCATGACTCAGTCAGAAACCACCAGCTCTTCAGGACAGTTTATGGAGAGATTTCCACCCATGGTACATACTGTGTATTGAGACTCCACTAAACGCAGAGATTGGCCATATTCTCAGTTACATCACGAGGCAACATTGAGTCCAAAGGAGTTGCACCACAACACGTCCCAATATATCTCAAAAAGTCAGCATTGCCATGCGGTCTGTCATGATGTCTAGGGATATATCCTAAGGCAACACTGAGTCCAAGGAAGTCACTGTGGGACATGTCACACTATACCAGAAGGAAATCAGGAAGCTCTGTTGTGTGTTCCTGCTGAAGAGATCGAGCTGGCCTGCATTTGTTTATGGGGGTATGTTCTAAACCTGACAGAGGCCCCCACCTTGTATCCTGTGTTCTCCCTGCAAACCCAGTACTGTCGTAATCAGGAAGGCCACATTCTGCCTCATGGGTGGGGGAAGGGGCAGCAAGTTTTCCAGCACTCTCGTGTGCGGGAAAATTTGCTGCCCCCTCCCCCATACATGAGGCAGAATTCGTTTATCTAATGGAGCAAAGGGATTTGTGAAATACAGTGATGGGAGGCGGGGGGCTCTAGAGTGTGACACCCTCCATAGGCCGGGGCCATGAGACTCATTGGGCCTGGCTGTGATGTCACTCACCGCAGTTTTACACGTCTGTAACACCATGGACCCCTCATTCACACTGGCATGTATGAGTTCACAGTAAAGCCCAATGAGCTGATGCTAAACTGCGCTCATCTCTCCTGCTCCCTGGCAGCTGGAGAAGATGCCCCTGATGAAGAAGACGGAGGTCGAGCCCAGCAAACTCACCATCTACCTGGAGGAGGTGAGTGCAGTGTAGAGCTCTATTAGTTCAACACGGAGTGGGAGGGTGCACATGAGACAACCAGGGTGCACAGGGTGGTGGGTACAGCTAGGGCTAAGGGCGAGCAGGAGAGAGTGAATGGGAGACCTGACACGGTGGAGACAGGGGAATTACTGGGGGGGTGGGGAAGATACAGTTGGGATTGGGGTGAGCACAATCATAATCTTCTTCATTCCCTTCACTGTCCTTCCTTAGCTGGACAAGTCTCCAATCAGCTTCAACTTCTCAGTGAAACAAGAGATCGAAGTGCAGAACCTGAAGCCAGCGACAGTGACGGTCTATGATTATTACCAGCCAGGTAGGATCTCACTGTCAGAGAAATAAGTCACCAACTTCTCCTCTGCCCACACACACAGCTCTGCCCCTTCCTCTCTGTCCTGCCTTGCCGCCCCACTATTATTCCAGTCCTGGGGCTCCCACATACAACCTCCCAGACTTGACTTGCCTAATGCCTTGATCATGTCTTGTTCCTCTCTTGAGCAGAGGCAGGCTGTCACCATGTTGGTTTTGTGATGTGGGGAAAACCAAACTCGATGCAATAGTGGCCTGCTCTGGCTCTTAACTCAGGTCTCGGTAGAAATGGGGCTTCTTTGTTAATCTACTCTGTCACCTCCAGCTCCTCAGGTCTCCTGGCAATATTAGGCTCTTGTTTAATGAGATAGGAATGGGACTTTACCCCAGCTATACATTTAAAGGGGCCTTTAACGCTACAAACCCTGACCAATCTGGAGGCAGAATGTAAGTTTATGCCTCTCATGAGTATTGTAGTAACCCCAGTGGCCATTGGTTACTCTCCTTTCCCAAGGGATGTTGGGAAGATGCTTCTCCTGCCATCTAGGCACTGAAGAGAATGTGGCAGGGAACTGAAGTCACTAGAGATTGCTGTCCTAAAGGGGGAGCAAGCTCGGGGTCTTGTGCAGTTCTGCATTTCACAGCAAATTCTCCTCCCTCGTACAGGTGACAATGCGATTACAGAATACAACGCCCCCTGCAGCTCAGGTAGGTGTGGCATGGATACACCCTCGTAGGGGAAGCCTATTGAGTGGTTAGAGCAGGGGCCCGGAAGTAGAACAGATGTGTACTATTCCTTGCTCTGCCACTGACCTGTTGTGTGACACTGAACACATCACTGCACCTCCTGCTGCTTGGTTTCCCCATGTGATGTGTATCCTAGTGGTGCAAAGCTCCACATCTCATTCCTACACAACCCTAGCCATTCAGTCCTCTCTGATGTAGGACTGAATTTCAACCAGTGATGGAGAGGTTATGGGATCTGTATCCAAGCCCCTGAGACCTAGTTAATGGGCTGGATCTGAACCTGCCACCTAGAGATGAAAGACTCTGTCCCCCATTTCCAATCCACTTTAACGATGCAGTCCCACACCATCCCAATTTAGCCCAGGACTGGAACTGACCACATGGATATTAGTGAAGAAAGAGTATCTCATTCCCTGAGTCCTTTAAATTCATCCAGCATCGTGGATGTTCTTATTCTTTTAAAAACAACGAGGAATCCGGTGGCATGCATCTGAAGAAGTGGAATTTTTTACCCACGAAAGCTTATGCCCAAATAAATCTGTTAGTCTTTAAGGTGCCACCGGACTCCTCATTGTTTTTGTGGCTACAGACTAACATGGCTACCCCCTGATACTTATTCTTTTCTTCTGCAGATGTCAAGAAGGAGGATTCCCAGTAAAGCCCTCTGGCTCTGAGCCCTGAATTTCTCAATCTGGGCATCACTGCTGGTAGGGGAAGAACTTCCCAGCTTTGGCCTCTTTTCTACGAGGCTCATTTCTGTTCCCCTTCGCTTTCTCTCCTTCTTTTGATCGGCACCCATCTTCTCAAGGGGAAACCTGGCTTGAGGCACAATAGTGTGGAACTGGGCTGTAACCCAGGAGAGCCAAATTAATGGGTCAGGACATGCAAAGAGGAGAGCAAAGCCACTGGGGGTCGCATCCAGGTGGGATCCATCTGCTGGAAGCAAGGAGGTAAGAAAGAAGGAGGAAGAGCTGGAGAAAACGGTCCCCTCCAGATGCGCTGGGAGCTCTATGATCTCTTCCTTGCCTTGGTTTCTTCCTTTGCGTGGGATTTCTTTAGGAATCAAGGAAAGGCCTGACCTGCCAAGTTCAGATTTGGATCCTGATTCCCCCAGAGCAGCAGGGAGTTTGCTTCCACGGTTTTGGTTCAAGCCCTACTGTATTAAAAGCAAAATGAATAAACTGTACTATGGAGGCCTGTGTGCTGTGCGCCTGTGGAACCCATGTCTCCTGGTCCTTGTCTCAGTATCTCTTCTCTTCCTAGAGCAGATCGAAAATCTTTACATCCACGAAGTTCTGGTTTTTGTTTTAAAACATAGCACCGGTAAAAGCTGACAGCCTGGGGCACTAATGGCTTTTCTTTAACCCCAGACCAGGCAGAGCAAGGACAGTAGCAAGGGCCAGCTTCCTACACATGCACACCCTGGGTCACCAGCGTGTGTCACTCTGTCCTGAGGGAACTCCTCTGGGTTGACAGGCAGTTCAGTAGCCACGGTCTATCCATCACTGCTGGGATGAGACAGTAAATAAGAGGCTAATATCCTGATGGTGGTTCTGGGGAGCACCTGTCCCATAGGTACTGGACTGAGACAGGCCATTAAAAGCCAGAAAACTGAAATCATGGGCAGAGCTGCGTAGGGAGCCCAGGGCTGGAATAGCAGGGGGGCTGCAGGGCAGGACTGAGGGGCATTGGCAGAGCTGTGTGGGGAGCCCAGCACTGGAATAGAAGGGGGTTGCACATCAGGATTGAGGGGCATTGGCGGTCAGCTCTAGCCAAGCGTCCAGGGACCACCCAGAATGGTCACATCAGCAAGAGCCTCTGCTCGGCCGTCACCCAACAGCAAGGAGATTCTGTTCCAGCACCATTTTATCGCAATAGCCTTTTCCTGCCCATGGCACCATGTCAGAAAGGGAAATGCAGCCACATCTAATAATTGTTGGTTGATATTGTCATGCAGCACGTTTAGCTATCAGTCTGTCTCTCTCTTCTCTCCTGCTTGGGCCCCATTGCCCTTAGCTCCTATGCAATAGCGCTCCTCCCCCCCCCCCCCCCCGACATTTGCATCACTCCAATCCTGGAGGGAGATGTCTCCTGCTCCTCCTGTAGGTGCTGCCGCCCTCAGTCACAACATCCTGGGATCTGCAGCAGGGGCTGCTGCTCCACCACTGCAGCGCTCCTAGCACAGCAGCCAACGCCTGGGATTTCATGGCCAGTGACACAATTTTGGCCACAGCTGAAGCCAGTCTGGGAATGACTCCAGGTTCCAGCTCTCATGCATTTCAAATCCTGCCCAGGGGAAATCCCTCTGATTGGTTGCCTTCCCCACTTGCCTGCCTTCTGGGGAATAGCAGCCAACCAGGGCTGCTGCAGGTGTCAGACAATGCTGTCCTCCCTCCCATCAGGGGCCAGAGCTGTTTTTGGGTAGGGGAGTGGGAGAGAGAGCAGCTAACACCATCCTCACAGAAGCGGGGGCGGGGGGGGGGCAGAAAGAGCAGCTCAGGGTGACCCTGCTGCCCCTTCTTGTGAACAGTGGGTCAACTTGCTCCCTGCTCCTCCCCTCTGCATCCCTGCTGCACCCAACCTGGGAAGGGTCGGGGGGAAGACCTGTGTTACTGCAGGAGGAACAGAGGTGCACTGAGGGGCAATGGGTAGAGGTGGGGCTGGGCCATCTGTGGCACTAATTGCTGGGACCTGGGTGGGGGGGTTGGCCAATGTGGGACTGGGACTGGAAGGCAGAACTGATGTGGGGACTAGGGGTGCAAAATACAATATAACTTTTAAAAATCTCATGAATTTCGAGCCAATGCCATGAGTTTTGATTGGACTCCTGATTGCTGAGCCTTGGGAGTTGGCGAGACCACAGCCACTGGAGATGGGCTGGGCCCAGAGGGTTTTATCCTGCCCCTTTGTGCCCTGCCCCTGGTGGTGAAAGCAGGCTTGTTTATTCCAATTTTGAGCAATTCAAATAGGGCAGCTTCCCCCAGCTTCCATGGGGCTGGGCCCTGTGTCCACAGTAGGGTGACCAGACAGCAAATGTGAAAAATCGGGACAGGGGGTGGAGGGTAATAGGAGCCTATATAAGGAAAAGACCCCAAAATCGGAACTGTCCCTATAAAATCGGGACATCTGGTCACCCTAGTTCACAGAAAGCAGGGGTTGTGGAAATGTTTGCAGAGTTCACCTTTCACTAAGGGGCTGCGTAAATCTCTCTAGGTTCCTGTGAAGGGATCTGCTTCCCACAGGTGCCACCTAGTGGTCAGGCAAGGGAGTGGTGGGTGCTCTTTGGTCTTGGTACTCTGTGTTGATAGCCATCCCTGCCCTGCAGTGGGCGTTCCCCTTCTGTGACTTGGTCCTCCAGCTGGGACACAAGTTGTTTCCACTCTTCCAGGTTATCTAAAAAGGTTCTGCTGTCCAGCCAGGAGCTTCAGGCCTCACCCAGCCAAAGACCCAGAGTTGGACTCTCTGGGATATGGGGGCTCCCTAGTGCTGGGTCTCTGGTACCAGGGATAGGCTTTTCACCTCCAGCCCCACCCACTCCACCAGGTTCCAATCCAGGGCCCAAAGTTAGCTGAGTCCTACCCCCTGGAGTGCTGTGTGCTGCCTCCCCGGATCACTTCCTATCAGCCTCCCCACACAAGAGGAAAAAGCAAAAGTGGGTAAATGAAATAAATCAAAGAATAAATCGCCAACGTTACAAATGGCCCGAGTTCGTTTCCCTCAGCAGGTCGGCTAGACCATCACTAGTCAGGACCCCAGGAGCTGGGCCTCCCATCATGCTCCTTTGCAGAGTGTGTGCCAGCTCATCTCCCCTGGCTTCCTGCCAATGAGCTACTCTGCTTCCTTCCGTGCTCCTTTTCAGCTCCTCCCCCCGGCCTGGGCATGCGCTGCAGGTGGAGCGGGCCCAGAGTTGTTCCTTAACCCCTTCCTCTCCCACATGGGGTTTTTACTCCCCATCACAGAGCCACGTACAACATAGTCCCAGAAATGATCATTTCCCTCTGACTCTCAGGTCCTCAGTGTGGTCCTCCTCTGTTTACAGAGCCCCACTGCTGGGAGCGGGTTCATCTGGCAAGGTCTGCTGGAGGTCTACCAAACACCCCTATGCTGCCCCTTCTCCGAGGCCCCTCCTATGCCCAGCCCCTTCTACCCACTTGCTCCATTCCCCCCGCTCTCCATCGCTCACTCTTCCCCACCCTCATTCACTTTCACCGGGCTGGGGCAGGGAGTTGGGGGGCGGGAGGGGGTATGGGCTCTGGGCTGGGGGTGTGGGCTCTGGGGTGGGGCCAGGGATGAGGGGTTTGGGATGTGGGAGGGGACTCCAGGCTGGGGCAAGAGGTTGGGGGGCGGGAGGGGGTGAGGGCTCCAGCTAGGGGGTGGAGCCAGGGATGAGGGGTTTTGAGTGCAGGAGGGGGCTCCAGGCTGGGCCAGGGGGTTGCGGTGTGTGTGTGTAGGGGTGAGGACTCCAGCTGGCAGTGGGGATGAGGGGTGTGGGGTGCAGGAGGGGGCTCTGTCTGGACCAGGGGGTTGGGGAGTGAGGGCTCCAGTTGGGGGTGGGGCCGGGGATGAGGGGTTTGTGGTGCGGGAGGGGACTCCGGGCTGGGCCAGGGGTTGGGGTTCGAGTGCGGGGGGGATGAGGGCTCTGGCTGGGGGTGAGGCTGGGGATGAGGGGTTTGGGGTGCAGGAGGGGGCTGTGGGCTGGGCCAGGGGGTTGGGGTGCTGGGTCCTGGCAGTGCTTACCACTGCTCCTAGGAAGCAGCCGCCAGGTCCCTGCGGCCTCTAGGTGCATGGGCAGCCAGGTGGCTCTGCGCAGTACACGCTGCCTTCGCGCCCACAGGCACCCCCCACCACAGCTCCCATTGGTAGCGGTTCCCAGCCAATGGGAGCTGCGGAGCTGGCACTTGGGGTGTGGGCAGCGCGCGGAGCTTCCCAGTCCCTGACTGCCCCAGTGTCTAGGGACTGCAGGGACCTGGTGGCTGCTTCTGGGAGCAGCACGGAGCCAGGGCAGGTAAGGAGCCTGCCTTAGCCCTGGGTCCCCACTGTGCTGCTGATTGGACTTTTAACGGCCCAGTCAGCAGTGCCAACCGGAGCTGCCAGGGTCCCTTTTCGACCGGTTTAAGCACAGCCGGGAGGCAGCTGTCATCCAGAGCTCCTGAGCCTCCTAGGAGCAGGCCTCACTGGGGCAAGAGCTCTGCATGGAGGGGCCTCTTGGGTCCCATAGGAGCAGAACTCGGGAATGGAGATGAGAACTGAAAAGGGGCCTGACTCTGTCTGTGGGCACCGCACTGGTCACTGCCCAGCATGGGCCCTGCCCTTGCCTAGTGGCAGTGTAATCAGGCAGCAGATGGTGTCAGAGTGAGCAACCTAGCCCTGGAGGATCACCAGCCGAGAGGGGCAAGAAGCAGGAGAACTCCAGGACAGCTGGGAAGAGCCAGAGGGTGGGACTCTAGGTGTAGTGTGTGTGTGTGGGGGGAGCCTCTGTGGAGGGACTAAGGACTGTGTTGGCCTGGGTGCAGGGATGTGTGAGCCTGGGGAAAGGGCTGTGATGGATGCTGCTAGACTGGGGCTGCGGACCGGGAGTGAATCCCTCGGACACAGAATCGTGTGTGTCCCGAGGGCAGGCAGAGGCCAGGGAGCAACATACCTCACCAACCCGGAGTTCGGACTGAGTAGCCAGCAAGCTGCTACCTCGCCAGGCTAGCGCATCCAGCTTTATGTGGGATTAGAGAGGGGTGGGGGATGGGGGGGATTGGGCTATTGTTTCACTGTTGCTGTTAATTCCCCCATCCCCTGTCAGCTGGTTGGTATGTTCCCATCCCCCTGCCTAATATTTTGTTAGAGCAATGGTCTCAGAATGCCACTGGATCTTTGTGTGAGGAGTTTCCAGACCCCCAACACGTGTAAGCAAACGGGGTTTCTGCCTGACCCAAAGAGGACTGGCTGCAGCAGCCTCGCCAACCTTGGACAGCTACCAGCACCTGCGCTGTGTACAGCCAACGAAGGAGGAGAGGGCTGGGAACGGTACTTTCTCTCTGCTGGCAAGGGGCTGGGCAGTTGCAAGGGATTCTGGGGACACATTCCTGAGCTCTCCAGGGCAATGGCTCTCAACTAGGGGTACACGTTCCCCTGGGGTACGCAGAGGTCTTCCAGGATGTACATCAACTCATCTAGATATTTGCCTAGTTTTACAACAGGCTACATGAAAAGCACTAGCAAAGTCAGCACAAACTAAAATTTCATACAGACAATGACTAGTTTATACTGCTCTACATATTGTACCCTGAAATGTAAGTGCAATATCTATATTCCAATTGATGTATTTTATAATTATATGGTAAAAAATGAGACAGTAAGCCGTTTTTCAGTAATAGTGTGCTGTGACACTTTTGTATTTTTATGTCTGATTTTGTAAGCAAGGGAGATGAAACTTGGGGTATGCAAGACAAACCAGACTCCTGAAAGGGGTACAGTAGTCTGGAAAGGTTGAGAACCACTGCTCTAGGGTGTCCAGGGGCTGAAAGGAAGCTCCAGTCAGGAGGTGATTCAAGGAGATTCCTTGGAGCCCTGTCAATTTTGGGGGAAGGAGGGAAGGGCCAGAGGGGAACAGTATCTGGTCGGAGAAAGCACTATTGGGGCTGCAGTATGACCCCTCTCCTCCTACTGGGAGAGAGATGAGTTGCTGGCTGTTGTTGTGTATTGGAATTTGTTTGCTGTGTGCGTAGTATGATTTCACTCTCTCTACACAGTGGGGTCTTCGCAGTGTCTAGTGGTTGGGTTGGGGTCCTAAGTGGTCTCCACAGTGCAGGACAGCATGAAGGAATCTCTCCCCAGTTGCTGCACCATACACAGTGCTGAGCCCTGCTCTCACATGACAGGTTGGGGGGGGGGCGGGGAGGATTACTTTGGAATTTGACTCTTACTGCTTCTTAATCTCCCCGCACCCCGCCACCATCTTTTTTTCCTTCAGCAGCCCTTTGGGGATGTGGCTTATCCCTGCTTTCATGCCAGGGTTTCCCAAGTGCTGATGTGGCCCTGTTGTTCCCAATCTACAGGTTGCACAGCAGAGTATGTTGTGCTAGTGAATACCCAATACACATCCCACTGCTTTGTGTGACAGATGGAATCTAGAATATGAATCAGTCTTCACATCCCTCTGATCTGCCCAGACTCCCTTGGGAAAGCCCATCCTCCCTGGCATTACCTGCCCCACCACTTGATCTCATGCTATCTTCAAAATCCAAGGAGAGGGCCCACCCCACACATGCTCAGACCCTCTCATGAGCACCCTCCTTCTCCCCCTGCTACACTCTAGAGAGAGACACCACTAAGAAAGCAGCCCTGATTTCTGTATATAAAACTGGTTATTACTCTTTGCATCCCAGGTAGGCTATGACAGACATCACAGAACCCTTTCCATGTCCATGCCACCTCTAACCAGCACATGCTCTCCTGCAACCGTTTAACCCCCTTTCTCTCACGTTTGTGGAGCCATTGGTTGCGTTTGCCGTTGACTCTTCTCCATGTCTGTTTACTCTGCACTTTTGACCTTGGTGTCTGCCCTGGGGCTTGGCAGCAGACCAGGTGCAACGGGCAACTCCCTTGGGAATTTCACAGCCTTTCTGTCCTTCGATAAATTGACACTAACACCAAAGCCAGAGCAGGGGCTTCCTCACACTCTGTGGCAGGGGGATGAGCACAAACTGGGCCTGGGGCCTTGCTGCCTTTTGGTGCATCTGGCATGTGCAGCCTCCTGACCCAAGCACAGTGGGAATTTGTAATAGCTCATTGCACAGTTATGAAACCTGAGCTGGAGGCATCATATCAGTGCCTTTAGTGGTGGACAGGGGTGCACCAGAATTTTACTAAGGAGGAGGCCCAGAGCTCTCCCTCCTCCGCCCTGCACCCAGCCCCACACACTCCCACCTGCCCTTCCTCCTTGCACTCTGCCCCACACACTCCCACCTGCTGTTCCTGCAACCAACCCTGCACTCTCCTCCCTGCACCGACCTCTACACACATTCCCCTCCTGCTACCCCACACCCAGCCCTGTACTCTTCCCCCCCCACATTGTCTGGACCCCTGCTCCAAGCTCTCCCCACTGCACTTATCCCCTTCCTCCCCCCATGGTCTCTCTGCCCCACACCCAGCCCCGAGTTCTTTCCCAGAGAGGTGGTCAGGCTGAAGAGCATCATCCCCACCATGGGTCAGGCAATTCTGGGAGCCCAGACTGCATCCTCCTCCTGCGTCTCCACTTCCACAGGAAGCACTAAGGCCTGGTCTACACTAGGAGGTTATGTCGAATTTAGCAGCGTTAAATCGAATTAACCCTGCACCCGTCCACACAACGAAGCTATTTAGTTCGACATAGAGGTCTCTTAAATTCGATTTCTGTACTCCTCCCCAACGAGGGGAGTAGCGCTAAATTCGACATGGCCATGTCGAATTAGGGTAGGTGTGGATGGAAATCGACGCTAATAGCTCCGGGAGCTATCCCACAGTGCACCTCTCTGTTGACTCTCTGGACAGCAGTCCGAGCTCTGATGCTCTGACCAGCCACACAGGAAAAGCCCCGGGAAAATTTGAATTCCTTTTCCTGTCTGGGCAGTTTGAATCTCATTTCCTGTTTGGACATCGTGGCGAGCTCAGCAGCACTGGCAACGATGCAGAATTCTCCAGCAGAGGTGACCATGCAATCTCAGAATAGAAAGAGGGCCCCAGCATGGACCAATCGGGAAGTCTTGGATCTGATAGCTGTGTGGGGCGATGAGTCCGTGCTTTCGGAGCTGCGATCGAAAAGACGGAATGCAAAAATCTACGAGAAGATCTCAAAAGCCATGACAGAGAGAGGATACAGCCGGGATGCAACGCAGTGCCGCGTGAAAATCAAGGAGCTGAGACAAGCGTACCAGAAGACCAAAGAGTCAAACGGATGCTACGGATCCCAGCCCCAGACATGCCGTTTCTACAAGGCACTGCATTCCATCCTAGGTGCGGCCGCCACCACTACCCCACCACTGTCCGTGGACTCTGAGGATGGGATATTGTCGACGCCCGCTTCCTCAGAGATGTTAGCGGACGGGGAAGATGAGGAAGGTGAGGAGGAGGACGAGGCAGTCGACAGCGCTTACAACGCTGATTTCCCAGACAGCCAGGATCTCTTCATCACCCTCACAGAGATCTCCTACCAACTGTCCCCAGGCGTTAACCCGGACCCTGAATCAGGGGAAGGATCAGTCGGTAAATGTTTTAAACATGTAAACATTTATTTTGAACAGAAGAGGAATATTATCAATGGGTTTTTCATGATTTGTTTGCCCTAGGCGCTTATCGTTTTAGTCCTTGGCAGTGCAACTACTGCAAAAGAATCTAACAATGTCCGGTTTATCATGATTAGTTTGCCCTAGGCGCTCAACTTTTTAGTCCTTGCCAGAGCAGCTATTGGAATAGAAGGTCTATCTGTACGGGGATAGAGCTGAAATCCTCATGGGACATCTCCACGAAGCTCTCCTGGAGGTAATTGGAAAGCCTTTGCATGAGGTTCCTGGGGAGAGCGGCCTTATTGTGTCCTCCGTAGTAGGAAACTTTTCCTCGCCAAGCTATCATCAAGTACTCTGGGATCATTGCCTTGCAGAGCATGGCGGCATACGGCCCTGGTTTTTGCTGGCTTTCACGCAGCATGCGTTCTTTGTCGGTCTCCGAAATTCTCAGCGGAGTGATGTCGCTCATGGTGACCTGCTTAGAATTAGGGGAATGTTACTATTGGGACTGCTTGCCTGTTCCTTTACAGAACTCTCACCGGCGGTTTACAGCCATGCGGTGGAGGCGGGAGAGGGGCAGCATACAGGGATCTTTCCCGGGGACAGCCGCGAGGGGGTGGGAAAGGGGCAGAGTTCATGCTTGCCGGATTGCCGGCAGCAGGAACTGGTCAACGATAGGAGCATTGCTTTTAACTTGAAAGGAGGGCACAGCTATAATTTAAGTTTTAAGCAGCCAAAAGTCTACGGCTTACCATGTCAGCCTGCTACCCGAATTCTGCTGTCCTGCCCCGGTTGTCTGATCTCCACTGCAAGACCCCAGGCACTGAATGCGAAGGCCGAAAATTCGACCTTGTCCTGAGTGCGCATGTGATAGGTGCTGTGCATGGTCTTGTTCACAGAGAAAGACTATGTTCATTGTTCACCAAAAATTATCTTTGTGAGGAATTCACTCCCTTTTTCCCATCCCACAGCTGCAAATGCCTCCCGACCTACCCTGCCATCCCCCTCGCAGAGGCTGGCGCAGATTAGGCGTAGAAAGAAAAGGACATGTTCTCAGAACTTATGGGCTGCTCCCAAGCCGAGTCGGCACAGCAGACCCAGTGGAGGGAGAACATGTTGCAATACCAGCGAGCACACAGTGAATGGGAGGAGAGGTGGCGGCAGGAAGACCAGCAGGTGACTCAAACGCTGCTTGGACTAATGAGGGAGCAAACGGACACGCTCCGGCGCCTTGTGGATGTTCTGCAGGACCGGAGGCAGGAGGACAGAGACCCGCTGCAGTCTATCTCTAACCGCCATCCCCCGCCACAAAGTCCCATACCCCCTCACCCAAAGTCCCAAGAAGGAGGGGCGGCAGGT
The DNA here is from genome assembly GCF_013100865.1 of Trachemys scripta elegans. Lineage (NCBI taxonomy): Eukaryota > Metazoa > Chordata > Testudines > Emydidae > Trachemys > Trachemys scripta. Next base: position 133,075,101 of record NC_048298.1, read on the forward strand.
GCCTTGAAAACTGTCACTCCACCCCTGCAGACTGCTCAAGTACCAGAAGGCTCTCATTCCCAAAAATTTGATAAGTCCTTTCCTTCCCGCTTCACCCAAGCCCCCGTCCCAGTTTCATCCCCTAAGGGTGTAGTTGTTAATAAAAGATACGTTTCTGTTAATTACTGTATCCTTCATGTTCTTTTAGGGGAGACTATGTTGGAAGGGGGGAAAGTGGGTTGGTAATTGGAGAGGATAGTCACCTTTGCCAGGGTACAGACACGGGGGCAGATGCAGCAGAAGGTCACACACACATTGCAGTCACTAGGCACCCTGGTCAGTCTGGGAGGTGGTTTTCATGTTCTGGGGGAGAGGGAGGGGGGCATGTGACTTTGTGGCGGGGGAGGGCGGATAGAGATCTTATGCAGCCGTCCTTGTCCTGGATCACAGAGCCACGCAGCAGGGGATCTGTAACCGTCCTCCCCCCCCACAAAGTCACATAGCCCCCACACACAGAGTCCCAACAAGGAGGGGTGGCAGGGTCCGTTGAAACAACCAGTCCACCACTGCAGACCTCTCTAGGAGCAGGAGCCTGTCATTCCTCCAGTTTAGAAGTGTTCTTTCCATCAGTACGCCCGCTACCCACCACAGTCTGCATCCCACTTTCAACACTTTACCGTGAAATGCGTAATAAAGAAAACGGTGTCCATTAACAAAGTTCCGTGTCTTTTATTTTTAAACGTGTGTTGGAAGGGGGGGACGGGGTGAATGGGATATGTAGCTGGAGAGGATAGTCAACAGTATTTGGTAAAGAAACGGGGGCAGGTTCAGCTTCTCTTTAAACAAACTTAATAGTCACAGGTTACCCTGCTCACTGAGGAACCTAGCTTTCAAAGCCTCCCGGATGCACAGCGCGTCCCGCTGGGCTCTTCTAATCACACGGCTGTCTGGCTGGGCGTAATCAGCAGCCAGGCTATTCACCTCAACCTCCCACCCCACCATAAAGGTCTCCCCCTTGCTCTCACACAGGTTGTGGAGCACACAGCAAGCTGCAATAACAATGGGGATATTGGTTTCGCTGAGATCAGAGCGAGTCAGTAAGCTTCTCCATCTCCCCTTTAGACGTCCAAAAGCACACTCCACCACCATTCTGCACTTGCTCAGCCGGTAGTTGAAGAGTTCTTTTTCACTGTCCAGGGCGCCTGTATAGGGCTTCATGGGCCAGGGCATTAGCGGGTAGGCTGGGTCCCCGAGGATCACTATAGGCATCTCCACATCCCCAACAGTTATTTTCTGGTCCGGGAAGTAAATACCTTCCTGCAGCCGTCTAAACAGACCAGAGTTCCTGAAAACACGAGCGTCATGAACCTTGCCCGGCCATCCTACGTTGATGTTGGTAAAACGTCCCCTATGGTCCACCAGTGCTTGCAGCACCATTGAAAAGTAGCCCTTTCGGTTAATGTACTGGCTGACCCGGTGGTCCGGTCCCAGGATAGGGATGTGAGTTCCATCTATAGCCCCACCACAGTTTGGGAATCCCATCGCAGCGAAGCCATCTATGATGACCTGGACGTTTCCAAGGGTCACTACCTTTGACAGAAGTAGCTCAACGATTGCATTGGCTACTTGCATCACAGCAACCCCCACGGTAGATTTCCCGACGCCAAAGTGATTCGTGACTGACCGGTAGCCTCCTCTCCCGATTTCTCAGCATCTGCCTCTGGAAAAGGTGGATGATAAGCAGCGAGGTGTTGACAACGGCCATAACTGCAGCGATGGTCACAGCGGGATCCATGCTCGCAGTGCTGTGGCGTCCGCGCTGTCACTCACCAGAAAAGTGCGCGAACTGATTGCCCGCTGGTGCTTTCAGGGAGGGAGGGTGGGAGTGACGGTTGGATGACGACAGTTACCCAAAACCACCCTCGACACATTTTTTTCCCCAGCAGGCACTGGGCACTCGACCCAGAATTCCAATGGGCAGCGGGGACTGCGGGAACTGTGGGATAGCTGCCCACAGTGCACTGCTTCCAATGTCGACGCTTGCCCCGTTAGTGTGGACTCACAAAGTCGAATTACTGTCCTTAGTGTGGATACACACGTTCGACTTTGTAATATCGATTCCACATATTCGATTTAAGTACAATCGAAATATTCTCGTAGTGTAGACATACCCTAACAGCCTGGATTCAATCCTCCCAGCCCTGGGGGTTCCTGGTGTCCCCCACGCCACCTCTCCCCAGGGGCTGGGGATGCCTGGTGCCCATGGGCACTGGAAGGACTGCAACTGTCGGGTGGCCAAACAGGTACACGAGATTGCAGAGCCACTAAAACTTGCTCAGCTGCTCTCTGTCCTGATGGAAGGGCATCTGGGTCAGCATTTACAGCTCTGGCCAGGGGCCAAGCTCCCCCTGCAACACATTCTGGTCATCCCTGGTAACTGTGGAGAGTCAGGAGCTCTATAACCCCTCCATAATACCTTTTGAAATCTGCCCCCTAGTGATTTTTGGTGCAGTACCGATGTTGGCCACTAGATGCCACTGTAATCCCACACGAACAGAGCTGCCAATAGTCGCACTTGCTAAGAATGTGATGTCTCTTGGTGCCACCAGGTGGCCATTTCTGCAGGTTCTGGGATGTCACGTGTTAATAATGGAACCTCTTTCCCATTTCTGTGTTTAAAGCTTCAGGATGATTGTATGGTGATGCAGGTGGAAACTAAGAACAAACAATCTCCTCTTCTTTGTGAACAACATAAGTTCAAGGAAAGGTGTATTTGAGGGGTTTTTTCCTTGATTTTGTACATATTTTTAAAATTTTTCCTGAAGATCAAAAATCCGAATAAAGCAACACTAAAGCAACTGAGTTAGGTGAACTGGGACTCTCTGGGTGGATTGTGCCATGCAAGGTGGGAGCTCCATGTGTTTGGAATCCACCACTGTGGGTCTTTGGTGGAAAGAAATTGATATTAAAGGAAAATATGACACCTTCCTCTGTCCTGTCATTTCCAGGACTCACAAAAGGAAATCTTTCTCAGGGAGGCTTCAGGTTCTCAGAGGTGTTTGTGAGTTGGGAATATTCTGTAACGGGACAGAAGATATTTATGTGGTAGATACAGCAACGGTTTGATAGAATGTGATGTTTGGGTTTCTTCTTTTGCAGAAGAGCATGTCTTGCTGAGTACAATACAGCCTGTGATCAGACCTCCCCCTGAAACCTGCTACAAGTCTCTAGGTAGAGTTACTTGTGAGTGATACTCTATATACGCAGGAGAATGGTACTGCTATTGTGGGGAACTTTCCTAGTTTATACATTACCCCGGTGGAATTGGCTAGTGAAAGAATCTGAGGCCTCGCTCCCACTTCCTTTACCCAGAGGCCTGCCTGACCTCGAGGACTCCTCTTCCACTCTCCTTTGTGGCAGAGTCCTTGTAACTCTGACAAGGCTGGGCCCAGGATTCCTGGGGGCTCAACCCCCAACCTTGTTGTGGTCAGTTAGGACACTGACTAGGGTGTCCCCACTCTGGGGTGCTTTCTCCAATCTGGACACTTCCCTGACCCATTGATCATTAGATATACTTATAAGCAAATATGATTTATTAAACAGCAACTAATTAAAAAAATAAGGAAAAATGGGAAAGGTTAAAGAAAAACACGTAACTCTGCTCTGTGGGCACAGGAAAACCACAAACAGCATCTCTGGAATATAAGTGAAGTTCACAGTCTGTTCCTTACACGTCCCAGTCCTACCGCCCAGGTCCTGGCTCTGCTGTGGGATGGACACTTGCTCTGGTGGTAGCCACATGCCCTCACGCTCTAGGTGGCAGGGCCCTTCTCCTCAGCCCCACCCCCACCCCATCAGGGTCACGGTCTCCCTCCCAGTCCAGCCTGCAGGGCCTCTTGGCTGGTGGCGTCTCCCTGTGCTGGGCCCTCTGCCCAGGGCCCGTTCGCTCTCCTCAGCTGCTCTCCTCTGGCCTCTCTGGCTGCTGCTGCTCTGATTTCCAGGCTCCTTTAGGTCGGCCCCACTCTGGACCAGGCAGCTCCCACTAACATGGAGGACAGAACCCTGTGGCCTCCTGACTCCCTCATTACCCTGCCTGCCCTGTCAATCAGGCTTACTCTGGAGCATTTGCCTCTCCCCATTGGCCTTGGGGACTGTCATTGTCCCTTTCCTTTTTTTTTTTTTGGTATTGGGAGAGGACCAACCAAAAAACCCCACTAAGTTTCAGTAAAGGGCCAACAGTCCCCTTATATTCCCCCTTGCTAAAATTCTGCCAAAAGCCAGAATGTTCACACCAGCACATCCAGGTCCCATATTATCAACATTTACCAGCATTATGTTTTAGATAGATAGATAGATAGATAGTTATTAACAATTAACAAAAGACCAATTAACATATTTAACATTCCATGTCCACTTCTTTATACTATACATGATAATATTCATTGACACAATGCATAGAACCAATAACATAATCATCTCTAAGTTTAACAGGTGTACATTCATAAATTCTCAGGGACCTTCTTAAGACTGATAGTTCATTACCCATATTTTCTATTCCCCTGTCCCCAGGTAACACCAGGTCAATTTGAGGGATTTGGTCATTTTTGTCAGGGTTTGGATTTGCTCCATTGGTTTCAGTCTCCTCGGGACAGGCTCCTCTATGCCATTGGGTCATTACACTAATTGAATCTATTTCCCCATGTTAAGTATCCTTACACCTTCTATGGGTCATCTCGATTATCACTTCAGAGATTTTTTGTTTTTTGTTTTTTCTCCTGCTGATGATAGCTCATCTCAATTGATTGGCCTCTTACAGTTGGTATGGCTACTTCCACCTTTTCATGTTCTCTGTATGTATAAATATCTTCTTTCTGTGTGTTCCATCCTATGAAGTGGGCTGTAGCCCACGAAAGCTTATGCTCAAATAAATTTGTTAGTCTCTAAGGTGCCACAATACTCCTGTTCTTTCTGAGCCAGTATCTAACAAACAGCTGGTCTTCACCCCTGCTATACATACTTCAGCAGTTAGACAGTCTCCAAATGCTCGCTTACAGAAGTCACTAGATATGCTGGCACTGCCCGCATTCCTTTCAATACTGTATGCAGAGTAATTTTCCAACAAGGACAGGCCTAGGAATCCTTCTGTCACTGCTTGGCCTTCTACTGTAGGTGGGCCACTCACTCCTGGTGCCTCTTTGGTTCCGAGTGCCTGGGACTCTGTTCTCCTACTCATGGACATTCTCAGCTAGTATGCCCTGGCGTTTCACAAGTGGAACAAATGTATCTTCCCAGCTCGTCCTTCAGTGGGGATCTTCGGGATCCCAATGCTCTTGGATACTTTGGCGTACTAATGGGGATTTATTTCTTTCATCACCTTAGTCATCTCTTTCAGTATCTCCTCCTGTTGGACTGCCAGTTTTTGGACAGCTTCATTTAAACTTTCCAATATTAACTGTGTTTGGGACGGGGTCTTTTCCCCAGCAATTGCATTCACTAGGTCTCCACTTCATGTACCGGGGTTAGGTTTGGCCGCCTCTTCCACAGGAACTTCCTCTTCTTCGGATCACATAATGGCAGCCTGCATGAATTCATGGAACTTCTTACTGGGCTCTTCCTTAAACCTCCTTTTCATTTCACGGCAGAGGGAATCAGTCCAGAGCCTTCAGCACCAACTGCTCTTTCAGAACCATATCTGGGTCTGGAACACATCAAGGGTCTCACCGCTCCACTTTGCTCATTCTCTCCTGGAGGTCATACGCGTATGCCCAGACAGTTTCACCAGGCTCCTGCTTTCTCTCAAAGAACTCCTGGAGCCGGGGTCCAATACCTTGTCTCCAAACACTTCTAGGTGGAGTTCAAATACCTTTTCCACATCTTTCTTGTCTGCCATTGCCAGGAAATTTACTGTGGCCTTGGCCTGGCCCTTGAGGTATTCCCTATGAAGTCCACACGATGGTCTTCAGGTACTCTTAGCACATGCAGAGCTGCCTTCACAGACTTGACTCACTCCTCTACTGTAATGTCTCCTAGTCTAGCTGGGAAACCACTGAACTCTGTGACCTTCTTCTCCTTGGGAAATAAATAGTAGGGAGTTTCTTAGCTTCTGGTACCTGTTGGTCTATTACTGCCTTAGCAAGTGAGAAGGCTTCTCTCTGTTCAGTTCTAGCTTGTTGTAATGCCTCAGCCTGCTCTGATAATTTGCGCTGAAGTTCAGCAAACTGGGCCCGTAGTTCTTCAATTCCAACCATGGTAGGGTTCTTAACCAGATCTGGACAGTACTACCAGAACTCAACCAGTAAACTGAAGGGGTGGATCCTATGAATAGGATCTTGTTCGTGACACCAATTATGTAAGTAGGGGAATGGTCTTGCTATTGTGAGGAACTTTCCTGGCTTATACACTACCCTGGTGGCACTGACTAGCAAAAGGATCTGAGTCCTCACTCGCACTTCCTTTACCCAGAAGCCTGCCTGACCTCAAAGATTCCCCTTTCCACTCTCGTAACCCTGACAAGACTGGGGGCTTGAGCCCCAATCTTCTTGTGTTCAGTTAGGACACGGATTAGGATGTACCCACTCCAGGGTGCTCTCTCCACTATGGATGCTTCCCTGACCCACTGATCATTAGATATACTTAAAAGCAAATATGTTTTATTAAACAGCAACTAATTAAAAAAATAAGGACAAAAAGGGAACGGTTAAAGGAAAACACATCACCCTGCTCTGTGGGCAGGTGGGAACCACAACAGCTGTCTCTGGAATATAAGTGAAGTTCACAGTCCATTCCTCACATGTCCCAGGCCTCCTGCCTCAGGCTCTCGCTGGCAGGACCCTTCTTCCCAGAGTTGGCCCCCCCGTCGGGGTTACAGTCCCCCTCCCAGTCACAATCTCTGCAAGCCCTCTTGGCTGGTGGCGTTTCCCTGCGCTGGGCCCTCTGCCCGGGGCCCATTCGCTCTCCCCAGCTGCTCACCTCACTTGGCTGCAGACTGCTCCAGCTCCAGCCCCAGCTCCACTTTACCTCAGCGCTGCTGCTGCTCTATCTTCAGCGCAGCTCCCTGGGCCTTAGGCGCCAACTCCGTGGGTGCTCCGGGGCTGGAGCACCCACGGGGAAAAATTGGTGAGTGCTCGGCACCGACCGGCAGCTCCCCGCCCCACCCCCTAGCCCCAGCTCACCTCCGCCTCTGCTCCGCATCCTCCCCTGAGCGCGCCGGGAGAGGAGAGGGAATGCAGCGCGTTCGGGGGAAAAGTGGGGCCGGGGTGGGGATTTGGGGAAGGGGTCCAATGGGGCAGGGAGGGAGTGGAGTTGGGGCGGGGACTTTAGGGAAGGGGTTGGAATGGGGGCGGGGCAGGGGCAGGNGGGGTTGGAATGGGGCGGGGCAGGGGCAGGGAGGGGTGGAGTTGGGGTGGGGACGGAGGGAGGCGCAAGCGCGAGCTCCCACTGGCGCCGGGGAAAGATGGCGCCTATGCCCTGGGCTGCTCCTCTGGCCCCTTCGACTGCTGCTGCTCTGCTCAGGCTGCTTCTCTGATTCTCTCTGGCTCTGGCCAGTGCAGCGCTGCTCCCCAGCTCAGCTCCGGCTCCTGCTCTCCCCTTAGTTTGGCCTGCTCTGGCCCAGGCAGCTCCCACTCACATAGAGGACGGGACCCCTGTCTTCTTGACTCCCTCATTAGCCTGCCTGCCCTATCAATCAGGCTGACCTGGAGCGCTGGCTTCTCCCCATTGGTCTTGGGGACTGTCAGTCTCAGTGTCCTGATTTCTCATCGGTCCTTCCCCTTTCTTTCAGTACTGGGAGCTAGCCAACCAATAAACCCCACTAAGTTTCAGAAAGGGCCCAACAGTTCCCTTACATCTACATAGAAAATGATAGAAAGGGGAGAGGATGAGTTATGGGGGAGGAGAGACTGAGTTGCATATGTAGAGATGTAAGAAGTAATACAAATGAAAGAATGGGCCATTCAAAATCTGTGGGCGCTGAGTCATTTTCTGACATATTTGAAAAAGGGCCCATTTCACTGGAAAAATATAGAAGATTTTGTACATGTTGAGTTTTGAAATGGATCCCTTTACAGAGAAAATGAGTCACTTTCTGAGCAGGAAATGGCCCCATCAGGCGGGGTTTTCCAAAACAAAGAAATGACTTAGGAGCACAAGTGCTATTGCAAGTCAGTGAGACGTGTGCTCCTGAGGCACTTCTAAAAATCCCACTTGCAGCCAAAGTTGACTCTGGAATCGGAACTCTTGCACATTTAGGATGCACATGGTGCTGATGCTGTAACAGCCATTAAAGGGTGTTTAATGGAAAAGTGAAACTTGTGGGGTGTGAAAGTGCCTAAAACATTATGAATATTTTTGTGCTTAATTCTGCAGTTAAACTTTCAGCTGTTTCGTGCAGCTGCCGTGGTTTGCAGAGCAGGAGAAGAACAGAAGAAGGGTGTATTTTGTCTTCCTGGCACAACCAAAATTCCCATTAAAGTCAATAAGCCAGATTCTGATCTCCCTCACTCCAGTGTAAATCAAGAGTAACTCCCTTGAAGTCAATAGAGTTACAGCAGTGAAGACATGGGTGGGGATGTAGGATTGCTCCTCATGGGGCCAAACAGGCTGATACATAGGTGCTGAGTTTTATTTTTCCCTGGGGGTGCTCCACCCCCGCTCCTCCCCCGAGGCCCTGCCCCCACTCTGCCCCTTCCCCTTAGGCCCCCCCTTTGGTCTACTTCTTCCCACTGTTCTTCAACCCCTCCCCCAAGGCCCCACCTACCACTTTCCGCCCTCCCTCAAATGCCTCCCCCAGCTGTCAAACAGCTCACAAGAAACCCCTTTCAGGACTGGCCTGTTGTCATTCTGTACAGCTAATCATATTTTGGGGAGAAAATTGGGCTCTGCAAAAAAGGAAAAGAATCCCCATTTTCATCAGTGTTTTTCCTCGTTTTCCCTTACAGGACAACCTCAGCCTGAGAAAAGAAGCCAGAGAGAGTTTTTTTCCCTCTGCAGTACCTCCCACTGTTTGTAAATGTTACACTTACAACCTGACTGAACGCACATTGTGACCGTGCAGTAGTTAACTTGCTAGATTCAGCCCCAGTGTGTAGGTCTCCTCCACAAACTCAGACTGAGAACAGTAGTTGGTCAAAGCATGTAAATGATAATAAATAATAATAATTAATAATAAATAAAGTCCTCAAATTCCAAGTGCTTGGGTCCTAGTTATCTACACACTTTTTAGCAACACAAACTTGCAACTGAAGCACATTTATCACTAGTTGGCTAAGCAAAGTGGGGCCCTACACTCAACTCAATGGCACTTCCCTTTTTGTCTATAACATGATAACTTTTGAACACCACAGCTGATCAATCCATCCCACCTCACCTCCTCCTCCGTTTCCTTTCCTGAGCGTGCCATGTCCCAGCTCCTCCGCCTACCTCCCAGCATTTGCCGCCGCCAAACAAGCTCCAAGAGGGAGCAAGCTCCAAGAGGGAGGCGGGGGGAGCAGGAACATGGTGCGCTCAGGGGAGGAGGCGGGGAAGAGGTGGGGCAGGAGCCAGGATTTGGGGAAGAGGTTGGAATGGGAGTGGGAGGGAGCGGAGTTGGGGTGGGGACTTTGGGGAGGAGGTTGGAATGGGGGTGGGAGGGGGCGGAGTCAGGGCGGGGCCAGGGGCAAAGGGGGGGGTTGGGCACCCACCAGCGCCATTAGAAGTCGGTGCCTAGGTTCAAGGCATCAATGGGAAGATGCCTATTAATTTTGGTGATACTCAGAAAACCAGAAAATCCTGATTTCCACCGGTGTGTGGGAAAAATCAGGCCCTTTGGTGCTGCAGGCAGCGGAATCTCTGTGGCGCCCCCTGCTGCTGCATATCGCAGAGACAGCAGCTTAATGTGCTAAAAAAAATTGTAAATTAATGTGCTGCTCATAGGCTGTCTGCTTAGGGTGGCATGTAGAGCACAGGCACTGCAAGGGGAGCTGTAATGCTTGTGTGGTGTGGCACTCTGCCCCCTCTAGTGGAGGCTAGACCAGCTAGAGATTGATGAGCCTGCTACAGCCTTGGCTAAGAGAGAGGTGTCTTTTAGTTCAGCAGTAGAACCTCATGCATTAAGCTCCAGGAGTCACAGGTTTGATCCCAGCCAACAATGGCTGGACTCTCTTGGCATTACATAGCTATACACTGCAGTGAAAGGCCCTGGCAAGCAGGGAAGCAGCAGAACACTATACTACTAAAAACAACAGTGTAGACATAGGAGGCACAGCTTGGGTGTGTAGAGATCTGTGTGGGTTATACACCTTGCGGGTTCAGGTATGTAGAGCACTCTGATCTATCCGTCCAAGCCGTGCCTCACTGTGTATGCTTCTGTTTATACCCGTGTTAGCACGGTGTGCACTGTCTGTACTCTACACGCTGCTGCAAGTGTAGCCATATCTTCAGTAGGTGTACAGCTCTGCCTACAAACGCAACAAAGTGTGCGACTTCTAGTTAGAGCTAGAGGCCATCTCAAAGAGACAGCAACCCAGGCAGGAACAAAAGGGCAGAGGAGTTGCCCAAAGTTCTTGGGCTGACAGCAATACTGCTGACATGCTGAAGTGCAAAAATCTGCTAAATTGCTAAATGTACCTGAATCCTGACCTGTATTCCCCAACTCCCCTGCTACTTTGGTCCTTCCCACACAGCTCTGCCAATGCCCTTCAGTTCTGCCCAGCTGCCCCCCTGCTATTCCAGTCCTGGGCTCCCCACACAGCTCTGCCAATGCCCCTCAGTCCTGCCCTGCAACCATGCTAGTCCAGTCCCCCCCACAGCTCTGCCCCAAACTTCTTTAGAAGTGCCAAGATGAGGCACTGAGATGTGGGCTTTTACGAGTAAAGAGCAGCTGATTTTTTGAGGTTATAGAGAGGCAGGACAAGACCCATAGGATTAAAGAATCCTTCCATGGATTAAATCCACTATAGCCCATGTCCAAAGAACCTTTTCCCTTCCTCTTGCCTCTAGTGTTGGATTATGATGCATATTAAAATATGGAAATAGAATATAGCTTAAAAGAAATTGGTATCGTTTGTTCTGTATATCTAGTCTGTCTGTTAATTTTTTTTCCCTCTGTTAAAAACTGTTAACTGAATTTCTGTAACAAGCCCAAGGCCGACATGCCAATTATCCAAGGCAGGCCTGCTGAAAATATTGAGTATGCAAGCAACCGATAAGAATGCTGTTCTGGAACAGAAAGTCTGTACCAAGGGATAATAAGAACTTTGGGAAAAACAGTGATGTTTTCTTAACCCAACCCCACTGATCCTTTCATCCCTTAAGGAACTTAATTATGCCTATGTAAATTTTTTAGTAGTGTCAAGAGGAAAAAAGGATTAAATCAAATCTGTTAAGTTTGTATATAAGAATGTTGAGCGCATGGGAGTGAGTGTTTGTAACAGAAAAATAATTGATCAAAACTAGTGCCAGCCGAAACCAAAGATTCACAACCATCAATGGGCTGAAGATAAGGCAGGGCAGAGGTAACTGGATGACCCCCGGAGGGCATGCTGAAACCCACCCAAGCGCATCAAGAAAAAATAAAAGACTCAAAGATAACACTTAACCGTCATAAATGTGCCATCTGCTGATCGAGCTAATTAATGGTTACCACTATCACGAACTCAGCATGATGAAGCAACTTCTATAGACATGTATGGAAGCGAAGACCTATAAGAATAGAACCAAGGGACTGTGTTCTTTGAGTCTGATTCTGCGACCACACTCCAGGAGCATCGGATGCGCATCTGATACGACTCGGCTCCACTCTTGTGTCCAGGCCACCTGGCCAGTGACTTGGCACAAGCAACAATTAGGCTGGTAACTATAAACTCTCTTTGCAAAACCTGTATGTGTGTGTGTGCATGTGTGAATGGTTATAACAGCTGTCAATTTTGTTGTATTTGTAATAAACGTGGCATTTTGCCTTGTCCCTCTTATAAGATCCCGTTGGTATCATTTTATTAGTGTAACATAATTGGTGGAGAACTGCGAAAGGGGGAACATTGGCAGCCTGTCTTGATTATTGCAAACCAACTAGTGTGCACACAAAGCCTACTGGCCTCCAGGAGGTAGAGGTTTTATAAAGAGCTCAGTAAATAAGATACTGGAATCCGGCCAGAGCGCATTTACTCGCTGAGCGAATCAGGGGTAAGACGGACCAGTAAAAGAGATTGCGTTTACTCGCTGAACAAATCAGGAGTAACAAATGCTAACTACTCGCTGCAAGAGTCAGGGGTAGAAACCTAGCAGCACTCGCTGAACGATATCAGGAGTAGCTAAAAAGAGTGTAAGCAGGATGTTAAAAAAAAACCACAGGGCAAGACACCTTTGGAAGTAGGGATGGAACTACCAGACACCCCAACTGTTTCTCCATTCATTAAGGAGATAACGCCATTTAAGCAAATTTTACAAGAGTTTGGGCACAGCCCATGAACGGAACAGACTCTAGCCGACATCTATACAATCTCAGACCTAGAGGACAGATTGGCTCAATATATCTTCATGGACAAACCTTCGAGCACAGCAAAGAAAGACGCCACAGCTATTTGGCTCTTATGGGAAGCATGCAATGACTCTTACATCCGTCTTGCAGCTTGTAAAGCAAAGAAAGCTACCGTAAAAAAAAAAGTATACAAGCTAATTAATGGTTACCACTATCACGAACTCAGCATGATGAAGCAACTTCTATAGACATGTATGGAAGTGAAGACCTATAAGAATAGAATTGGAAAAAGGGAGTGAAAATTGGAAAATAATGGCCACAAATGCCCAAAATCAAATGAAAATGATAAAACAAGCCTTGCATGAAAGCAAAGGCAAAGAAAGATTTCTGACAGATCAGGTAGAAGCACTCAAAGGAATCGAGAGCAAGAAAATGAGGCTCTGATTAAAGAAAATCAAGTATTACAAAGCATGGTGAAAAAAATAACTTTGGAACAGGGCAGAGCCCCAACAAACCATAATCACTGTGAATCCATAATTTAACAGCTAAAAATGAAGTTGGGATTCACTACTCGCCAAGTGGCAGCATTTAGCTCAGGAGAATGGGACCCAGCAGAAGCTAAAAATTGGGAAGAGAAAGCCTGGGATCCCCGGGAAAACTGGGAAGGAGACATTTGGGATGGCCCCTTACAAGGGGCTCCCACAGCTCCTATAGTGGCCATAGAATGGCATTCTGTGGTTATACCCCGACCAGCCGCCGAGGGCGGTGGTACCACCCAAGTAACTATTATACCAGCTTCAGCCGAGGATTTAAAGGCAATGGCTGACCACTTTAAGTACGAGTCTTAAGTAGAAAAACCTTCTCCCGCTGGTGCACTGATACCTTCCTCCTAGCAGTCAAAGAATGGCTAACTACCACGGAAGTCTACCGACTTATGGGAGTATGTGCCGCCCCCGAAATATGGGCCACAGTGGACCGCATTCGTGTCACGAATGACGATCACATCTTAAACCTCATGGCCACCTTCGGAGAATTTATAGGAAGGAGAAATTTTATAGCTCAAGCCCTGACATCCACCCAAGGCTCAAATGAAGACCCGGAAAGCTACCTCACTCGGTGGGGACTAATGCAAATAATGGCTGGATTGGTAACACTGGGAGATAGACAGGAAAATTTATTTATGGTGCCCTTTTCTGTCCCTTCACTGCAGGATTTTGCCGCTTCACTGCTTCCCTATTATGCAGGGAAACTAGCAGTCTGGGCAGACGGACACCCTGCCACGTTAGAAGAATTAAGGGAACCGGTACAATAGATCACTACTCATACAGGACCAAAACCAAATATTAAAAAAATAAAGAATTGCATACTTGGCAAAAATGGAACCAAAGGTTACGTATTCCAATGAAAGTGGTGCTAAGGGAACTGGGACACCCCGCGGAGGATACTCCAGAGGGATGTCTAGGGGGAGAGGAGAATACCAAAATCAGGAGAAATTATACCCAGAGGTCCCAAAAATTGCAGATGATAAAACAATTGAAAGGCCCGTACCCGATATTCGCCATATGGCATGAAAATTATTGATGCAATTGGGAGAAAACAAAGAAAGCTGGGACCAAGCCCCCCTAACAGATATTATGAAAGAGGTTATAAGATTACAAAGCCAGGGACAGGGAAGAGGCGTGTTGGGGGTCACCAGCCCAAGTGCCCCCCAGGAGGACTGCCTTCCTCTACCCCCTCCAACCGACCAAGAATATTGTTAGGGAGGCCTGCTGGACATCGAACCCCCACAAAGCTCGGGAGCACTACAATGGAGGTTCATAGGGAAACTGGCCTGGGATCCAGAAGGAAGACCCTATATTCATGTTCAACCGGGGAACCACGCTCCCATGATGGCTCTAATCGATAAAGGAGCTTCAGTCTCATTAATTTGGAATACCTCACAAGCAGGAATCAAAGGACAAACAACAATATTACAGTCATTTCAGGGGAAATCCAGTTTGGGGCAGAAATGGATATAAGTACCCTTTTCGGTTCAGGGATTCCACACTACCGGGAACCTAGTCCAAACCCACCATATGACCGATGACATAATTATGGGCACAGATTGGCTGTTCAAAAATAATATGATTATTAATTTCCCTAGAGGAATCCTGTGGAGGATGAAAATCCTCCCCCCGTATCTCCTCTCGGTAAACCAAAATGTTGTATTACAAATAGGAACAATATGCAAATCGCTACCCTTACAGTAGAATGAAAAGAGGAATGGCGCTCTAGTTTTCCCACAGTCTGGACACAGTGCAAAACAGACTGTGGTAAAATTGACGTCTGCGTTAAAATTGTAGGAGATCTGGTGCCCCCACAAAAGCAATACCGGTACCCCAGGGAAGCCAAGAATCAGTTGGTACAAATCATTAAGGAATTAGAAGAGCAAGGGGTAATCAGGAAGACTAACTCTGCCTTTAACTCTCTGGTATGGCCCGTTCTTAAAGTAGACGGACAATCATGGCGCTTAACGGTGGATTACCGAAGGATCAATAAGGGGAGCATTCCGATGGCCCCCATTGTGGCAGATATGACCCAAGTAATATAAAGAGTACAGGCTACTTCCAAATACTTTCCTGTTATCGATCTTGCTAACTGTTTCTTTGCGATACCCCTGCATACGAACTCACAGGATCACTTCGTCTTCATGATAAGAGATCAACAATATACTTCCCAGTGCTTACCGCAAGGCTTCCAGGATTCTCCTGCTATCGCACACCAACACGTTGTAAAAATGCTGCATCAATTAAGCCCACAGGACCGGCCATCTGTGTTTTCCTACGTGGATGATATTTTAATTTTCGGGGAGTCCGAGGGAGAAGTCTTGTGATTCACCAAAGACGTGCTTGGCTTAATTCAGGAAACCGGCTTTAAGGTAAGCCTGGAAAAAGCACAGCTGGTGCAGCCCCAGGTTGTTTATTTGGGTATTGTAATTGAACAAAAGGGAAGACAGGTAGACCAAAGAAAAGTAAGGGTGCTAGTAAAAATGCCAGCCCAGACAGACAAGCATTCCCTCAAAGTCTTGCTAGGAGAATTCAGCTTCCTCCGGCCCCACATTTACAAATATGCCGAGATTACTCTCCCACTCTGAAAATTGTTAAAGAAAAAGACAAAATGAAAATGGGTCCCCGAACAGGAAGCTGTGCTAGGGCTCTTGAAACAGAAAGGGGCTGCCCTGGCAGCCCCTTCCCAGACGAAACTAAACCATTTGTCATCAGGCTGGCCGTGAATAAAATTGCAATGGCAGCCACCCTACTACAGAAAAACGAGGATCAAAAGCTGGTCCCTGTAGCATATAAATCCAAGAAACTCCAAGGCGCCGAATTAAATTTCGATGCTTGTGAGCGAGAATGCCTAGCTGCCATTTGGGCTGTGTTGGCTTTTGAGCCACTTACCAGACAAGCCCCAATAACAATTCAAAGCACCCATACCCCTTTAAAATATATTTTATCAGGGAAGCTGGTGGGCGGAAGGGTCTCAAACACCAGAATGGCCCAATGGACCTTGATTCTAGTAAATCAAGGAGTCACTACCGAGATCATGTCCAAGCCAGACCTATTAACTCATGTCCTAATCAAAAAGGGGACCAGACACAAGAGTTACCCTAGAACAAAGAATCAACCAGGTACAGGCGCCTCCTCTTGAGGAATTGGACACTGTTGGGCAGAAAAAACATATTTGGTTCACTAATGGAAGTTCCATGGTAGTGCATGAAAAGAAAAAAATTAAGCATGCTGCCATCAATCTAGAAGAAACAGAAATAAAAGGCTATTTGAACCATGGCTCAGCTCAGCATGCTGAACTCCACGCCATCTACCAGTTACTGAAGCAATATAACAAAGACCAGGGTTCCCAAAATATATATATCTATGCTAACAGTAACTACTGTGTAAATGGGGTGCAATATTGAATGCATGACTGGCAGAGAAATGAATAAAAGGCTGCAGATGGCAAGGAAATAGCATATGTGAAGAAGTGGAAATGAATCTATGTTTGGGTCACCACACACCCAAACCAGCTAAAAATCAGATATGTAAAAGTCCATGGGAAAGGCTCAGCTGCCGAAACCGTGTGAAATAACCGTGCTGATGCAATAGCTTGAAATTATAAAGGAGTAGCGGTGGTAACCTGAAGGCAGGAACAGAAAGCACTCAAATCCGTCCGAGTCCCCAGAAAAATTAAAAGACAAGAGCTAGGAAATATAGCCCACCAATTTATGCATGAAGGGGTAGAAGGGACTTTGAAAAGGTTAAAGCAAGTAGCAGAATGAAAAGGAATAAGAAATAATGTAAAAACATGGGTAAGAAACTGTGTACAATGTGCAAAAGACAAGGCTCAACCCCCCCACCAACCTCAAATGCTGCATCAATGCAGATTAGGTCCTTGGCACCAAATTCAAATTGATTTTATAGATAAATTGCCAAAAAGTAAGGAAGGTTTTCAATACTTGCTGGTAATAATTAATGCATTCTCGGGATGGGTAAAAGCCTTCCCTACCAGAAATAACAGCGCTCGGACAGCTGCTAAGAAGCTGTTCTCAAAGGTGGTGTGTCGGTACAGTACCCCTGAAATCGTGAACTCTGACAACGAAGGGTCATTCTTAGAAGAAATGTTCATGTTTATACTTAAAGCCTTAGGGGTCACTCACAAGTTTCATATTCCGTACCGACCCTAGTCATCCAGCCAGGTGGAAAAATGAATCGGACCATTAAAAAAGCACTCAGAAAGGTTGTGAACAATACCGGGAAAGACTGGCCGGACAAACTGCCACTCATCCTTGCTGCAGTTCGCAGCAGCAATAGACTAAGAACAAAAATTCAACCGTACCAATTGCTTTTCAGACAAGCCGTAAGACTGGTCATTGACCCTGAACAAATTCGGAATGCAGAGGGCTCAATGCCCCTGGAAACTCACGAATATTGGCAATGGTTGAAACAACAACAGGAGGATAAAACCAATCTACAATTCAGGGTAAACCAGGCCATTAAATTAATAAATAAATTAATAAAAAATCAGAAGAAGCCTGGCACCCCGCAGCTGTGGAAACCAGGAAATCAGGTAATGTATCTGAAGTTGGGCAAAAGGGATCACACCCTGGAGTCAAAATGGATTGGACCATACTCCATAGTGGATCACCTCAGTCCACTCAAGTACTGTATAAATAAGAATGGCACGTTAAAATGGGTCCACATGTCACAAATTAAATTGTTTGAATAAAATTCCCTTTTTATACCAGTATGTTTGCACCCTAGGTCACTGATGCCTTTCAAACACTGGGATCCCTGGATGTGGTGCCTGTTTATCGTTCTCCTCACAGGATTATTAGTCGCTGCACTGTGCTGCTGGTATCCCCCATGCTGTGGAAGGTCCCTGGATAATCCTAACCAGCCTGCCTTACAAATTCAATTCTTCGGGTGAGCCCTGACAGCTGAGAAGAGACCAAATGCCAGAATTCAAGCAACCCTCGAGCCTACAATTGTTAATCTGAATCCTGTGTGTAACCCTTCTGCCAGGACTAGTTGATAGCAGCAAGGGCCGGGTTCAGTACATAGAGATCCCCTTCCAACAACGTAATGCAAAACCAGCTCGAGCCCCCACCCAGTGACCTGGGAAAATAGTACACACACCCCTGGGTGCCTCGAAGAGGCAATACTTCCCCTCTTACAAGCACAGAGTCTCGGTGTAGCAGAAAATGTTTAATAACATGAGGTAAATAACATCAGCATTAAATTGGGAAAACACCACAACTAGAGTTCATGGACCAAACCATGAGCAAAGACCCACCACAGCAAATTGGGCCATGTCCTTTCCCTTTGGTTCTTGAATCCAGCAACCCCAAAATCACCCGAAGTCCAACACCCTAAAAGTCTCTTGAGTCCAGCAACCCAAAAATCACCCAAAGTCCCAAAAGTCCAACAACTCAAACGTCTCTGCCCCTGGTCAGTGCAGCCCCAGAGTTCAAAAGTTTATCTGCAGGGTTTTACCCCCACAGCCTGGGTGGAAATGGGGTGGGGCAGTGAGGGGGGCATGCAGGGTATTAAGGGGCACCTTACATGGTCCGAGGCCCACCTCTCCGTGGGGTTCCACTGCAGCCTTCACCACTGCTCTGCTCTGCCAGCCGCTCCACCAGCTATTCCACAACTGCTCAGCTCTGCTCACTGTTTCGTGGGCCGCTCCCACAAACTGCTCCACCAGCCACTTAGCAATATAGCTTCAGGCTCCCCCATTAGTTAACACAGCATTCAGCCCTCTCAGCAACTTTAGCAATTTCAGCTAGTAGTAGGGGAGCCCCGGTGCTGGTGCACCATTGGCCCAAATTGAATTCAGCTCAGCAGCCTGTAACTAGACTCCTAATAGAATCAAAGCTAGCTCTGACGTTCAACAGTGGAGAGAGAGGAGGCAGTGCAATTGGTGTTTCAGGCTCACAAAAGGTGCCCACACATCCAGGTACAAATACCTGCCCCCAACCTCTCTCAATTCCCTGGGTTTTGGAACCCATGTCTCTTGTCTAGCGAGTGCTACTTAGTTGATGGTGAGAGCCTCTGTCATAAAACAGTTTCATTGTCCTTGATTCACATAATCAGAGTAACAATACTTTATTACTCCTGCCCCAATAACAGAGAAACTGGGGATCACATAGCAGCCAAAGTGACCATTTTGGGCTGCCCTGGGCTCATGCTAGGCGGGGTGGGTGTGCCTATGCAAACAAGATCAGCCCCTAAAGTTCTTTTCCACACTCGCCATAATTCACCACCAGATGTCAGGGTAGAGCTCATCCTGACTCTGCTTACATGTGCTTTAACCCGATTATCCTAGAAATTCTATTGGATCCCGAAAACATCCTGAACTTCAATGCCGACGCCAACCCAACCCAACACCTGAAAGAGCTTGGGAAAGGTAAAACACTTACTGGAACATCCACATCCCCACGCAAACACCACTCACAAACAATTCACACCCCATGGGCCCCAATCCAGAAGCCAGCTATTCGCTTACATTGGATACACCTATCTACAAACCACACTATATCTTCCTTTGAAAACACCCATGTGTATGTGGGGGAAGGAAACCTTGGGTTGCAGGTCTTCATAGACGTCCCACCAGGGAGGAAAAAAAATTGGTTGGTAGGAATCCGGGTGGAAGGATATGTAGGAAACACTACAACAATCTCCAAGTATCCCTCTCTGCCCTACATATGGTGAGGTCAGGAACACTGGTTACTGTCCTTGTAGTTTATTGTCCTAGGCATATTCAGAAGGTCACGTTCCCAGATGAATGCAACTGGGTGTGGAAAAAAAAGCATTTGTTCATAAAAAATACTCCAATATCGGTACCTAAACCCCAGCTGTTTAAAATGAAAACTAGCCCTGTGCTAGTCTTGGTTAGCCCCCTCTTGGTAGAAGTTAAAGTAACAATGAATTGAACATGTTTAAATGTTTCTAAGGTGGAGCCCAAGTGTGCTCCATTCGCTCTTCCTATCATAATGGCGTGGGTCAAAACACACACACTGTTCCCATCTAACCCGGCCCCTGCTAAAAGTAAAAGGAATGTCATAAACACACTGTTGGGCGAATTTGGGGCAGGGGTGGAACTCGCTAATGCAGTAAATCTGAAAATAATTAAAAACAAGTTAAACTCGCTGGCAAAGTTACAAAACAGCTTGATTCAAAACCAAGTACATGCTAATGTAGATCTGGTCCAAATAGGCATTGGTAATTTAAAAGCTAGATGGAATCTCTGGCAGTGGCTTAACACAACTGCTTGGCTAATACACAAAGCACAGTTGCAGTTAAAAAATTGAACAGTCCTAGCCATGGAATGTACTAAAATGCAAATACTCACACTCTCAACCTTCAATCAGAAAATATTAAGGTTTTAATGCACTTGTTAAAGCAAAAAAAAAAAAAAAAATCCTTGTTCAATGTGTACCGGTACGAATGGATGCAGTATATATCAAGCTCTGTCAGACCAGATCTGTTATGAAAAAAAATAGTTGTTAAAATTGCCAGCCAGAAAGCTCAAAAGGCTCGGGTATGGAAGGTTAGCCCACTCCCCACATTACACCAACGGTCGTACTGGCTGCCACGTGTGACGAGCCAGTGGGCTGGGAAGGATAAAAAATTATTGGATACGAGGGGTTGTACTGCATGGTCACCCCAATAGTGGGTGTGCCTTTCTATGCCTGACACCTCAAAATCATGTAATACTAAAATGTCTTTGGGATCATGCATGTGGAATAAGCTAAAAAATAAAACTAAAGTAATATATAATAAACAATGCGTATGCATCACCTCCTGGAAAACGGTATATTAAACAAATAAAGGTATTAGTAAATAAATGTAAATGTAATGTAAGTACAATATTTACTAAAAATCATACATACTATCTACCCCAGCCAAAAAGAACCCAATTTACAGTAAAGTGAACATTGGTAGAGTTTTCTGTCCACCTTAATCTCAGCTGGCAAAAATTAGCCACAGAGTTACTAAAAAGTCAGAAAGTAACCAAGCTATTGAAGCAAACAATAAATAAAGCAAAACACAGAACCATTCCCCGCCCAAGCGCATCAAGAAAAAATAAAAGACTCAAAGATAACACTTAACCGTCATAAATGTGCCATCTGCTAATCGAGCTAATTAACGGTTACCCCAATCACGAATTCAGCATGATGAAGCAACTTCCATAAACATGTATAAAGGCAAAGACCTATAAAAAGAAAACCAAGGGACTGTGTTCTTTGAGTCTGGTTCTGCGACCACCCTCCAGGAGCATCAAATGCACATCTGACACGACTCGGCTCCACTCTTGTGTTCAGGCCACCTGGCCAGTGACTTGGCACAAGCAACAATTAGGCTGGTAACTATAAACTCTCTTTGCAAAATCTGTATGTGTGTGTGTGCATGTGTGAATGGTTATAACAGCTGTCAATTTTGTTGTATTTGTAATAAACCTGGCATTTTGCCTTGTCCCTCTTATAAGATCCTGTTGGTATCATTTTATTAATGTAACACTAGGTCTCTCTAAAGATCATCACTGTCCCTCTTCCACACACTCAGGAGTTAGTCCGGCTTTTCCTTCTCAAAGGTGTAACTAAGCCAAAGCTCTACATGCTACAGGCATGGGAGAGAGGGCTAATAAGAACCACACTGGCCCTTGCGATCTCCACTAGCAGTGTTTGCACTGGGAAGAGTAACAGTAG
The DNA here is from genome assembly GCF_013100865.1 of Trachemys scripta elegans. Taxonomy (NCBI): domain Eukaryota; kingdom Metazoa; phylum Chordata; order Testudines; family Emydidae; genus Trachemys; species Trachemys scripta. The sequence continues at coordinate 133,096,772 of NC_048298.1, forward strand.
ATCATAAATCTACTTCTGAGCTTCCTGTCCATTAACCTCACTGCCTCACTGAAGGGGACTCTTCTCAGCATTGCAGACCCCCGCCAGTAACCAAAATTCTGGCCCAAATTCTAATAATGGCTGTAACTACTCTTATTTATACCTTGGTTTGGGCTGTAGGGAGCCCATCCCAGTGTCGTGCAGGATGGAATGTGCTGAGAGCCATGCAGTGAGGGACTGGAGTTCTGCGTGGGCCTCTCTTCCTCCCAATGTGAGCACCAGAATGAAAGGGCTGCAGAACCCCCTGGCATAATGTCTGGCCCCAGGGAAGCTGGCACAAAGGCAGCCTGCATGTCCTTGCTGAGTCTCCTGGTTGTTTACTCCATGTCCCTCCTGTTAGAACAAAGTCAGGTGACGTGGGCCAGGGCCCTGCAGCAAGTCAATACCTCAGTTGTAAATATGCAGCTGGCTGCTCTGTTGCTTGGCTCAAATCCACTGTGCTCCCCATGGCCCCTGTTGTAACAAAGCCAAGTCATTAAGTGATGAACCAGCAAATTCTGTCCTGTCCCACTTTCCAAATCCTCCATTATTTGCTTACTGCTTCCTGTCTTCTCCTCAACTCCCACGCCGTCAATGTGCTCAGCAAATACAAGGTGTCCAGGTGGACCAGCCAGCTATTGGCTAGAGCTGGTGAAAATCTCCAATGGAACATTTCTCTTGTGATGGATCTGCTAAGCAGGGGACTGTGACTCCCGACCAGGTGCAGGAAAAGGACCAGGATCTGTCTGGGAAGTGGTGGCTGCTTGGCTAGCCAGGAGCCACAAGGAAGCTGGATGCAGAGGGCAATCCCCAGGAACAGATGCAGAGCTGCATATGGAACAGTCTGTGATTGCTGGAGGTTACAGCTGGGTGCAAGTCTGTGTGGGGCTTATGGGGCAGCAGCCACTGGGCAGAGAGCCAGTGCAGAGTGGCCCCAATGAGAGATACTAAGCAAACCTGGCCTGGAAATCTGCTAGGGTTGCCAATCTTCTGACCGAACAAAACCGAACACCCTTGCCCTGCCCCTTCTCCAAGGCCCCACCTCCCTCCCTCCCTCCCTCCCTCCCTCCATCGCTTGCCCTCCCCCACCCTCACTCACTTGCTCATTTTCTTGACTAGAGAATGGACTGGAGAGGGCACCCCAGGCACAAGGCCCGAAGAGCATTGACTCTCAACTGGCCAGCCCCAGAGACTCAAACATTTATCACTATTGCTCACTGGGAGCTGTAACTGTTTAACCTAGGGCATCTGCAACCTTCCTCTTTCCTGCCAGACCTAGTAAAATACCCTTTCCCTTAGCCACATGTCTGAGTTAGTGGGAGCCACCAGGGCTAGCAAGCAAAGGCCTAGGTGCTGAAGCACCTACATGGGTTGTCTCTGAGTTGTGGTACAACTATTGGCACCCTAGGAGTCTGGTGTACTCAGGGCCGGGTTAAAGAATTTTGAGGCCCTGTGCACCATGGAAATTAGACAGAGCATGTGAACTAACATCTGTAAATATGAGAACACCTTCGTTCATTATTATTATTTCTAGATCTTTCTCAGCAGAAAACACAGAAGCACCACTGGCAGTGAAAAGAGTTTGTTCCTATGCTAACTTGAGCAGTACTGTATTTTGAGTATTAGAAAGAATACAAACAGAATTTGAATATAAGAATAAAAATTGTATACAGCCTCACTGAGTGAGAACAAGCATTACAGTGTGTAGAGCTGCACATTTAATGAACCAGAAGAAAACATGTATGTTTAATATATTTTAAAATGTTTTGTTTGTTTGGTTTTTTTTCTTAACGTTACAACCACAATATAGTTCACTTGGTTACATTTTTTCAACAAATGGTTATTTTTATAGGATGCATAGCTTCAGAACATAACATGCACCTAGTGTACTTTATTAAATCGGTTTATTACAGAGGTTCTCAAACTACATTGCACTGCTATCCCCTTCTGACAACAACAATTATTACACGACCCCAGGAGGGGGGACGGAAGCCTGAGCCCCGCTGCCTCAGGTGGCAAGGCCAAAGCCCAAGCCCCACTGTCCCAGGTGGGGGGAGGGGCAAAGCCGAAGCCTATGGGCTTCATCCCCAGGCAGGGGGCCTGTAATCTGAACCTCACCACCCAGGGCTGAAGCCCTTGGGCTTTGGCTTCAGTCCCGGGTGGTGGGGCTCAGTCTTTGGCTTTGGCCCTGGCTCCAGGTGCCAACAAGTCTGAGCCAGCCCTAGCGACCCCATTAAAATGGGGTCCCAACCCACAGTTTTAGAACCGTTGGTTTATTGAATTCTCAGATCATTAAATCCAAACAACCCAAACTGACTATATAAATGCACAACAAAATCATGGCCTTACCTACAGTACTGCAGGGGCTTCTTCCAAGATCAGTGGCTAGCAAAATTTTCGATTTTGTCACTGTAATCCAGGGTTCACGTCACATCACTCTCAACGGACATTAAGGCCAGGGCGTTCTTTCTGGCCTGTCCCATTGTTGAGTGGTCTGAGGTTTTAATTCTGCTCATCCTGGAGAACGACTATTCTGCTTCAGCATTTATAACCAGCAATGTGAGGTAAATATGAAGAGTGATGGCCACATTTGGAAAAGTAGATTCCTAGTCGGGAGCCTTCAGCTGCTCTAGTAGGTTAGCTGGCGAGTAACAATCTTCATTTTTTGCAAAACAACAAAACTGTTCAAACTCATCTTCAAAAGTTGCTTCGGGATCAGAATGCATATTTTGCAACCAAAGCTGCAGCTGCAGAAGAAATCTCAGTGTGTGGCATGTTGTTGAAGTTGTTTAGGAAGTCAAAATCCTTAAATAAATGAATATACGTGTGACACTGCACCCCATATTCATCATAGAAATATTATTATAATATGGTTATGGCATAATTAAGATGCATTTTGTACAAGATAAGTCATGTGAGGGGTCATTGGAAAAATTATGATTTGCTGAATATGATTATCCTATTTGTATGCAAATATCACTTTTGTATCTGAAGTTATAAATACTGACTCTGTATCGGTACTTCAATTGTAGTTACACCTGCGTAACGCCCACTAGACACGATGCTTTCAGTCTAGATGGCTGGTTGGAAAGGGCCTATTCAGGGCAATGAGCCATTATGGAAAACAATAGGCCTTAGGAGAAGCTTATTTCTTACCTGGTGAGCCTTCCTGAGAATGCTACAGACAGCCTGTAAGCAATGCCTGCTATGACTCTACAAGGACATGTGACCAGGTCACATGATTCTGGACGCCATCTTGGAATGTCAGTATTTTTCCACAATCTGGTCTGGGAACCAAGTTTTGAAACAAAGGGTTCCCACCATATGCTAAAGCTGTATAAGGCAGGGAGTGACATCATCTGGGGTCTTCACTCCTCACACAAGAAGACTCCTGGAAACACCTGAGGAAAAAGACTGAATTGGGGGATGTGCTGGACCCAGGCTAAAGGGATTTCTAGCCTGTGTATGAAGACCTGAGAAACCCAAGCTATAAAGCTAATGCAGCTTGTGCCTTAAGAATCTACAAGTCTGCTTATATCATCTCTTAGGGTGAGAATTTGCTATTCGTATCCAATCTATCTAGTATATTAAGCTTAGTTTGCATTTTTTGTTTATTTACTAGGTAATCTGCTTTGATCTGTTTGCTATCACTTATAATCAGTTAAAATCTATCTTTTGTAGTTAATAAACTTGTTTTTGTTTTCATCTAAACCAGTGAGTTTGGAGTGAAGTGCCTGGAAATCTTAGCTCAAGGGGCAGGGGCTGTTGCATTTCCTCTCCACATTGAGTGGGTGGGAGGTGAACTGGATAATAAATTCATACTGTTGGGGTTTGGACCAGGATAGCCCGGTACCACTCTGGGGTCCTAGGCTGGGGAGCTGGGAGTTATTTTGGCTGTAGCCCCTCTATTGGTGGTTCACATGCAGTGGCTGGTCAGAGAGCCTGCATGTAACTGCAGCTGGGTGTGTCCTTACCTGTGTGTTTGCTGGTGGAGATGTAAGACCGGGAGCGTGTCTGCAGCTTGTCACAGCAGCACAGTGTGAGAGGGAGACCAGGCTGGTGGGTCAGAGGGCTCAGTGGTACCCCAATTCCAGGTGGCACCCAGGGGGAATCCATCACAATAAGCGTCCAGATAACTTTGCAGGGAAACTTTCAAACTGTCAGGGTCAATTATGAAGTTAAAAGTTTCTACTCCACATTTTTGTGGCCCCTGCAGCTCTATATTTCGTGTGTTGGATTCACATGCCTGCTGTTTATGTTTTGGGACTCAAGGAGTGTGTTGGAGAAAAACACAGTTCTCACTCTTTGGTTGGGTGCAGCAAAGTCAGTTACTTTATTAGTGCTTCCATTTCATCTCATCCCTCAGGTGCCATAAAAAAAATCACCCAATGACTTCAGGAGTTGGACAGTGGAAGCAAGGTCGATCTCACGCGAACTGACAGCTGGGGAATTAAAAAATCTCCTTTGAGAGTAAATAGGAAGGGGACTGTGCAGCAGGGTATTAACCCACAGTTGACAGGGCACTCTGAGTCCATGCTCCAAGGACTATTCAAGTGCTAACTCTTCACATGTTTTCACTTCCCACTCCTTGGCCAGGACCACAGGGAGGTGAAGGCTGGGTTATCACCCACTGCCAATTGCATAACCTTTTCCAATTGTTTGTGCTGGAAGTGACTGGAGCTGGGCCCGTGCGAGTGGGGGATTACAGCAGAATGACATTGTTTACACAAAACTCCTTTTAGGTGAAAAATGCAAATTGGGCAATAGAAAAATTTTAGCAAATTATTTTGGTTACAAAAAATTCTTAAATTCCAAAAAATTCCAAAAAAACTCAGAACATTTTGTTCTGACATTTTCAAATAAAATATTTTGAATTTTTTGGTTCAAAATAGCTTTTCCTTTCAATGGTTTCTTTTAATTGTATTTTAAAAGTACTCAAATACATTAAAAAAGACTCAAAATCAAAATGAATTTTTTTCTTTCAGAGTGAATGAAATGTTTCAATTGACCCAAAATATTTTTTTCAACCTTTTGATTCACTAAATGTTTAGAAAACTTTTGGTTTTGGTTCAATCCAAATCAATTAAAAAAAATTTGCAATTATCAGCAAATAAAAAGATTACTCATTCTCCCCGGTATATTGGGGATCTGAATAGGATCCATCCTTCCCCTGTTCCCCCGTATTTCACAGCTAAGTTGTGGCAAAGTTTTGGTGTGCTTTGTAAATTGTTTTGATGCAATCAAGGCCTTTTTGTCAGAAAAAAGGACAAAACTACCTAAACTGTATGATGACAAATGGCTGTGTAAGCTCATGTTTCTAACTGACATCACCGCTCACCTAAACAAACTCAACCTCCGTCTCCAGGGTGCAGGGCAAACGGTTCTGGATCTTTATGAAGACCGGAAGGCATTTGTTGTAAAACTAGCAGTTTTTTCTCGGGATATTTGAACTTAGATTTTCCGCTACTTCCAGCACATAAAAGAGCTATCGACACGCTGCACTGTCAGTGTCGATGTGATTGGAATGTACATGCAAGAACTGGAATCAGAAGTTTCTGACAGATTTCAAGATTTCCATCAATTTGGCCCAATGCTTTCTTTTCTAATTAAACCTGAAAAGTTCAACGTAAGCAACTTGGATTTGTCTGTATTTCAGAGAATGGGTGTTGAAGATTTCGAAATGCAGCTCATTCAGTTAAAAAGCTCAGAATTGTGGGCATCAAAGTTTGGAGATCTATGGAGTGCACTTGAAGCTACCGAGAGAGATCATGGGGCCTCTATTCTGACCTGCTGGACGTCCTTGCCAGTGAAATTTAACTGTTTGAAAAAAATTGCGTTTGTAATGCTTTCAGCATTTGGATCTACATACCTGTGCAAACAGGTATTTTCACACATGAAATCTGTCCTCTGCCCCTCTCGGAGCCGGTTAACAACTGATCACTCAGAAGCCTGTGTGCAGCTTAAAGTATCCAAATACGTGCCAGACATTGGAAAACTCAGCAAGGAAAAGCAAGGGCAAGGATCACACTAAACTGATAAGATCTGCATTTTAATTTAATTTTAAATGAAGCTTCTTAAACATTTTTAAAACCTTATTTACTTTACATACAACAATAGTTTAGTTATATATTATAGACTTATAGAGAGAGACCTTCTAAAAATGTTAAAAATTATTACTGGCACGCAAAACCTTAAATTAGAGTGAATAAATGAAGACTCAGCACACCACTTCTGAAAGGTTGCCAACCCCTGGACTAGAGGCAGGAAAAGGGAGACAATTGTAGGGGGCCCCAAGCTCAGGGGTCCCCAAAACTTCTGTAACATCTGCGTAAATAAAGTGAATGGGAGGGGTTGGGGCCCCTGCAAACATGATGTACCAGGGCTCCAATTTCTCTCAACGGGCCTGCGTGCATATGTGTCAGAGGGCTATTACTGGAGGTAACTGGCTAAGATGCCGGAGGAATGTGCTATGCAGTATTGCTAACACTTGAGATTTTTTTGTGAGTGACGGGACTTCAGGGGAGGCTGGAGCTTGCCTCACACTGACACAAGGCACTAGAGGTCCGGAGACTCTCCCCTCCCATCGCCATTCTCACAGGAGGGGAGTGGGGAGAGGGGAGCAAAGAGCCCAGCCACTCCAGATGGTTCCTCTGCTCCTCCCCACTCCCCTCTCCTCCCTTCCACATCTGGTCTGGAAAGGGGCAGGGGGGTGAGGGGAAAAGCCCTGGTACTGCCCCTCCAGCCTGGGAGAAGGGATGGGAACCCCACTGCAAGCCCCTCTCACTCAGGTCTTGGAGAAAGAGGGATGAAGAGCCCCAGTACTGACAGACATGAGGCTGGAGGGGGCTGGGTCGGGAACTGATGGGACTGGGGACCAATGGGGCTGGGGAACAGGATTAACGCCTGGGCATGGGACAGGCAGATGTGGGGGTGAGAGCTCCTGAAGCAGGGCCCCAAATCCCCTTAACCCAAACCTCTGGTAGAGTGGGTCAGACTGACGGTCGCACACACACACTGGGGAGGGGCCTGGGGAGTTCAAAAGACCGAAACCACAAGGGTGTCTTTTTTATATAGAATCTTAAGATTTCGGGGGGGCCAATCTGATGATGTTGAGGGTCTGACTCACACGTTTTGATCTCTTGTGGTTGGCAGTTCTGGGGACAGGAAAGGTTTCTCTGGAAACGCTGGGCAGGATTTGGGAGTTTGTTCCAATCCCCACAGAATGCTGCACTGGCCCTGTAATGAGCTAAAGGGCTTCTCCAACCACCGCAGAGTGCTGCTGGAGTGATACAACCCAGGGATGGAGGTAAATGGTTCAGACACAGGAGAGTGTCTCACATAAACACCTCCAATAAATACCCTTCCCTCCCAGTTTGTCAGGGTCTGGCCAGGGACAGTCTCTGTGCCATGAGTCAGAGCTGTTGGCTCTGGATCCGCCTCACGTACCTCTCCCCATTTCCCAAAAGGTCCTAGTTCCCTGCCCTCATCTCGCCCCTCCCGGGAGCTGTTTGCAGAGAGGTATAAAGGGGCGGACCCAGCAGACAGCCAGGGTGCAGGGAGCCAGCGGACAAGTCTGTGTGTCTGCCTCACTCACTACCCTCACTCTGCACCATGGGGAAGGACAGGCTGCCCAGTGGCCAGAGCATCTTCCTCCTGCTCCTCTTGCTCCTCCCTGGAGACACCTCGCCCACCACTGAACCGTAAGCTGCAAACGAAGGGGCTCGTGCTGTCTTCTCGTTTCTTTCCTTCATCCCCCTCGCAGCTCTGCCTATGCCCCTCAGTCCTGCCCTGCAGCCCCCGTTATTCCAGTTTCCTTGCCTGGGAGGGAGAGCTCAGAAAAGTGTTTCTCTTTTCTCCTCTTCTTTAAAGCCAGTTTGCTTCCCTTGGCAGCCACAGACTGTGCTTGTTCCCAAAGAGAGTCTGTGACCTAGATTCCTGACTGTCAGCACAGACCCTGGCAGTGGCACACTCTGCTGGAATATCCACCTGGGGCACTGCAAACTCGCAACTTGGCTGCAACCTCGCCTCCATTGAGGGGCCTGAAGTGGGCGCATGGCCAAGCTCATCCAGGAGCTGGATGGTCTCAGGGTATCCCTTTGGCAGTGTCCACTGGCAGAGAGTTCCCCTGGAGCCCAGCATAGATTAGAGCATTTACCCTCCAATGCGCACTCCCTTCTCCTGGTGTAGCACCCTCCTCGCTGGTGTACATGAGCAGGTGCAATTTACACTGCCCTGATTCAGCGGGTGGTGGATCTAGGGTTGATAACTTTCTATTCTCACAAAACCAAACACCCTTGCCCTGCCCCCTGCACTGTCCCCTGCACTGCCCCTCTTCCAAGGCCCAGCCCATGTCCCGCCCCCCCACTCACTCCATCCCCCACTTCCTCTCTCGTTCATTCTCCCCACCCTCACTCACTTGCTCATTTTTACCAGGCTGGTTCAGGGGGCTGGGATGCAGGAGGGGCTGATGCAGAGGTGAAATTAAGCTGGTCCGGTCTGGTCCGGCTTCTCCGGCGGTGATTTAAAGGCCCCAGGGCTCCAGCCGCTGCAGGGAGCCCCGGCTCCTTTATATCACCACCGGAGCTCCAGCAGCCTGCAGGGCTCTGGCGGCAATTTAAAGGGCCTGGGACTCCCCGCAGTGGCAGGAGCTCCAGGCCCTTTAATTCACCCCTGAACCCTGGAGCTCCCAGCTGCCTCTGCAGTTGGGAGCTCCAGGGTGATTTAAAGGCCCTGGGGCTCCCAGCCACAGCCAGAGCCCCAGGGCCTTTAAATTTTGAAAGGCCCCGCCTCTTCCGGTTGACGCCATGCTCCCGCTCAGGACTCCGGTGTACTGGTAAGTCCTTTAAGTTACTTTCACCCCTGAGGTGATGGCTCTAGCTGGGGGTGCAGGCTCGGGGGTGGGACCAGAAATGAGGGATTCAGGGTGCGGGAAGGGACTCCAGGCCTGGGTATGAGGTTGATGTGTGGGGGGGGTGAGGGCTTTGGCTGGGGGTGAGGTCTCTGATGTGGGGCCGGGGATGAGGGATTTGGGGTGCAGGAAGGGGCTCCAGCTTGGGGCTGAGGGGTTCAGGGTGCAGGAGGGGGCTCTGGGCTGGGGTTGAGGCACGGGAGGGTAAGGCTCTGGGTGAGGCTGGGCATGACGGGTTTGGGGTGTAGGAGGGGACTCTGGGTTGGGGCAAGGGGTTGGGGCATAGGGGGGTGCGGGCTCTGGGTGGACTGGGCATGAGGGGTTTGGGGTGCAGGAGGGTGCTCTGGGCTGGGACTGAGTGGTTTGGAGGGTGGGAGGGGGTTCAGGGCTGGGGTGGGGTGTTGGGGCATGGGGGGGAAGTGAGGGCTCCAGCTGGGGGCGAAGACTCTGGGGTGGGGCTGAGGATGAGGGTTTGGGGTGCAGGAGGGTGCTCTGGGCTGGGATTGAGGGGTTCAGAGGGCAGGAGGAGGATCAAGGCTGGGGCTGGGGCAGGGGGTTGGGGCCCGGGAGGGGATCAGGAGTGCAGGCTCCGCGCAGCGCTTATCTCAAGTAGCTCCCAGAAGCAGCAGCATGTCCCCCTTCCGGCTCCTATGCAGAGGCATGGCCAGGCGACTCTGAGCGCTGCCCCATCCGCAACCACTACCCCTGCAGTTTCCATTGGCCACACCTGGTCACTCTAGATGGATCTAGTCCCATAACTTCAATATCAGATCTCTTAATCCAATTAACTCCATATTGTTTTGAATTGCCATCCTGCCAGAAATTCTGACATTTCAAAAATTTGTTTCATTGCAAATTGGAACACACAGTCCAAATTTTTCATGGAATGGAAATCCCAGAAAAATTTTATTCAGAAAATCTAAACACTACCTGTACTATAATATAAAATGTTGCATATCCTAATATATTATATTTAATATTCTATAACATTCATATCATTATATAAAAGTCCAAATAAAACATGTTTACTTTATTTAAATGGGAAAGTCAAAACAATTCATTTAGACATTTTTCCATTCAAAATGTCAAAATTGATACGCTCCTGCAAAATGTCTCCATTGTGATGAAACTGCATTTTCTGACAAAAAATGGTTCCGTCCAAATTCTTTACCCTAGCTCTGTTCCACTCTGAGCATGTAGTTTCATCTGGTCAGACTTGTCTGGATCCTGCACCTTTAAATGGAGAGACGACCCCTCTGTGCTGCAGAAGCACCTGCCATTTTGTGTTCGGTTGCATCCTACAGGAAAGGCCCCACTATTCTCTCTCCATCTGTCTTACCAAGACCTGCCTTTTGTCCTGTCTCGTTCTCTCGGTCTAAGCTAAAGTTTGTTCTTGCTGAAAGGGCAGAGGAAGAACAGAACGTGGGGCACTGTCACCAAGTCTGTTCTGCTCTGTGAGACATTTTATGCAAATGTTAATGAAATAATTTGCATATTTGTGGATACTTTGCATATGAGCATAAATGTAAGCTCATGGTCGACAAACTCTGCCCCAAGCAGAGGGGAGGAGGGCTGGCCAAGGAGCTCAACAACACATGGCAGCTATGGGAGGTCAGTGCTGAAAGGTCTCTGGGGGCAGAGCGCTGGGGCTGTTGTTACTGCTGGAAGCTACTGGAGCGGTAAGGCTGCTGGGGCTGGAACTCCTGGGATGCACTGGGCTGTACAGATTGAGGGGGGCTGGGGGTTTGTATGGGGGGGGGTTGGCGGCCAATATCAGACCCCTCACACTGTGCTTTTGCCCCAGCCAACGTCTGCAGCCTCTGCCCTCACCTCCAGGCTGCTTGCTCTGATCCAGCAGAGGGAGAGGAGGCGCCTGGCTGCCTGCTCAGCAAATGCCACAGCTGCCTCTAGCAGCCATAAGGTGCAGCTGCAGGAAACTGCCTGCTGCCTTCTTGCAGCTCAGCCCTTGGTCTCTATTCTATGTAGGTTCTCATACTGTGCTAATCACTGTAGTACCAGCGAGCCTGCCACTAGAGTGTTAAGCAACACGACTGTCACGTGTTGTTCCTTCTGTCATCCTCACCCCAGAGAGAGAAGCGTGTGCCGTGCAGTGTCTGGCAGAGTGGGTGTCAAATGCTACCAGGACAGAAGGGCTGATTTCAGGCCCCCTTTGCACTCACTCTGCACCAGGTGCCAGGCGGGGGAGAATCCGCCCCCAGCCTTTATTGGCTGAGATTGAAGGTAAAGAGAAAATCACTCAGGGCTTGATCCAAAGCCCACTGAGGGGAATGGAAAGAGTCCTATTGACTTCCATGGGCTTTGGCTCAGGCCTAACAAAGGGCGAAGTGGAATTTAATCAGAGCCAGGTTAAGGCTATTCCTACCTAACTCTGTCATTTTGAAATCTTGGCTAAGCAAGATGAACAGCCCCCC